>NC_135371.1:144432045-144735075 GCF_049243985.1 Paroedura picta | reverse complement strand
TGATAGATTATATTTCTAAAATGGGTCTTTAGAAATAAACCAGCAGTTTGCAAATTTTATTTTAAAAAAGAAAGAAAGAATGGGGGAAAGGGCAAATAGATAATGGAGAAGTCAGCTTTGTCTTGCTGAATAGAGGGATTATTCCCTACATCTCCCCAAATAGGGGAGTTCCATCTAACAGGTGAATCTATTGTGAGGGTCCAAACTACTTGGATTCTACTGGGTTCTGATAACCCATCAAAGTCAGTCAAGAACCCACGAGATTCACCTGTCAGATGGAACTCCCCTATTTGGGGAGATGTGGGGAATAAATCTCTCTATTGCATCAAGACAGGCTTAGAACTATTTTGAAAAACGTCTGTTCATTTTGCCATTTCCGCAGACTCAAGATTTTGCACACAGTCTGCAGTAATGTATCATGCCACAGAGAAACTACTGTAAATTTCTTTGGCTTTTTGTGGTGAGTCTGGGAAAGAAGGGACAAACTAGACCAAGCAAAAGCAAGAATATCATAACTAAGGGCATTTCTGCACATTAGTAAAAATAGCGTCATGCTTGTGGAATGGCAAAATGCAATATTATATTGCCCCCCCGGCCCTCCTCACCTTTTTGCTGTGTTGCCTTTGTCTACCGTTTTGTTGCACGTCTTACTCTCCTCATCTGCTTTTGGAAGAGGTGGAAGAGAGCAACATACCTTATACCAATGGTCCCCAACTTTTTTATCACCGGGGACCACTCAACGCTTGACAATTTTAATGAGGCCCGGTGTGGGGGGGTAGTTTACTCCTCTACTCTTAACCACGGCCCTAACGCTCTCTGATCGCTATGGTAATGTTTAAACATCCCTTCAAAATAAGATACAGACACGCCACAGCAATGAAAATAAGGAACATTTTATTTTCACGGAAATTTTAACTTATGACAATGACAAATCAATGGGAACCCTGAGCTTGTTTCTCTGCAAAAAGAGACAATGACACACGAAGTGTGTTGTAAAGGGCCGGGAGGGATGAAGTAAAGGGCCAGGGGGGGGGAGAAGGCGTCCTTCGCATACCATCTCCAAGTAGTCGATGGACTTCATGTCGTCTGCGGCCCACAGGTTGGGGATCGCTACCTTATACAACTCTCCATTGGATATAATGGAGGGACATGGACCCCTTGGACCAATCATTTTTAAATTTGGAAGGATGTCAAGGAAGAGCCTTCCAGAGCTACCCTGAAAGTTCGGAGGCTGTACCTCAAACCTCCACCCCTCCAGACCTGGGAAAGTCAGGAACACCAACATTCCCATTATAGTCTATGGTGCCATTGACTTCCATGTGTGCTGCAGCCGAAGCGGCCGAGTCCTTTGATAAATGAGTAAATTAATATAGTTCCTGATTTGGAGGGTGGGGAAGAAACCTTTTGAGAGGCACACTTTGTTGAATTAAATATTCTTTTATTTCTGGCAACGTTATATGCGCATCCGCCTGTTCATTGCT
Organism: Paroedura picta; assembly: GCF_049243985.1. NCBI lineage: Eukaryota > Metazoa > Chordata > Lepidosauria > Squamata > Gekkonidae > Paroedura > Paroedura picta. Next base: position 144,733,594 of record NC_135371.1, on the reverse strand, counting down.
CCGGGAAGTTTGAGATTTTTTAAAAAGTAATTCTCGCCCCCGGGAACAAGGGAGAAGGAGGCGGGTGCAAGGGCGGTATGCTGCAGACGAGTTTAGTGCGTTTGAGCCTCCATACCTTCCTTCTGCTGGTTGCCTGCTGGTTGTTCTCTGGTCACTAGCGCTTTTTAGGTTGGTGAACCCACTTTTTGGGATTCCCAGAAATGCGCTTTAAAATGGAGGATGTAGTGAGCCGTCAGGGGGGCAGACACTGGATGTGGGCAACGTCATGTGAAGGGGCCGGAACATTCAACTTGCATTTGAGTGGCATGACACTTCGTTTAAAGGGTGTGGAAATCCCATTTCTTGACTTCTTGTTCTTCCTTTTCCTAGTGAGTATAGAAAGGTAAAAGTGAATGCGTGTCCTGGAAGTGGCTATCCTCCTGCTGAGTGGTTTGAAGTTCGTAATGTTTTTTTTTTTAATTTCCCATGCATATATCCTTCCTCCTCATGGAGTTTTAAACTGGCCTTTTGATTACCTATTGTTTAAACCCAGCACAATTTAATCACGTTCAGCATTAAAGCCAGTGTTTTTGAAAAATAAACTGTTAAAATAATGAGGGACTGTTGCCAGGATGAACAACACTGTACAGCTTTTTTAACCATATGAAATATCAGTGGAATGGGTAAGATCTCTTTTTTTTCTTATATTTACATCTAAAACTACATCTGTAATTCTTATTACATGTTATGGTTATTTTATAGAATGAATGCAATTTAAATCATTTGGTAGACCATAAACATTATTGGTTTTCCTGTATCTAATAGGAACGGTTATGTTGAAGTACCTTGTTGTTTCTTCCTGAAATTAATTTGCAAGCCCAGTAATTTTTTGGGAAGAATGTTTCAAAGTCTTCGTATCGTTGTTATTTTTTAAATTTATTTTTGACATTAAGGGATCATTCTTAATTCCTAAAATGGATTACCTCGTTCTCACCTAACCCATGATGCCTCTTGTAATAAATAAATAAAATAAATTTAAAAGAACAAACCACATAGTAACACTATCTTTGACCACTCTGGTCAAATTATTACCATAAATAAGTGAAGGAATCTAAATCCTATGGTCTCTCTAGTAAAAATTTCCTATTCTTATCTAGTTCTGTAAGAATGTGAAATAAAGTACTCATTTAAGCACGTATAAAAATATGTATGCTATGCAGTCATAAATGTCATTATTCAGAAAATGCAGCAGAAACTCTGACATATTAAAAGCAGAAGGATGTTTCTGTAAGGGCTTTTTCAGTCATTAAAAAGTTGCTTCACCTCTCAGCAAACTATTTAATGGCAACTTCTTGCTCACTGTACTGACATCTTCAAAGGCTTTGACATGTCAGCCTTTGAACTACCATTAAAAATATTATCCCATTTCCATTCTTTTATGCTCATTTTTTTAATTATAGTCCTTCTTTCAAGTTGGAAACATGGTTGGTTTAAATGATGCTGTCCTTTCGTTTTTCAGCCACCCAGCTGTGGTTTGAATAAATTGATGTAGAATCAAAGGCGGGACTTTAAAGGAAAAAGGTTTGATGGACTTGGACTCCAAACCAGATGAGGCTTTATGATGAAAAGGGTTTAATCCCAGCACAGGCATTGCTTCTATCAGTCGAGCGGTACAAAGCGATTCATATATATAGGTTCACAAGAAATGATCTATTTTAAAAAATAGCACAGATCTCTTCAGGACTTGCAAATGTGGCATTAGCTAATATTCAGAGCACTGATTTCCTTTCATCCACTAGAAGCTTATGATTATAGTACAGTTCTCGAATTGAAAATGAGAGCTGCAACACAGATTTAAAGCTTTGCTGTCTGATTTGTATTCCGTATACATATCACAGTGGGACAAGCTAGTCTAGGCCAAACTGGTTCAATAAAAGGAACAAGCAGTTGCATTGTTTGTGATTCAGAGACCATGACAAATAGAAAAAGCTGTCAATTATTACCTATATTACCTGACATTTTTGCAGGTGCTCTTCCTAGATGTAGCATCTTTACCAAAATTATCCTAGAATAGGACTTTAAAATTCTCTTTATTTTGGCAGATATTATATCCTTAACATCCTTCTACAGAAAGCATTACATAGCATTAATCGGTATTGTATAATTTACATTCTTGTCATCATTTGCTTTGTTGCATTCTAGACTTGATCAGCTTTCAGATAAGAGAAATGTTGCTATTAAAGAAATAATTATATATGACTATGAGGTGATCAGAAGTCTTTGAATGTAGAAGTATGGTTTGCTTCTTCATTTCCCATATTGTTTTGTACCTGAAAATGATATTCAGCAGTGTGATTGGTTATTGCAGTTGTATATATGGTAATTCTTTATGAAAAAATGTTCACCATCAGAGTTCTTGAAATCTGTTTATACTGCATTAATGAATTATGGGGGCTATACATAAAATAAGTGACTCAGTACTTAGGCCTGATGGTCTACAGGTGGATGGGTCTGAAATCATTACTAGAGATTAAAGGCATTCTGATTATAATCACAACTCCAGAGATTTTGCTCTTCATTGCTCTCATTTCAGGTCATTACTATATCAGCTGTTTCACATCTGATTTGAGTTAAAATCTCTCAGGTGACTGGCTACCAGCTCCAGTCTCAATTGTCAGTTCTATATAAATTGTCAGTTTTATATCTGATTGAATAATTAATAAGATGTAAGCAGCAGGACAAAATGATATTCAAGGAAAACCTCAAAGGACTTCCATGAAGTTGATCTTTTAACTAAAGCATATAACTTGTCCCTGAATTCTCTCTCTCTCTCTCTCTCTCTCTCTCTCAAAGCTGCAGTGGCTACTGTATGCTTTGTTTTCCCATTCAGGAACCTAGAAGGTTGAGCAGCTAAAGCATAGAATAAAATATATCTATTTATTGCAAAGAGTACAAGAACTACAAATTAAAAACAACATTCATAGAATATAGATTAAAAACAAAGTGGTGATGGGTATAACATCACATTTATTTAGACATTATATACAAATATATACTAGCAATAAAGCCCGTTGTGCAAAAAAACAGCTCTAGAAAACTGTTGCAGTTCAGGAGAAAGGTGGACACACAAGCATTATTTTTATATACATAAAAAGGTAAAGGTAAAGGTATCCCCTGTGCAAGCACTGAGTCATGTCTGACCCTTGGGGTGACGCCCTCCAGCGTTTTCATGGCAGACTCAATACGGGGTGGTTTGCCAGTGCCTTCCCCAGTCATTACCGTTTACCCCCCAGCAAGCTGGGTACTCATTTTACCGACCTCGGAAGGATGGAAGGCTGAGTCAACCTTGAGCCAGCTGCTGGGATCGAACTCCCAGCCTCATGGGCAAAGCTTTTAGACGGCTGCCTTACCACTCTGCGCCACAAGAGGCTCTTTTTATATACATAAAAGCCAACAAAATTAAATAAACCCTTCCCCTTAATATTCTATCTCACCTTTCTTCCAAGGATCACAGATCATGCATAGTTCTACCTTCCTTCATTACCACCCGCCCCGCCCAAGTGTGTTAGGCTGAAAAGGGAAAGAGAGGGAGAGGAACTGGCTGAAGGCCACTTAGCCAGCTTCAGAACAAAGGATCTGAACCCATTTATCTAGATAAGGCTCGCTCCATGGAGCTGGGCAAGGCATGTGATTTGTTCTCACAGGACAGCTTAGATGGTTCAGATGGTGAAAAGGACATCACAGGACCTCAGTGGTGGGGTCATGTTGGCCTTGGCTGGGAATAGCATTGTTAATTTTGGGTTGGGAAATTCCTAGAGATTTGGTGGTGGAGCCAGGAACCTCTGAAGGGTATAACACAACAGAGTTCACCCTTCCAAAACAGCCATATCCTCCAAAGAAACTGATTTCTGTCTTCTGGAGAGGAATTGGAAATCTGGAGAACCCCTACCCAGAGGGTGGACTTCCTCCCCTCAAAAAAAAGCCTACCAAGCAAGCTGTGGTCCACCCTCTAGGATCTCAGTCTTATGCCAAGGCATGAATAATCTCTCCACAGTCTGGGAAGGGTTTGGAGTGAACCTTTTAAAGAATCCCCCAAACACCTGATCCAAAGGATCATTCATCATATTGTTTTATGGGTCCTTTAAATCAGTGATCCCCAACCCCCAATCCGGAGACCGGGACCGGTCCGTGGATCAGTCGGTACCGGGCCGCGGCTCTGTCTAAGAAGTTAGGTGCTCCAGCCCACCAACGTTGACCCAACTCTGCAGAAGTCCAGGTCACAAAGCTCCCCTTCTGCATTCCTGCTCTGACTAGGATTCCCTCATCTCACATCCAGGAGTGCCTTATTCCCAGGGCAGCCCACACAACTCCGCGGCAACAAGATTCTTAACCGCTGCCTTCAGCGACCACGGTGAAAAGAAACAGAGGCCAGATTGCTTCCCCATCCTTCTCCTCCATTTGCCCAATTAGAGGAGCCATAGCGGCCGCCAGCTAAGCCTGCCCCTCCAGCGCCATCCAATGACAGGTCCGCTAGTAGACTACCCCCCCCCCCGGGCTTCAGTAAAATTGTCAAACATTGACCAGCCCCCGGTGATAAAAAACACCGCTTTAAATGCCTCCCTCCAGACCCTTCCCAGGCTGCGGAGAGTGAACTGAGCCTCTTTCAGTGCTCCCACAGAAACCCCTCTGAAGCTGTGGAGAAGACCATGCCTTCTGCCATCGCTCCTCTGAGGAATCTTCTAGCCTCTGCAGCAGACCCTTTTGGTAGCAAACAGTCTGTTTTGCTTTAACAGTGTTTTGCTAGCCTGGTCTGCTGTTTGGCTGGTGATATTATTTGGTCTTCTGAAGCCTGAGGCCTGCTGCTGGCAGCTGCAGCTACTGTTCTTGTCTTCAAGGCCAACTTGTTTTCTAATAAAACTGGAATATTTGGTTCCCTCCAAACTCGTACTGTCCACTTCAATGTAAAACCTTTGCATTTGAACTCCCAAGCTAACACCAGCTGAAATTCTGTGCCACTTATGCCTTTGAATTTGTAGGCTTTTCCTGGCAAATACTGATTTGTATTTACCAGGCCTGGCTTTACAAAAGTCACTTCTGCCCCCGTGTTTCTGCAGCCAGTTACTTGTTCACCATGTACAGTTACAGGTGCTAAATGTTTCTTATTTAGATTCTCCTGTACTCTCCAGACTTGCAGGACCCTTGCTGGTCTGTCTGTTTGTGCTTCCTATGGCTCAGAGTCAGTTTGGGATGATGTTTTGGTTGGGTTTGTCCCTTCTCTAATTTTCAACAGCGGGTCTTTACACATCCCTCTTGTTGACACACTATCCCTACCTGTCTGTTTTGTATGTGGGTGTTCTGCCTCACATGATTGCTGTTTGATGGCTAGATTTTCTCTGCCATGCCCCAAATTTTATTTTTCTTAATGGAAGGTAAGAAAAGAGATCCCACCAAGTCCTTCTCAATCTCATCTAATAAAGTGTTTCCAGAAATCATCTAAATTGTGAGAATTATATTTCAAGGTGGATCTTTAGAAGCAAGCCAAATGATTACAGATTTATAAAAAAAGAAAATATAAATAGAAGTGAGGGGTCAGCTTTTGCTGACAAAAATCCTATTATTCTCTACTAACTTTGGTGTTATCAGAGGCTGTGAAGTCTGAATAAATCACCCCCACCCCCGTCATGGAATCACCTGTTAGTTGGATCTCCCCCATAGGGGAGATGTAAGAATTGTGGGATACAATTTCTCTATCCTGGTGTGAATATGCCTACAGTGAAATAAGTTCAGAGTTTTTAAAAATGCTCCTATTTAGGTCACGATTTCCCTGGACATCCTCTCACTTGATTGATTTTTATCATACTCCCATTGCTTGATAATCATTGCCAGCTGCCTTCTATTCAAGTATATGGGGTATTTTATTAGTGCTTAGTATTGTTTGTGTGAAATTCAGAAATTGGCCCTTTGATTCAGTTGTCTTTAGAGAAGACCCAGGGAGGGCTTGGGTAGCACACCTGGCAATAGTCTGCTTCATATTTCTTGAAAACCATAAAACATTGCATAAGCTTTGTAGATACAGATATTTGCACAATATGATGAGACTAACGAATGGATTTGGCTAATGAATTGATTGACTTTTTAATTCTTCTCAGAAAAGCTCAGGATTATTGGATTTGGTTGGAATATGAAAGGTAGCCCATTTATTTCTCATGAGTTTTTTAAAAGTAGCGTAGAGATGCAGCGTCCTATAAAATCTCATACTAAATCAATTTGCCTTAAAAAATCTACAGTAGTTTGCTTTGGCAGTAAAAGTCAGATAATGGGCAGAGGATGGTTTTTCTACTGTTTTGTTTTTTTCTAATTTCTTAGAAATATTACAGGAAATACTTCATCTTTACTTTTCAAATTATTTTATTTAATTAATTGTACCCCACATTTCTCCTCCAAAGGGGGCCCAAAGTGGCTTAAATTCTTCTCTCTCCCATTTTATCCTCACATAACCCTGTGAAGTATTAGAAAGTGTGACTGTCCCAGGGTGACCTGGTAAGCTTCCATAGAATGAGTGAGGACTCAAACCCAGGTTTCCCTGATATTAGCCTAACTCTTAACCACTTGTACACTGTAAGTTCTAAAATATATATACACAGTATTTTAATTATGTAAATAATTGACCTAGCTAACATTACATTATGTTACCTAAAACCTTTATTGGCATGCCATAAAAGAAAAGAGATTTTACATAAAATAAATGGAGTTACATCAAACCCATAATAAAACAAGGTATAAATACATAAACTACTTAAAAACTTAAAATTTTAATCTTTATATCTCAACTAGTAGCAAAGCCCATTTTAAAAATGGGCTTTGAAAAGGGTGGTAGGCAGGAGGGCTCCCACAGAATGTGGCAGCCCAACATGGCACTGCAGAGTGCAGCCGGCTGGCTTCCTCTTGCTCCCCGGCAGGCAGGAGGCCTGCGAGCACAGGGAATCAGTCATGGGAGCTGGACCACCAGGATCAGTGCTGCGCTCACAGTAGAGCACAGCCAGGTGGCCTCCCCCCACGCTCTGGAAAGCAGGAGGCCTAAGAATACAGTGGCCTAGCTGGTGAGCTAAGCTGCTCAGACCAGTGCAGCCAGTCCTCTACACCCAGTCCTAACTTACCTTCTGTTGGCTCATCCTGCAGCCTTTCCTGACCTCTGTGAGCCTGTCCAGGAGAAAGGGGAGAGCTTGCTGTGACTCGTCTCTCCCCCCCCCCCAGCTCAGGCAGGCTTGCCAAGGCCAGGAAATGCTGCAGTGCGCCTTCTAGGGGTCAGGGGACAGGAGGAGGCAAGTCCCAGCTAGGATTCCTGTTAGCCCTGAGGAGGCCCGGTGCAGCCTTTCTTGGGCTTGGTGAGCCTGCTTGGTGGTGAGTGGGAGCCCTGGTTGGGACTCGCATCCTCCCTTCCCCCGACCCCCAGAAGGTACACTGCAGCGTTTCCCAGCCTCAGCAAGCCTGCCTAGGGTGGGGGGGCAGGTGAATCCCAGCCAGCCCTCCCCTTTGGCCGGGGAAGTGCGGCTGAGCCCTAGAAAGGCTGTACTAGTCCTGGCGGCATTCAGGTTCTGAATGGTGGTGAGTGCACTAGAGCGCTCCTGGGCCAGTGTGCTGGGGCTGGGTTCAAGTGTGTCCTGATTGAGCCATAGCATTCCATGGACCAGAAGCAGAGGCTGGACTGGCTCAGCCCAGGAGGGCTCTGCGCAAATATTTATACAGCTAAGTGTTAAAAAGAATACAGAGCTTAGTTACTATACCAGTGCTCCTAATTTGTCAAACCTTTTGTTTTATTAACTGTGGGAGATCCAGAGTGATTCTCCAAGTATTGATATAAGATAAGTTTAATTAATGATCTGCAAGATTGTACCCTTTTTTGGAGTATAATAGCTAAAAACTCCACTACATGCTCTGTAACTTCAGGAATCTTATCAGCTAATAGAATATTAATACATTGCTCAGATGATTCATTATATTCCTGCAGAACAGGGCTGATCAAATAACCACATTGCTTAGAGAAGACTGGACATTATAAAAGATGTGAGTTGCAAAGTCTTTGTTTAAAAGGAATATTCCTATATCTCCCAGAGACCATGGCTGCTGGAAAAGTGTTTAATCTGGCCATCATAAAAGCTTGACGGCAGGAAGGATTTAGCAGGTTCATAAAGTATTGGGCTATGAATTCCTGAGTGAGCAAGTCAGTTTTGTTCCAGCATCAATAAGTTGTTTTTCAATATTCCAAATCCTTTGTTAGATTGTCTAAATATGTCGGTCTCCCCAGAGTTAGACAATGAATCAACATTAATTCCTAGATTACTTTATGTAAAATAATTTGGGACCATTTGACACAGTGGGGGTCAGTCAGTATAACAGCCACTAAGCTAGTGATTTGAGGCTGAAAATACAGATGTAGCCAATATTTAATGAAGGTAATCCATGTTCTGAATTCCAAAAGCTGGACCTAACTGAATTGGGAATGCCAAGGATATGGCATTATCTTTCTACCCTTTTATTAACAACATGGGTCCATACAGGGATTCTATATAATAGTTACAGAATCACTTTAGTCTGGAAAACCTGAACAGCAGCTGGAACAAATTGATTTCCAGTTTGATAATGGAATCGAGTGATAACTGAATGGATTTTTTGCTAAAGCAAGGGAACGTTCCCAATGCATAGACCAATTTAACTTGTAATGGAAAAAGACTCCAAGGTATCTAAAGGTGTTAACCTGGACTTGACCTTGATAACTTTAATACATATATCTCAGTTCAACCTGCGGCCAAAGATTTTATCAGTTCTTTCAGCATTTGGCACTGTCTTCTCTGTCCACTTGTCTCATATGATTACTTTGTCTCTGATAATCTAGGGATGTGCAAGGAAAAAAATTCAGACCTTGTCTTATTAGGTTCTCAGTGATTTGGACCAAATCTAATCTGTCTGAATCACCCATCATTTTTGGGGGGTTGTGGAATCGATTTGACCAAACCTGAATTGATTCAGTGCCACTGAAACCAATGGTACTATTAAATCCTATGGGTATTTTTCCTTTTTTGTCTTTTCTGGGCTGTGATATTTCTTGATGGATCATTATTAGTGGAGAAATTACTAGTTATTATATAATTGAATCATCTGAGCTACTTTAAAATAGCTAGTTTAATATTACATTGACTCTACTGTAAACTGCTAGTTTGATAACTGTGTCTTGGTCCCTCAGCAAATATTCCAAACACTTCTTGAGGCAGAAAACTATATCAAGGTTTTGCTTGTTTGAAGATGCAACCGCCCCTTCACAACAAAAAGCTAAACAGGTTTTAGCACATGCAGAATTTCAGATGTTTTACGGAATTTAGTATGTTTTACAGAAGAGGCTTGAAATCTGTAAGCAGCTTAATGGTGTTAAATGAATGAAGGACATTCAAGTTAGCAACATAACACTTTAGTTCTAGCAGACTCTTTTAAAAATAGAATCTGTCAGAGATACTTGCAAAGGTGAAGGAGCAGGAAATACTGGAAAAGTATAAATGTCTAAGCATTTATTCTTCTGCCACTTGGATTTATAAAGTAAATTTTTAAAATCAAAATATATTCAACTATACTTGTAATGTCTTATCTTTCATCTTTTTACAATTATAGTCAATGACTGTTTATGCACTGGAGGTTTCATGCCAGACTGCGGGCTGGAGTTTTTGTTGTGGCAGGTTGCCGCACCTCTTCCTGCACCCACACAGGGGAGCATTTGGCCTGGTGCACCTCATCCACCCCTGATTTGTGCTCCTGCATGGGAGCTGGGGCAGTGAAGTTCCCAGTGCGTAAACAGTCCATGTTATGAAAAAAGGCATTCTTTTTTATACTATTATATAGAAGAGCTGATTTATGATAGCAGCCACAATCTTAAGAAGTGGCAAACATCTTTCTAAGCCAAATCTGTAATTTTCATGCCTGTTTTGTATGTTCCTTAAACATTTGCTTTAATGATGATGAAACTGTTGATACATTAAGTGTTCTTTGGCCTGACGTGCTTTGATTTTGTCTAACATGAAACAAATTAGGGTTCGATCCCATCACATTAGGGTTCTGTCCTTCATTTTGAACTCAGTCTGTGCAAAGTAGGTTAAAAGTAGGTTAAAAACAAATCCGTAACAAGATTCCCACCCTGCTGAGCGCGGCTCGCAGTTGCTCCCTTGATGGTGGCCTGACATGGCGAGAGGCGCTTTGCGCCTCTCGCTGCGTCAGACCGCCCACAAAGGGAACCCCCGGCAGCCGCGCAGAGCGCGGCTGCCGGGTGCTCCCTGGTCTAGCGCCCGCTGTATTTAGCTTACAGCGGGCTTGATTACTAGTATGTACAATAAGACTTGTAGAAAAACTGTGCTAATGTGACAAATTAGCAAAATGCCTACTGAAAAAGAATTGCCTTATATTCCTTCTCTTTAGAGTATTCCTCACTTTTAAAGTGAGGCCATTCGACAAAGTAGGGACAATGGTATAAAAAAAACCCCAGCAGATTTTATAGCCTTTGGAGTGACAAAAAAACAACAGTATGTTTCGGGGAGCCTAGTTGGAGTATGGGCCTGTGTACGCAAAGAGGGTAGTTTTATCCTGATTTCTCTTAAGACTACTGAGAGCAGTTTGCATGTAAAAACCTGGAACACTCAATGGAGATTAAAATTTTCCAGATCTGGACACACTGGAAAAATAGATAAGAACAAGATGCAATTCAGGAAGGATAAATGCAGAGTTGCAAATTGGGTTAACAAAAATGACAAACATGGATGCTGGATGGGGGTACGCATACCTGGGGTATGAGCGGACTGTAAGCTAAATATGAGTGATGCAGCAACAAAAAAGACTGATGTGGTCCTGGGTGCATCAACAAAGCATTAAAATCCAAATTGCAAAGTATCTTAGTCCTGCTTACACTGCATTGGTCAGGCAACACCTAGAATGCTATGTGCAGTTTTGGAGTCCTTATTTCAGAAAGATCAAGCCCTCTGATAAAAAGCTCAGGGACTTGGGAATGTTCAGGCTGAGAAGAGGAGGTTGAGAGAGGACATGATTTCTCTCTTAAAGTAGTTGAAAGGCTGTCACTTAAAAGAGTGCAGAGAGCTGTAGAGGATAGCAGAGGATAGAAGTCACGATAATGGGTTTGAATTATGGAGCGAAGGTTACCCACTGGATATTGGGAACAATTGTTTTTTCCTAATGGTTCAGTAGGGGAATCAGTCGCCTAAAGAGTTGGTAAGGGGGTTCTTTGAGAGTCTTCAAGCTGCAACTAGATGATGTTGAGGATACTTTGATCCTGCATTGAGCAGAAGGTTGGAGTAGATGGCCTCTATGGCCCCTTCCAACTCTGTGACTGTATTATTCTGTTCTATGAAAACACAGCACAGAAAACAGACAGAAAGGAGCCAACCTCAAAGATCTCAACATAATGATAAACAAAACCACTAGACTACCTTGAGTATTAGCAATTTTATCTCTGACAGGAAGTTGTTTTGCTTTGAAGAATTTAATTTTGCTTTCTTTTCAGAATTTCCTGAACTATATATTTCTCATTTACAATTTATTGCAAAGTATCAGATCAGCAACAGAAATGCCCAGGTCCAGGCTAAAGCAGATTTCATTGCTTTGCAGTAAGGCTTCAGTAAAAAAGCCTGGGATGATGACCAAAGTAGCTCAGTAGTTTCCCTAAGGTAGAAAGGCCACAGGTTGTGAAGTCCTTTAAATGTTAAAACCAGCTTCATGAATTGAACTCAGGTACAAATAAGCTACTTAGGAAGGCTTTATCATGGTAGGCTAATCTATTAAGTTAAAATAGCCACTATGACCATTTACGCAGTGGGAACTTCACGGCCTCAGCTCTCATTCAGGAGCAAAAATCAGGGGCAGATGAGGAGCACCGGGCCAAATGCTCCTCTGTGTGGATGCAGGAAGAGGTAGGGCAACCTGCTACGACTAAAACTCCAGCCTGCACTCTGGCATGAAACCTCCAGTGCATAAATGGTCTAAATGGGCATGTTGCAATAGTCCAGCCTTGAATTTACAGTAGCCTGGAGCAGTGTGCCCAAATCAGCTGAATCCTGCAGTATAGCTAACTTATGAGCTGGATGTAAATAGTAGAAGACACTTGTAAGAACAACAACAACCTGTTTCTATAGCAACACAGCTGACTACAAAAGCACTTTGAAATGTAAAGTTTCTAGAATCGTTGGAGCCAAAGAGGAAAGCAAAGGGGGTAGGAGTGGAAATTTTATTGTAAAATAACCTTGAGAAATATTCAATTCTTACTTTCCTATCAATCCTAAACTTATTTTACTGCTTTGACATTATAAAACGCATCTTCTAGAACTCTGTTAATGTATAAAATTATATTATTTTGCAAGTTTATGGAAGATAAAATAAGATGCTTTAGGGTTTTTTAATGAGCAAAACTGCAAGTATATCCAGTGCCTCAGAAACAGCAGTCATACCTACATTTTTGCCATCTGAGAGGCAGGAAAAAATAAGGGTTAAAACAAGGAAAATACAGATTTCATAGTATATAAAAAGTTTATTATTTTTACAGAAATAGTATAAATTTCAGTAGGGCTACCATTATATTTTGTTATCAAGTTAAAATTTATAACATTGAAAACATAGAAATGTTTATAATGTATGATCATCCAACTTATACCATACTAGAAAAAAAGCCCGCTGTACTGTAAATACAGTGGGCGCTAGCGGCCCTAAGACCCTTCCCAGGGCGTCTAGCAGCCTTTGCAGAGCCCCCCCCCCCGCAGCCAAGGCTGGCCATGTGCCAGCTTGGGAGGCTTCCCCACCATTTCCGCCTGCTGTCCTGTGGCTGCGCCACCGCCTACCTGTGTTCCTAGTGGCGAGGCAGCAGATGTCGACAAGGCCGAAGCGTGTGCGGCAGGCTGTGTGAGCAGCGGAGGCGGGCTCAGGAGAGAGTGGGTTCAGGCGGTTCCCAGGCATTGCTGCTGGCGGGCGCCGCATCTTTCTACTTGCAGCGGTGGCCACTGGCAGCTGCCGCCGCCTCTTGCCTGCGGCTGTTGGCTGCTGCTGTTGTCTTGGTGCCGGCCACCGCCTGTTGCCGGCGGCTCTCGTGGCCGGCTGTTGGTACTGCATCTTGGCACCACCACGTCTCTCCTCCGTGGGCTACTGCTCGTGTCGGCGGTCAGGCAGCAAATGGTGGCGGCCAGGCGAACGCGGCCGCCGTTGGAGGAGGGCGGATCGGGAGGCGCTTGGTGCCAGACTGACAATCGAAGGGACCAATCGGCAGGCACTTCGCGCGCCAATTGAGTCCTCCAATTGTTAATCCGGGGGAAGGGGCCAATCGGCACCCTTCCTCATCCCGGACAGGGCCTGCCCTCGGGGCCCATACTGTTTTATTTTATCCGCTCCACAGGAGCGGTTAAAGATTAATTGATGTCTTCACTTAAAATGTGTGACATGAAAAATGGTATGTCACACATATTAAAATTAAAAACCCTTAAGTGTTTCATAGGATTTTTCTACAATTATTTTCCTTATTCACAAGTTTCTGTTTATTTGGGGGAATGGGTCTGTTCTACACGTGTTTTTCTCTCTCTAGTAGTAAGTTCAGTTTTATATCAGTTTATGTCTTGTTTAAAAACCTGTATTTTAAATCTGCAGGAAGATATGCTGGACATAAATCAGTATAACACCAAATTGAACACTAGAGGGAGCAAATCTAATTTAAAACCAGAAAAACCCTACCCAAGAAGCAAGAACTTACAGGGAAGCAAAATCTGAATGCAAAACATATTTCAAATATTTACAGTACTTTTTCCATGGCACCTCAAATTTTTCAGTTTTTATACTGTTTTTTGTTTGTTTGTTTTTGAAGTCTTAAAACAATTCTGAGTGTTCCACTTTTCCCAGGGCCTTTCTTATCTCTAGAGGTACCCTGAGGCTTTCACTTGATCTGTAATGGATAGTGTGACAGGGAGGAGGATATCCGTCCACTGAAGGGGAAAGCAACCACTCACTTGAGCCTATGGGAATGCTGCTGTAGTATCCTGTCACCTTTTAGTAGGGGGATGGAAAGTTAGAGAGAAACACACCAGGAGTTCAATTGAATTCTGCCTCAGGAGGAGAACAGAGGTCTGGCTCTGGAAAAGAGCAGACAATGAAGGGTAGCTCTGTTTGGTGGTGTGGAAGAGTGGCTTAGCTCTACCTCTGAGAGAGTCTAGATTACCCAATTGTTAAGCCTGTTTCTTGTAATAAGCATACCTTGTATCATTTAGTCTGTTTCTTAGGGAAGGACAGACTGGTGTGGGTGAAATCCTGTGTGTGTATAAGGATCCAACCTATTGGCTAATTGGTAAAAATGTATTTATGTTTGAAATAATTAAAGGGAATTGAAACTGCTCTCTAAGGAGTCCACATGAGCTCCAGAAGGAGTGCACAGCCTCCTGCTTTAATGGATTGGGCCACAGGCTATGGAAGCAGCCCCCTTTCCTTGTTCTCAAGCATGAGTGTGTTCTCTCATGGTTTCTGTGCCTTGGAGGGGGTGGAACCGTCATTACGGTTCAAAGGTCATATCAAAGATCTTTATTACCATGATTTTAAAAAATCATAATACAAACCGGCATAAAGTAAAAAACTTACTCAAAACTTGATCAGTTTAAAATTAAGACTAAATATTGTCAATATGACAATATATATCATTTTAAAAATCCTTTTAGGGCAGTGGTCCCCAGCCTGCGGTCCGCGGCTCGGTGCCGGGCTGTGAAGGCCAGGGCACCGGGCCGCGGTTCCCTCTCCCCGCCCCCCCCCGCAGTAAAAAACTTCCCCGGGCCGCAAGCTTGTGGCCCGGGAAGCTTCTTACTGCGGGAGGGGGGGAGAGGGAATCAGGGCCACATTGTGCATGTGCGAAAGTGCCGCGCATGTGCGATTTCGGCCATGCTTCACGCATGCGCGCTGTGCGTCCACGGATGCGCGCTGCGCGGGTGGGGCAGTTGCCCCGCCGGTCCCCAGCCGGAAAAAGGTTGGGGACCACTGTTTTAGGGCACATTTTACTGACTTATTAGGTAAGCAATAGCACAGAATCTTACTGCTTTGCAGGTGATATCTTTGTGTCTAGATACATAGTAGAGCAATCTGAGAAAGGAGGCATTAAGTGCTTCTAAATCATGGTTAGAAGTTTTGTTAAAGGTTAAAGTAATACCTAAGTATTTAAATTGATAGATTTGTTCAGTGTTATTTGCCCCAATTTCCCAAGAATAAAGCAAGAAGGTGTCATAAATATTCTTAGTAAATATACTTACAAATAAATACAAATTATTTACAGACATTAGATGTATTTATTGCTTGTAGAGGAATTGTAGAACTCTTAAAGGAATCAGAAAAGAATTTTAGAGTTCACAAAGGAAGACATTTTGACTTGAAATTGTTCTTTTTCAATTCACAATATTGTCAATAATAATATCACCAACGGCTTTAATGATCCCTCAGAGCCATTTGGACATAGTTGATTGAGTTGTGGTGATATTAAACATCCCTAAATCGAAGGTGTGATCACTTGTTGAGATTCTATTGAACTTATCACACCATATTTGAGGGTATATTCTTGAGGATCTGTTGAACAATAGCCAATATTGGGAGTTCAATAGCCATCAACGCCATGGACATCTAACATATATATTAAATATATTTGTAATTTTTGTGTGATATACCACTTGACTTAATTCTTTGGAAGTATAACCACTGCAGCTTTGTACAAACACATAATGGCTGCTCTCTACCAATTCCCACTGTGACTGTGGGAGTGGGTATAGTCTGATCCCATATTTTCATATATATCCAGTTGTTGGGAGGGAGGACCAAGATAACCAGGACCTTCCAAGAAAACTCCTTCCATTATTCATCACTTGCTCATTGGCAGAGCCCTTCTGATAGTCCATCATGTTTTCATTGCCATTCACAAGTGTGCAAGGCTACACCTGGGGTATCTGTTATATATACAGTCAACTTCTACTGTTCATTATTCTGGACCTCTCAACAAGTTTTAATGCTATCAGTGATGCTATCAGTATTTCCAGGATGGGATTGGAAGGCACAATTTTGTGATGGTTCCTTCCCTATCTGAAAGACAGATTTTGGAAGGTAGTGCTAGGGATCTGCTGCTCAGGATGTTGGCTTTTGACTTGCACAGTCCCACAAGGTTCTGTCTTGTTCTCTTTATATGAAATGTGGCAAGATTATTATTATTGGTGATTGGTGATTTCATCTGAAAATTTTAGATGAGCTGTCACCAATATGTAGATGCCAGTCAGCTCTTCCCGCTGATCCCAGATTGTAGGGACACTGTTAACCAGTGACTGGAGGTAGTTTTGGAGTCAATGCAAGCTAATAAACTTAATTCTGAGAAGTCAGAAGTGCTACTGGTGAGCAGAAGCTCCCTTCATGGCCTTATGAGGGCAGAAAAGCAGAGTGGCATAAATTTTGTAAATTAAATATATGTTTAATTTATTTGCCGTTCTCACTGGGATTCAAGGCTTTTACATAAAGTAACTCTGTACAATCAGCAGTATAAGGAGACATCTAATAAGGGGGGGATAATTTTATACCCCCCACTCTACATCCCTCAACATGTTTTAAAATCTTACTGTTTTATTATGTCTTATTTTTATATCCTGGCCTGTGAGGGAATGAGTGAGTGAGTGAGTGACGTAATAAGACAATGATTGAATGAGTGAGTGAGTGAGTGAGTGAGTAATGTAATAAGACAATGATTGGAAAAAATCTTAAACAATCCATAGTGATTAAACATGATGTGATAAATAATACATGAAATGTATTTAAGTAGAAATATAGTGAAAAGAAGATGGAGGAAGTAGCTGCCCGGATGTTGACGTTCCCCAGGTTTCTCATACTGGGGGACTTCAATGTTCATGTGATTTGCCATCTCTGGAACTTAGCTTAGACCTAATGTTGAATATGGAGACACTAGGGTTCTCACAATTTGTTGCCAGTCCCACCCACCAGGACGGCCATACCCTTGACTTGATCTTCGGTGCTGGGGTAGAACCCCATGTCCTGAAGGCCTGGATCAGGATCCCACCCCATCCCAGTTGGGCAAGGGGCATATTTTGGCCTGCCTGTGGAGACTTATGAATCCTAAAGGATTCTTGAATGTTCTGCAGGACCCAATGCCTCCTTGTTGGCATTCCTGCAGAGCTTAAAAAGGAGGGCAGGGAGCTTTTCTTCTTTGTAGCACAGGATGGGATGCACAGTAATAGGTTTAAATTATGTATGGAAAGATACTGGCTTGATAGTAGGAAAAATGTTTATACAGAATTGTTCAGCCATGGAATTGCTACCTCTGGAGGTCTTGAGCTCTTGTTCTCTGGCAGTCTTCAAACAGCAATTCTATTAATACTTGTCAGAGAAGCTTTAAGCTGACACCGCATTGAGCAGGGGTTGGACTAGATGACTAATGTGGCTCCTCCCAATGCTCTGATCCTATGATTCTAACCTTGTTTACTGAGAACAGACCAATGGCCTGATTCTGAATAAGACAGGTTCATATTTTTGTATTGTATATCATCATAGCTCATATTTGTAAAAATGTTGACAGCAGAGGCCTTAATACGTTCTCATTGTCCAGTAATTTAAAAGTTTTGTTCCATAAATTTAATTGCTTTCTACTCTACCTGATAATCTAATTGTAGATAATTGTAGTCTAAAAAGTAACTTTATTCTTGTTGTTTTTGTTTTGAAGATAATCTGCGATATGGAAGCCCAGATCCATACACTGAGAGAAGAGCTTATTCAGGTGAATGCTCAGAGAAAACAGCAACTAGCTGAACTTAGCCTGATTAGAGAAGAAGAAAAGCAGAGAATTTCTCGGGACCATGAGACTGCCATGAACAAGCTGAGAGCTGACTCAGAAAGGACACTGTTAGATTTTAAAAAGACTAGTGTTTCAGAAACAGAGATGGCTTTGGAAAAGGTAAGTCAAAATTTTATTTATGTATTTATTTGCAAAATGTGCAGCCCATCTTTGTGTCTTCATGAGGGACACCAATTTGGCTAACAACATGTGAGAAATAAAACAAGTTTCAATCATTATTAAAATGAAACAAAAATACATTATTAAAATGATTAAACCCAAACTTTAATACACATATACATACAAGTACATAAAAGCAACCATTAAAACTGGGCAGGAAGGAAGAATCACTGAAAGTATGCCAGAATAAATAAAAATGTCTTCACCTGCTGGAGGAAGATGGTAACAGAAGGGACAGGTGAATCTCTAAGGGGAGAGTTCATAGTTTTGGTCCCATGAATATAAAGCTCTTAATTTGAAGCACAGCTACTGCACATAAAGTGTGCAGAAGTTGCAAGTTGGCAGGAACAAAAAGTGAAATTGAAGGTGTACATTGTTGAGATAACATAGTGAGTAGACTATTGCTCTCCGCAATGCGTGTGTGTGGTTTTCTTCTGTCCAGCTGCAAGATGGAAAGTCAGTTTTCAAAATGTCTTTAAGCTGACCTGAGGGAAAACACTCTTTTTCTCAGAAGGATGGTAAACACAGATAAGTATGTACTGTATATACTCGCATATAAACCGACACCACAAAATGCTGGGAAACCTTATTGACTCGCATGGTTGGTTTTGGATGGTGGCTTTTCCCCTTCCGCTCCCGTTCCCTTCCCTTTTGGGCAGGATCTTTTTCCCCCTTTTCTTCCCACCCCCCTCTTGCCCCTCCTCCTCTTTCTTTCCCTCTGACTCCTGTTGCCTTTTTATATCCAATCCTTCTTCTTATCCCATTCCTTTCTTCTTAGCCGGGTATTCTGTTCCCTCCATTTTCCATTCCTTCCTCTAGGGGTGCTTCCTCCTTCTGCTCTCTGCTCTCCCTCTGAGACAGAAGCTTCAGAGATTCCTGCAGCAGCAGCATGTGCTAGCCTCCTGCTAGCCTTGTTAAGGCAGTGAGGGAGGGAGGCAGAGACTGCTCTTCACTCCCCTCCCACTATCCCTCCCAGGCTTGCTGCGTCTCTTCCTGCCTCTGCTTCTTCAGTTAAGTATACTTGTCTCCCACCCCCACCCTCATGTCTAGTCTGGCAGCTTTCTTTTAAAACCCACATATAAGCCAAGGGAGACTTAAAAAAAAAAAGGGCTGAAAAACTCGGCATATACGCTAGTATATATAGTAGTTGTTGTAGGTGCATGTTTGCAAATGCCTATGCCATCCCTGGAACCATGTACCTCACTGTCTATATTTTAAAGGCTTATAAAGGTTTCATGTAGGATGAGAACATTACTAATACATACACATAGGACACAGATATTCTGAAGATGACTCTTATCTAATCTTCTCCCACAAGTGGTACTCTTTTATTTCAGGATCATTTTATTATTTCTTTAAAAACATTTTTCCAGCCCAGAGGAACTTCTTGAACAGCACCTCTTCCTAGCAGCAAACAGGCTAAACTGGAATTCACTTGGTAAAAACAGTGGATACTTGTTCCTCCTATGCAGATTCTATCTTTTTTATAAGCTCCAAGGATTTGTCAGGGCTCACCTAGTCAACATCCTTCTTCCTCAGGAAACAAAGTTTCCAGAACAAATCTTCCATGCTTATGGCTAAGTACTTTACACCAAAGCATTTTCCCCTACCCAGGGAACAAGGATATTTATCAAAGGTCTGGTATTCTGTTGACACTGCATTAGACAAAGAGGGCAGCTATATTCTCCTAATGTCTTGATATCCCAGTAATTTCACCATGCCTACAGCAAAGAAGGAAGGGTGTCTGGACAAGGGTGTCTGGGTGTTCTGATGGATAAATTGAAGGACTGCAATCTGGATTTTCAGATAGTTAGGTGGATAGGGAATTGGTTAGAGAACCGCACTCAAAGAGTTGTTGTCAATGGTGTTTCATCAAATTGGAGGGAGGTAAGTAGCGGGATACCTCAGGGCTTGGTGCTCGGTCCGCTACTTTTTAACATATTTATTAATGATCTAGATGAGGGGGTAGAGGGACTACTCATCAAGTTTGTAGATGACACCAAATTGGGAGGAGTGGCAAATACTCTGGAAGATAGAGACAGAGTTCAACGAGATCTGAACACAATGGAAAAATGGACAAATGAGAACAAGATGCAATTTAATAAAGATAAGTGTAAAGTTCTGCATCTGGGTCAGAAAAATGAAAAGCATGTCTACTAGATGGGGGATACGCTTCTAGGTAACACTGTGTGTGAACGAGACCTTGGGGTACTTGTGGATTGTAAACTAAACATGAGCAGGCAGTGTGATGCAGTGGTAAAAAAGGCAAATGCCATTTTGGGCTGTATCAACAAGGGCATCACATCAAAATCACAAGATGTCATAGTCCCATTGTATACGGCATTGGTCAGACCACACCTGGAGTACTGTGTGCAGTTCTGGAGGCCTCACTTCAAGAAGGACGTAGATAAACTTGAAAGAATACAGAGGAGAGCAACGAGGATGATCTGGGGCCAAGGGACCAAGCCCTATGAAGATAGGTTGAGGGATTTCAGAATGTTCAGCCTGGAGAAAAGGAGGTTGAGAGGGGACATGATAGCTCTCTTTAAGTATTTGAAAGGTTGTCACTTGGAGGAGGGCAGGATGTTGTTCCTGTTGGCTGCAGAGGAAAGGACGCGCAGTAATGGGTTTAAACTACAAGTACAAAGATATAGACTAGATATCAGGAAAAAATTTTTTACCGTCAGAGTAGTTCAGCAGTGAAATAGGCTGCCTAAGGAGGTGGTGAGCTCCCCCTCACTGGCAGTCTTCAAACTAAGGTTGAATACACACTTTTCTTTGATGCTTTAGGATGCTTAGGGCTGATCCTGTGTTGAGCAGGGGGTTGGACTAGATGGCCTGTATGGCCCCTTCCAACTCTATGATTCTATGATTCTATGTTTCAAGTGCTTGAGGGACTGTGATGTTGTGATTTATCTGAGCTGAGCCCTGCATAGCTGAGACAGATTACTTGGACATGACTCTGGATATACGGATGGACAGGATGTTTGTCAGAGGAAAAAATAATATGAGGTCACTTTGTCAGGCTTGACTTTCTACCTCAAATGAACATGAAAACAATCTCTGCATAATAATCATGACTTCTGCATGAGCTTGGAGGAACATCATTTGGGATGCCTGGAAATAGACCATATAGTAGAGGATCCATGTATGAAGCTGTATTGGCTCAGCCGACTAACCAACCAGAAGGCAGAGTGGGAACTACCTCCCCCAAGACAGCCAGCTTAGTGTAGTGGTTAAGAACAGTGGCTTCTGATCTGGTGAGCTGAGTGTGATTTCCCGCTCCTCCACATGCTGTCAGCTGTGTGACCTTGGGCTTGTTAGAGTCCTATTAGAAACTGTTCTCACAGAGCCATTTTTTCTCAGAGCTCTCTCAGCCCCACCAATCTCACAGGGTATCTGTTGTGGGGAAAGGTGGAGAAGGCAATTTTAAGCCATTTTGAGATTCCTTTGGGCAGTGAAAAGCGGGGTATAAAAACCAACTGTTCTTCTCTGAAAAGATTGCAGAAAGATATATAAACCAACAATAATTCTGTTTGCGAATGTAGAAAATAATCAGTTTGACACTGATTGTGTATAAAATACATGGAGGGGTATAAAAATCCTATTGACAGTGTACCCAAACATACTGTACATACTTTCTATGTACATATGTATATATTTCTGAAGTTGTGAGGGAGTGCAACGTACAAGTTATCCCAGTCTAATAGCTGACGAAACCACAGTAAAGGGGCCAAATGTCAGTTGTTTACCACAAGTGTAAAACTGATAAACAGGATTAATGGCAATTTTTGCAGGGAGAAGAATTCTCTATTGTACCCAAATAGATAGATTCACCCAATAGTAACAATTTACAACATACAGGTGGAAGCAGAACAGAAAGTGATTGTATACAGGGAGAGGTGGGGGAAAGACCTGATATATCTGATAATCAGTGGAATAATCTCCATAAAAGTATAAGGAATGTTGCAGTGAATGTAGCAATAAGGAAGGAAAAATGTTATTAAACTAATGTACTGGTGATATATTAACACTAGACAGGTTAAGAAAAATAACATCATATGTTGGAGATGTAAAAGACATATGGGCTTAATTAGTCATATCTGATGGCAGTGCTGGATTATAAATGTCTTTTGGAATATGGTGTTTAAGTCATTGAGATGAATTCTGTGTATAGAAGTACAAAAAGATCCTAGTATAGCTTTTTAAAATATTAAGCCCAGAGGGATCTCAGTTAACAAGAACTTGTTAATAGGAAATTTATTCACAATCAGAATGTTAATAGCTCTGACATAGAGACAGGGGAAAGCACTAGATATTGAGAAATGGCTAAGGAAAGTATATTTTCCACTCAGCTAATGCCAACCTGCCCCAAAGAAGTGAGGTTGATTTCAGTCAGAGCCAGGGCTTTCTAGGCCTTGGCTCCAGCCAAGGAATGAGCTGCCCACAGAGATCCAGGCCCTTTCGGAGCTGTCAAAATTCCAAAGGGCCTGCAAAACAGTGATCTTCCATCAAGCATATGGTTAAGGCCAATGACAGCATTTGGTAATATAATTAAATGGGCCCCCCTTCCTGCACCTTACCCTTTACATCTGAATTTTGTGGACTATAATTTTAATTTGGATCTTCTTGACCCCAGGTTCATAGTTAGCTTCTGTGATGGAGCAATCTGTCTCACCTTTTTAAGAATTTTTAAAGTAATTTGTAACTGGTTTAATACACTTTAGGAAAATTTGTCTTGAATTTTAATAATATTAGCTGCCCTGAGATCATTGTTGGAGAGGGGCAGCCTAAAAATCCAACAGATAGATAAAACTATGCTAATCGGGAAAATGTCTTCCTGTAGGAAGTTCTGGGATAGAGAATGATGTGCAAGATAAGTTTGCACAAGTCTGGTTTCCCTTCATTACTTCGGAATGGGAGGAGGAGGAGGAGAAGAGTTGTTCTTATATGCCGCTTTTCTCTACCAGAAGTCTCAAAGCAGCTTACAATCGCCTTCCCTTTCCTCTCCTCACAACAGACACCCTGCAAGGTAGGTGAGGCTTGAGAGAGCCCTGATATTACTGCTTGGTCAGAACAGCTTTATCAGTGCTGTGGCGAGCCCAAGGTCACCCAGATGGTTGCATGTGGGAGAGCATGGAATCAAACCTGACAGATTAGAAGTATGCACTCCTAACCATCATGCCAAACTAGTCATAAAAGAGATACTGAACTTTGTTCAGATTGTCAAAATTTACCTCGTGGACTGTAGTCTCATGTATTGAATATTATACAATAAATAATTTTTTCATGACTGCCACCTCGTCTCCTACAGTCTCCCTTTGGCCAAACAGGGAAGAGTGGATTAGTGAGTTCATGGCAATGAGGAGAGAAGAACCAGCAACCAGCAACTGCTCATTCACTTGCCTTTTTCCTATGGGTGTTGGTGGGGTTTGGATCCAGTCTGTTTTCCACTATCCTGTTGCAACTGATGATGGTGAAAAGAAAAAGCAGCAGCAGCCATTTGCCCAAAAAAAAATGTTGACTTTTTCTCTGACCCATTATAAGCGAAGAGTGAGCTGACAATGAAGGGAATCCATGTCTATCTGCTTGCTTGGTCACTTTTTCAATCCATCTCAAAAGGAAAGAACAAGCAAGCAGGTAATGATTGCAGTGAACAGTAGGCATATTATGTGATTGGGGAAACACCAAAGGAATCTTGGCCAAGATGTTTCCCCAGCGTGAAACCTGGAGCTATGGCTGTATAGATATGAATATGCATTTCCTTACCTTGTATGCCTCTTGTGTAGAGCCTCTTGTGGCACAGGGTGGTAAGGCAGCCGACATGCTGTGACCATGCGGCTGGGAGTTCGATCCCAGCAGCCGGCTCAAGGTTGACTCAGCCTTCCACCCTTCCAATGTCCGTAAAATGAGTACCCAGCTTGCTGGGGGGGGTAAAACGGTAATGACTGGGGAAGGCACTGGCAAGGCCACACTGTAATGAGAAACAGTGTGAGGGAGGAAAGAAAACGCTAGAGGGCATCACCCCAAGGGTCAGACATGACTCGGTGCTTGCACAGGGGGATACCTTTACCTTGTATGCCATCTGTTAGGGTTCAGAATCGTTTAACCTGGTGGGTTTTTAGGGTAAGGTGTGCAAACAAACAAGGCATTCTACATTTATTTTGAGCATTTAGAAAAGGGTAAAGTGCAATTTCTATTCAGTACAGCACCAGACAACACAAAACAAGAAATACTAATTTACTTTCTGATATTTACTTCCCTGCGTCAGGAGGTTCATTCTTAGTTTCATGCCAGAGAAAGCCCACAGTCTCTTTTCTACATCAGTTGAGATAGTTCATCTCTGCAAAGGAAGTGAAGTATAACATGATGATTTTAATACTTGCTTATTAATGACAACCAGTATTGCATAGCAGTTAGTCTGAGACCAGAAAAGCCTGTTTGAGTGGCCTATGGTCACCCAATAAGCTTTGTGATAGAGTGAGCATATCAGTTTAACATACTTCACATGGCTATTGTGAGATTAACATATGAGAGAAATTAGGTATGTTTCCCTGAGTTCATTTGAAGAACAATTTTTTAAAAATATATAAATATAGATAGATGTTTTGTTTCCTATGGTGGCAAAATCCTCAGATGGTTACTTGATAGTGCTGTTCATTTAAAAGGATGTGTTTAAATGACTTTAAAACTTAGCAATACTTGCTATAGTCAACACTCAGGTGTTTAACTATTTTAGTGCATATTATAGCACAATTTTTAATTTATTATGGGATGAATTGCAGCAACCAAATATAGCGGTTGTAGTCTTTGTGAAACTGACATTTAGTTTACCTGCATCAGGTTTTTGGTCTATAATTTTAAACACAATTCTAAAGATTACGTTGGAAATCTGCCAGACTGAAACCATTAAATGGCTGTGATCAACATTTTTTTTTAATTTAAAGAAAGCTGCACTTGGCATAATTATTTCCAGCCAAGGTCACAGAACGTATTTAAAGCTTTGACGTTTATAATTAAAGGATTAATATTAACTCATGAAGACAGTGTCATTTTTGTTTAAAAGTTGAATCTGAAACGGAATTATTTTCTTTGATCTTTTAAATATTTAAAGTATAGCAAAAGAAAAGGCTTGTCTCAACATTCGATTTTCATTGCTACATATATTTCTAACTTTTTAGATATTTAACTTGTTTCTTTAAAAAATGCCCTGCTAAAAACTCCTGTCAACTGAAAATTAAGAGGGTTTTTAATAAAGCACATTATGGGTATTAGTAAAAGTGGGACGGAATTATAATTTGCTATCTTTCTAATCACATACAACAAATACGCTGTCTGCTGACTGTAATTAAGGGTGTTTAAACTGAACTGCCTGGCAGAGCCAGAGCCCAGTCTTCAGGAAGAACTTTCCCCACAGGTTTGTTGCTTGGTGAGCTCTGTTGGGCAGTCCAGTTTAAACTGGGCTGCCCAGCAGAGCCTGCAAGCAAAGTTCAGCCCACAGGATCAGCTCCTTGTTGGACAATTCAGTTTAAATGAGGCTACCCAGCAAAGCACCAGCCGAGCCTGCTGGGAGAACTTTTGCCGCAAGATTGGTTGATTGGTGAGCAGGATCAGCTTCTTGTGAGCTCTTTGGGCCAGTCCAGTTTAAAGGGACAACCCAAAAGAGTCCCTGCTGAGCCACCTCTCAGTTTTGTTTTGTTTTGTTTTTTTGTGGCTTTGATGCTCCTTGTCCCCCCCCCCCGTTGATATTTTTCAGTTCTATAGAATCTGTAAAAAAATTGATTTTTAAAAAAATCACAGATTTGAATACTTTATTGGTATTGGGATACAGTTTTTTTGTTTGTTTGTTTTTAAGAATCCCCACATTTTATCAGGTCCTATAGATCCAAACTGAAAATATTGGGGGGGGGGGATTGCACATCCTTAATCATAATGGTACTGGTGTAATTGTTAAAAGTGTAATGGTGATGTTTTTTTTTTAAGTATGATGTTGAACTTTTGGGTAGAAACATTCAGTTCCTTACTCTCCTCTACACTGCTGGACAATCCTGGTTCCTCCTGAGTCACCTGACTTCTTCTGATTTGGGTCTCATCATCATTGTTGCCTTGACTCCCCCTTTGCTGCTACAGAAATTTTAAGCCACTCCCCATAATGCCACTCCTTAAAGAATAGACAATCCAGATTCAGATTTGTTTTAACAAAGGCAATATACTAAGCCCTAGTTTGCATATCTCTTACAAATAGTTTCTGTACTTTTTACAAATAAGTTGAAGAAATTGTTCTCTTTTCCCCTGCATATTGCTGATATTCATGTAAAGGTGAACTTTTGTTGACTGCTCTTGTTGGGTTGTTTGCCTAGTTTACTATTCTACCTGTAATAGAGGCTTCAGATAATTTTATTTAGACAAATATGGTGAATACTTTTTTTAGACCCTTTCAAGGTGTTCTGAGCTCAGACATCATTGTCTTATAGGCATTTTGCATTATATCCTAAAAATCCTCCTGTGACAAGAATGGCTCTTCGCTCCCTGGAAAGCATGCCTGGCCTTCTCAGTCCTGGCCCCGACCTTGTGGAATGAACTACCAGGAGAACTGGGGGCCCTGACAGAGCTATCATGATTCCGCAGGGCCTGCAAGACTCTTCCGCATATTGAGTCCAGGCTAAGCAAGATCCCTCTGCTAGCAGACCCTAGACCCTGCATATGCCAGACCATGTAGGCAGGGGGCCTCTCCCGAGGGTGGCAGGTGGTTATGTACTGGGTCTGGACTGGTAAGGTAGGGGGAATAGACAGGATTACTGTATTTTATTGTTTTATGAGGTTTTATGTAAACAGTCAGGAGCCGACTTGGTCCAGAAGACACGGTTAATAAATCTAAATAAATAAATAAATAAAACCAGCATTGGTAAAAATTATTCTAAAGAATGCAGGATGCCATAGGTAAAACTATAAAATAAGTGCATAAGGGGAAAGACTTCAACTGTGTACATCCAATTTTCTTGTTGGTTATATATTCATTCATGTGCAGCTGGATTCCATTGTCTAAAATGGGATTAGCAACAGAAAAACAAGGAACCTATCCAAGGTAATATTCATCTTATAATATATATATTCAATTTTAATACAATTTTTATATACATGAAGAATCAACCAGAACGGTTTTTGGATAATTTCCGTTTTCACTATCTTCATCAGTGGTTGAGTCCTCCAATATAAGATTGTTGTGACAGTAGTGAAGCATTAGTGTGGGAAAATGCTACAGCATTTCCTTATATTAGCATTTTAATATTATCAATATGCCATTGGCTCGAATGTTAGTCAACATTCCCCAATACCCTTGGGAAAAGTACCTGAGGGACCGCCTCCCCGCCTATGCCCCCAAAAGAGCTCTGCGCTCTACTACCACCAACCAGCTAAGGATCCCTGGCCCTAAAGAAGTCCGTCTGGTCTCGACCAGGGCCAGAGCATTCTCTGTTCTGGCCCCTACCTGGTGGAACGAGCTCCCAGAGGAGATCAGGGCCCTGACGGAGCTTAAACAGTTCCGCAGGGCCTGCAAAAAGGAGCTCCTCCACCAGGCATTTGGCTGAGACCAGACGTAATCAACAGCGACCAAGGGCCCCTGCTCCCCCCCACCCCCCCTCAGAATTCAATAAATAAACCACCCCCCTCAGAATCCCATCAATAAGCCCTGGACCTGTTTGTAGTACTATATTGTTATACCGTTATATTGTGCTGTTATTTTGGTTACAATTATTAGTTATCAGTTATACATGTTACAGACTGTTTTATGTATTGTTCTCTGTTATGATGTAAACCGCCCTGAGCCTCCGGGGAGGGCGGTATATAAGTATGATAAATAAATAAATAAATAAAATAAAATATATTGCAGTATGTTAACCATTTGTCTTTAAATATCATTTCTTGCCTGTAGAACACTTTTTTCTGTTGAAATCCATAAAGATGTTTTCAGACATAGAATCATAGAATAGAGTTGGAAGGGACCTCATGGGTCATCTAGTCCAACCCCCTGCACTATGCAGGACATTCAAATCTTGAGCATATCAAGATCATCCTGTATTCTAATTCTGTATTCGGTTGTGTTTGCTATCCAAATTTAATAAGTACCCCTCATCCAAATCATTTATAAATATGTTTAACAACACAAGCCGCAGGACAGATCCTTGGGGTACTGCACTTGTCACTCTTTTCCAAGAGGATGCTGAACCATTAACAAGTACCCTCTGGATACAATCTGTCAACCAGATCATAATCTAAGTTAATATTTATTCCATATTATCAAGATGGCATGTTTAATAAAATAACTTTTAAACTATATATATATATATATTATTATTATTATTAAATTTCTTGCCCGCCTCCCCTGATGGCTCAAGGCAGATTACGACATTCATATAAAAAAGCCAATACAATCCCTTAAAACAAATATAAAATCAACAATAGAACAAATACCCCATTAAAAAAAGATGCTGCGGCGCAAAAAACTCATCCCGGCCAAAAGACCTCACAATACTATTTCCAGAGGGGAAAGGTGCACAGAGGGTGCAGATAAAATTTGCTACCGCCACTCCAAGGGGGGGGCATGATCTTCCTTGCTGCCTGGCCTCAACTATAGATCTGGCAGAAGAGTGCCATTTTGCAAGCTCTGTGGATTGCTGAAAGCTCCTGCAGGGCCCACAGCTCCTCCAGGAGCTCATTCCACCAGTCAGGGCCAGGGCTGAAAAGGCCCTGGCCCTAGTTGAGGCCAGGCAAGCCTCCCTGGGGCCGGGAATGACCAATAAATTAGTTCACGCAGAACGTAGAGCCTTGTGGGGGGCATAGGGTAAAAGGCTGCCCCTCAAATATGCTGGGCCCAGATCACATATGGTCTTAAAGGTCAAAACCAAAACCTTGAGCCTGGTCCGGAGAAAAACTGGCAACCAATGCAGCTGCCTCAGCACAGGCTAGATGTGAGCCCTCCACGGTGTACCTGTGAGAATCCTAGCAACTGCATTTTGCACCAGCTGCAATTTCCAGAGCAAGCCCAGGGGTAGCCCAGCATACAGCGAGTTACAGAAATCTATTCTGGAGGTGACCGTCGCATGGGTCACTGTGGCTCGGTGTTCAGAGGACAGGTAGGACGCTAGTAGCCAAGCCTGGCGAAGATGGAAAAATGCCTGGCTAACTACCCTTTTGACTTGTCCCTCGAGTGTTAATGAGGCATTGACAACCAACATTTTCATCCAAAAACAGACAACAGGCCCCAAAATATGATCCACCTCTTTCCTTCACATCTTGTAATAGCTTAAATTTTACTCTTGGGGTTTTCCCCTTGCCATCCAGATTTAGATAAATAGATTTAGATAAAACTTTCTGCCATTGTTTGAACTGTATGCCATTGTTTGAACAGTATCGAACAATGGTATACCTCTCACTTTCCATGCTTCTAGTATATGCTCTAAAATAGCGGTCCCCAACCTTCTTGTAGTCGGGGACCGCCTCCGAGGGTGGGAGAGAGCCGGCAGCCCGGCCACAGCAGCTGCATGTAAACGCGCACACGCAGTTGCTGCACATGCACGTTTTTGCCACTAGGTGGCGCTAATGCGCATGCGCAGAACAGCTGCACGTGCACGTTTTCGCCAGCAGGGGGCGCAAACACGCATGTGCGGCGGCTCCGCACGTGCGCGTTTGCGTCGCTGGCGTGCCAGCGGCCGCGCCTGCCTCTTCCCCCCTCACTGCGGGGGGGAAAGGCAGACACGGCCGCTGGCTGCCCGGTGCCATGGCCTTAGCGGCCCGGTACCGGGCCGTGGACCGGGGGTTGAAGACCCCTGTTCTAAAAAACCTATATAATCTTAAACTAAAATCAACCAATTAGTTTTTAATGGCATTCCTTGAAATTTTGGTCATTTCAAAGAGTGTCCATCTTGTTTTGTCTTCTTTTATTGGATTGCCTCCACCAGCTCTGTTTTTCAACATTATGAGATCTGTCATCCAACAGAATCTACTCCAGCGGTATGGAAGGTGCATATATTTGAGTTTAGAACTAGGGAGTGTAGATTATGTTGATGTGCTGGTTGGTCAGTTTCTAATGGACCACCCAATGACGTTATGGAGATCTTTTCAAAACAATGCTAGACAAATTGGACCCTAATATGATCCCGCCAACAAGGCATTTATTAAGCTATAGTGCATACTTAAAATCACATAATTCAAATTAATTTTCTCTCTGCTGCGAACAAGTCCTGAATATTGACTCTTGCTTTGTAAATTTAAAGTACTTATATACTCGCATATAAGCTGACCCACATATAAGCCAAGGCACCTAATTTTACCACAATTTGATCCAGCCTCTCCCTCCCAAACAAATACAGAAAAATCAAGAGGATGAATAGTTGCTGGTTTTTGTACCCTGCTTTTCACCAACAGAAACCAAAAGAATAGTTTGGAAGAAGTGATTAAGAAGAGGAAGAAGTGAAGACAAAAGGAATAAAAATATCAGAGTCCTTCAGTCAAACTGTTGATGTCCTACAAGGTGCCAGAGCAATGATTGGCTGGGTGGAGCAGGCTTTTATTTCAATTACCACATATACCCATGTATAAACCAAGGAGGGCTTTTCAGTGTGAAAAAAGGTGCTGAAAAACCAGGCTTATACACGAGTATATAGGATACATGCTGAACCAAGGGAATTCTGTTTTTTGTTTTAAAGCTATGCTAGACTGAAGTGAGCCCATCTTAGTGTTGGGAACATGTATAAAGTATTTTCTTTTTCTTTTAAAGTTACTTGAGAAATGTAAAAGATTTTAGGAGAGTGGGAATTGTTGGTTAACCAGGAGTGGGTAATTTGCTGCCTTGAGCCCTATACAGTTTTGAATGTGGAAAAAACACAAAGTATTCCCAAATGACTTGCAGCTGCAGAACATGTCAGGGTATAAAAACCACCTTCATTAAATGGGTGAGAAAGAATTATAATTGTTTTGAAGTCTTTACGATCTGTCAGCATATGCATCATTGTAATATGATACTACAGTGCCTCAATTATGGTTTGTATATTTTGATGCCAGAAGGGTCCCCCCCCCCCGCCTTACATTAAACTACTAAGTTCTGTCAGCTGTTGGGCTGTCATGTAGAGATATAGTAAATCACATTATATTTTGTCATGGATTACAGAGAAATATATTTGGAAATAGAGTTCAAAGTAGTTTCGCAATCACATCGAAGTGTAGGAAGGATGTTTAGCTCATAGAAAATCTGATTTAGGTGAAACAGTTGCAGTTCCTTTGTGAATCTGAAATAAACTGGAGTGCTTGCTTTTTTAAAAAAAAAGATTAGCGTGGTACAAATCTCCCAAAGTGTTTTGTTTTTTATATTTAGTTCAGAGGAAATTCTGACCTACAGGTGCAAATGGAGCAAAGATAAATAAAGAAGTTGGATTCAAAAAGAATGTCTTCAATTCATTCATTAATGAGCAGTACATTATGTTCTACTTTTAATTAGGATTTTGCTGGACTTGCATCTGGTTGCTCATTGGCTCTGCAATATTTTCTGGCTCCACAAAGTTGTATTATTTTTCTTTTTTGAAGCTTTTGTAGTACTTAAAACTATTAAATAATCTGGGGTAATCTTTCTTAAGTTTGTTCATTACTTCACCAGTCCAGAAGAATCACCGGAGGAGCAGCACCGGCAGCCTCAGGCCAAGACACCTGTAAGCCCTGAACGACAGTGTTGGAGGAGGTGATCTACCCTGACAGTTGTCAGAAGATCAGCACACTTGGCAGCTCATTGTCAAGTTAGATAGGATCCAGCTGCAGTACCTTCCTCTGATGAGGGTTAGCTGCAGCTGCAGGTGCTCTGGCTGAGAGTTGCCCCACCTGGCTTCTGGTTATTTCAGTAGAACCTTGTGGCAAGGCTCTTTGTGGGGTCAATGTGTGCATTACTCTGCCCAGTTCCTGAGACTCCTGTTCCCGTGTAGCGAAGTTCTATTCCTGTGACCCTCAGCTCTTCAACCCCGACTTGTCTGACGTTCCTTTCTGGCTCCTCAACCCCGGCTTGACTCACGACTATCCTTTGGCTCTTTAAACTGCCTTGCCTGCCTTCGACTCTGCCTGCAGTTTGTGTATCAAACTCTGACTTCCCTGGCTCCTAGCCTCCCACTCTGGACTCTGAACTTTGGCAAGCTCTCTCCTCCAACTCCACTGCCCAGCCATGTTGGTGCTGCCTGGTAGGTCAGCACACTGATTCAAAGCCAGAAAGTTCCAGTCAAACACGGGCAAATCCAGCCCAAAAGTCCCATACATAGTCCAGAGTTTCAGGGAGGCTTAAAGCTGGAGACAAGCAGGAAACAGGCAGGTGAGTGACAGCAATGTAGCTGGATGCATAGCTGCTTCCATACCAGCTTGGGCTCCTAGCTTCTCTTAAATAGATATCTCCTGCTGGCTTATCCTGAGAAGATGTATCTCCTCGAAGCAACCCACATTGGGCCAAAAGCTGTGCACTGTGTCTTTTAACCATCAGCTGCCTCAGAAGTGCTGGCTGAAATAACTTGCAGCTGTCTCAGGGGAGCTGTCAGCTTGAGACTTCTGCAGGCACACCCAGGTCAGGGTACTGCTCTTCAGCTGGGTTTGAACTGGGCAAACAGGGCAGGCTGCTAGGCTGTTTGAGCTCTCACATCTCCACAACTCAGTTTATCCTCTGTGGAATTCCCACTGCTTGGAGGCTGGCTTGTCACAACACAATAAAAGAATCAAGTCTATCACAAAGCAACTCGTCATACCATATGAAAGGAAACTTGTGATCAAGGACAACTCACCAGTTAACCAGCATGCCCTGCAGTCTGAGGGATCTGCCCAGTAACGACTGCTAAAACTGGACTGCCTTTTTCCTCTTGGTAGAATTGTGGTTCTTGCTCAGGATTCTGCACCTCCTCTTCCCTTTAGGCCTGCTGTGAAGGAAACCTCTAATAGCATCTGGCAGAATTCCAGAGAATAGTTAGAAGAGATAAGAATGCCTTCTTAAATGAACAGTGCAAACAAATAGAAGAAAACAATAGAATAGGGAGGACCAGAGATCGCTTCAAGAAAATTGGAGATATGAAGAGAACGTTTCATGCAAAGATGGGCATGATAAAGGACCGAAATGGTAGGGACCTCACAGAAGCAGAAGAGATTTTTAAAAGGTGGCAAAAATGAAAGTATTTGGAATATCTTGGCCTGAGTTATCTTCAGACTCCCCCTCTTCCCAATACGTGCTGTTTGAATTGGAAGCTAAATTTGTGTAGTGGCTAAAGGGTTGAACCGGGATCTGGGAAACCCAGTATCAAATCTCCACTCTGCCATGGAAGCTTGCTGGGTGATCTGGGTAGAAGTAGCTTTGAGGATGAGGATATTTGCAAAAGTTTTGTAATTCAATATGGCAGAAGTTTAGGGTTGTGATGATTGTATTTTGGGATGGGAGATCTAAGAGGTGGAGGAGTTGGGTAGGGAAAGAGTGAGGAGATATAATCAGGTAAAGGGGCTTGAGCATTCCTTTCACTCTCACACTATTTTGCCTTTTTGGGTATTTAATTAGAAATGTGTGGCTTCAAATAGACCCTTGAGCACAAAGCAGTGGAAAAGTTCAGGGAAAAAATCCAAAAGCAAGAAATAATTTTATGTGGTCTCTCATTTAAGTAAAGATGGTAGTAACCACATGACAATTTCTTTGTACAATGTGAAACACAGATTATCACTTCTTTGGTTTATAGCTAATGGAAATTGTTTTACATTAGAATTTGACACTTTATTCCCACTTCCTCATGTTCAGCAGTCTTATCAAAAGTATAATTCAATTCTCATCAGACAGCTAAAGGAAAATTGTAAAGAGATAATATGAATAGTTTTATAGAACAGCAGCTTTTGTATTTGCAGTTCTTTTTTAAGCTCTTAAAGTCATTTGATATTTGACTAATTGCTCTATTAATAAAGCTGGGATACTGAACACATTCTCTCTTTTTCGGCAATTTACCTTACATATTTGATTTCATGCTGCTATTTTTTCCTTTCAGCATTAAATTCTGCTTTCCAGGCATTATTCGGTGGAAGCCCTAAAATAAAAGAAATAAAGTAGTGAATTCTACTATTGCCTACGCTACTTGCTAGAACATTGGATAATTTAGGGTATCTTTCTTAATACAGAAAAATTAAGTACACAACATTTTTGGTACATATTGTTTCACACTGCACAGTCCTAAGTAGAGCTACACTCTTCCAAGATCATTGAAGTCTGTTTTAGTTTCTAAAGTTAGTCACTAAAGAAATTTCTATTAGTTTCTAAAGTTTAGTATAGTAGACTCAAACATTCCTGAGTCATTTTCCTTGACATCAGCTAAATTTATCCAGTGCTGAATTTTTGTATAAGAAAATGTGCTGTGGATCAATTTACATGAATCTCTTTGATGTAAAATACTTAGCTATACATCAGAGAACTGTTGCTTCTTCCCTAGAGCAAATCTGCATTCTATAGTTCTTTCCTTGTTCCTTGTGAAAACATCTTATCTGGCAACAATAGGGAAAATCTGTCAGATATCCAATGGAAAATGCAATGGAAATCTGTTATAGAAGATGGAAGGAAGACACTTGAAACTACTTGCTGCCTTTGGGGGGCACAAAGCAAGCACTGCCGGATGAAACTGTGGTGACCACCTGAGTCTCCCTATCTCCACTGACTGCTGTCCCTATCCCCTTGACGTGAGCTATGTAACACCCAGAGATGCTGCCAGAACCCACAGAACTGGGGAAGAAGACGGCACGTGCCTTGGCAAGCAGGCTCTGCCCACTCAGGGTCCTTGCAAAGGGGAGGCGCTCTTGTTGATGTACCCAGGCTGCCTTCTTTTTCCTCCTTCCTCTTTTGATTGCAGGGGAGATGAACAGCACTGGAGCTTGATAAGGTAAAAGCAGTGGGGCTGACAGTGGGGCTGTTGTCCACCATAGTGGAGAATCTGGAGCTGGAGAGGTGAGGCGGGAAGAGGGAAGCTGTGCCCCAAGAAGGGGTGGAGGGACCTGGACATGGCTGAACAGCACAGGAGAAGGGGGGGCTCCTCTTGTCACCTGGAGGGCTACTGAATTCCTATCCTTAGTAGCCCAGTCTCTTGGGTAGGCAGGGTAGTAAGAAAATGAAGACAAAGAGCAGTTTCAGTGCCTATTGTCTATTTTAATGGCAGGATTTATTGTTAAGTACATATATCAAGCTGGGTCTTAATACGAATAAGCTCCTGGCCTATGGCACAATTTTGGAGAGGTACCTGGAGAAAAATACAGAGTTTTAATATTTGAAGGTTTCACATACATCTCATACAACTATCCAATTCTTGCCATTTTTTAAATGTTTCCTTACTATTTTATTTGGCTAATTATATAATATTGATTTAAATTATAGTTGATTAGAGAATATTAATTTAAAATATAGTTTAATTTTGTATAATTTCTAAAGTAGCTAGTTCTTCCAAAACCCCTGCAAGAAGAAAGAGCCGAGGAGAAATCATAAGAACTGTTTTGTTCATTTCTGAAAACATAATTGCGTGTTAAATTCCTCATTTTGCATTTAGATATTAAGTAGTAAGTGCTACATTTTGCTTTTGAAAAATCAGCTCTTTTAAGATACAAAGGTAACCAGCATAAGGGATGGGCAGACAACTGCCCCTTTTCTAGGTATGTTTTTGTCAGTGTATGGATAAATTGTGCAATTTATGGATTAATATAAACAAAAATAACAATTGAGAATTGGATTGTCAATTAGATGTGACAAGAACTTCTCCCCCCCCCCCCTTCTTCCCCAGTTCTGTTGGGACTGTCGGCGTCTTCAGATTTTACAGAGCTCACCTTAGGAGGAAAGGGACGACTGTCAGCCGAGATGGGGAAGCTCAGATTGCTGGTGCATTCCTGCAGTTTCCCACGGAAGTGCTTTCTTTGTGGGAAACAGCCCCAGAGAGGCAATGAGTACTTTTGAGTGTCTTATTTCTATCTTCTGTAACAGTTTTCAGTTGCATTTTTCGTTGCGTACCTGACAGATTTTCCCTATGGTTCCTGGATAAGATGTTTTCACATCATCTTAAGAATAAAATGAAGATACAGGCAACACTTTGATACTGCTGCCCAAGACTTGGTACCCATATCCTGGTACTTGCATATCCTAAGTCTGTAAATCAAGTTGCTCTGTCACGTGTGGACTCTGCTTCAAGTCTGTCATAGTGCTGAGTTTCATACGATCTTCTTACTAAGAATGTGGGGTCAATGAAAAGTTTCAAAGCAGAATTCTAGTTAAGCAAAAACTGGATTAACAGCCTATGTGTGATAATGACTGAATAGCCCAGACTAGCCTGAGTTCATCAGACTTAGGAAGCTCAGAAAATCAGCCATGGTTAATATTTGTATGGAAGACCACCATGGAATACCAGTTCTGCTATGCAGAGGATCTTCTTGTGATCTTCTCTTGTTATTTCACCCGAGCCAGCTTTGTGATGTTGATAAGAGCGGCAGCTTCCACTCTGGTGAGCTGGATTTGATTTCCCGTTTTTTCGCATGCAGTCAGCTGGGGGGACCTTGAGCTAGTCACAGTCCTGATAGTGCAGTTCTCACAGAACTGTTGTGGGGAGAGAAAGGGAAGGCAAAATTGTAAGACAATGTGAGATTCCTTCTGGTAGAGAAAAGTGGGGTATAAAAGCAACTCTTCTATTCTGCTGTCTCCTGGTATTGCAGTGTTAATTATCCAAATCAAATTTCTCATTTTTTTTACAATTGTGATATCAGGGGTGCTATGCTCCAAGTGTTTTATCTGTTTGCAATCAGAAATCATCATTCTCCATGATTTTGTCTGGTTTGTGCTCCCATAGATTTCTGGTTGATGGTAAGCTATACTTCTTGCAAAGATCCCAGTGTAACATAACTGCAACTCTATTGTGACATTCTTTATAGTCAGTTTGAGCCAATTTGCAGAAGACCATATATTTGACTGTTTCGTCCTTTGTCTTGCAAAGCCGACATTTGTGGTTATAACAGGTCTTCTGAATCTTGGCTTTCTATTTGTGCCTGTTTTTGTGCAGCTAGAATGAGTCCCAAACCCGCATTTGATGTAGTGAGAAAATAAAACATTGTGTGAAAATAAAATTCCAAGTCCATACCTGCTTGGCCAAATTAACAAGGACTGTGTCAGAGACTGGTGTTCCTGGATTTTTGGTTAAAAATTGGCTACAGGCTCTAATGTTGGGCAACTAGCGCAGAGGCCTGATATATTACTAGAAGCAGGATCTCCTATCTTTAACCGCTCCTGTGGAGCGGATTAAATAAAGCCCTAAGGGCTATTGGGGAGGAGTTAGGGCGGGCTTTGTCCGTGATAAAAACTCGAAGGGGCGAATCAGGAGCCGCAAAGCGGCTCTTGGCACTCATAGCAAAGCGCGCCTCTCCATTGCCCGCTTCCCCCGGCCTTGCCCACCATAGAACTCCTTTCCATCGCCCTAGGGAAAGGAGCAGGGACACCGCGGCGTCCCTGCTCCTTTCCCGCCACCCACCAACAACACGCTGTCGGCTACGTCCGACTACCCCCCCATCCCCATCTCCCTTCCTGCCCTGCACCACTGCCTCCGACACAAACAACCCCCCCCCACACACACACACACACTCCACCACCCACCTCCCGCCCGCTCACACCCCCAACCTTCCCCAGACCCCTTCCTGACACGCCGCTTCTTCAAGCTACACACAAACCCACCCAGCCACACATTCCGCCTACCACCCCCAACCGCTAACGCCCCCAACCCTTCCCAACCCCACTCCCCGCGACCCCACTTCCTGACCCCACTCCCCGCGACACACAAACCCACCCAGCCACACGTTCCTCCAGCCACCCGCCGCTCGCTAACCCCCTACCCTCCCAAGACCCTTTCACGACCCGCCACGCCACCTCTCCCCCACCTCCTGTCCCCGAGCTCCCTCCCCACACACACCAACGCACCCTTCCCCCGCCAGAGTCCCGCTCCCAGACCGCACTCACCTTCCGCTGGCCCTCCTGCTCCCTGTCCCTCTCTTCCCTTGGCCCTCGCATACACGCCGCCGTGCACGCAGCCCGGGACACCAGCCAAATGAACCAGGCATGCGCAGACTCACGCGCATGCCTGTTTGCTCATGCCGATGCCCCCCCAACACCCCGCCCCCCTGCTCCACCACGTATGCCCGGACTCCCGAGCATGCGTCCTTCCCTTCCCCAACGCCCGTCCCACCCCCCCTCCAAGCCTGCAGAACATATAGAGGATGGAGCAGAACAACTCTGCTCCATCCTCTATGGCACCCTTTTAAATACATAAAGATGGTTATCAAATTGCCTCTCAGTCCTCTCCTCTCTAGGCTAAACAGACCAAGCTCCCCCAACCTTTCTTCATATGTCTTGGTCTCTAAACCCCTCACCATCTTAGCTGCCCTCCTCTGGACATGTTCCAGTTTGTCTACATCCCTCTTCAACTGGGGTGCCCAAAACTGAACACAGTACTCCAAGTGAGTACTCCTCTCCAGCCATGGACATGCTCAGTCACAAGCCAAGTCCAAGCAAGGTAAGTTTGCAGCACTGTCTATGTCCATAGATATTCTTCCAAGGCAGCCTTGGATAAAATCTTAACTCTTATATTTTTAGCTCTTTAATAAGCAAAACTGTACCACCTTCTAATTTCCTTTGTCTGTAATGAGGATTACTATAATTAAGAGATGAAAGACTTGTATTCTGATGATTGGATAATGTTTTATGTCTTCCCGAAACCATGCCCTGAAATATTGCATGCCATACGTTCCACAGTAGATGGGCAGCACAGGGTGAGCTAAGGACATGATTGTAAACATAGGGATTTTGGTGCCTAAGTGTGGATCTCAGAGCTTTAATGCTTCAGAGAGACAGCTGCTCTTGTGAAGTGTATTTCTGCCAAAACCAAGCCCATTTGTCATTTTCATTCTCCTCATGGCTACTCAACAAGGTATTTAGGAATGAAAACTTTCACTTAAGCAGCGGCCAGCTGCAGAGCTAGTTGATTCAGGAAACCACAACCCAGCATTTATGATGTCAGAACTGATCACTTACAAGCAGTTGTTTGTAGTGTCACGAACACTGGGCCACAGCTCAGCTAAGTAAGTCAAACAAGGGGAAAGAATGCTTCAAAAGTCCCCTTAACAAGACAAATATCTTCTTGATCAGTGCTTCTGAGCTGACTGGAACCTTTTAAGGAAGTTAAACCTGGTTTTAGCAACACTTTCTGGTTTTCTGAAGTGCAGCACAATTGAGCAGAACATTAAAATGCCTATTAAAATATTACTGAAGGAAAAGCAGATGATACAGCTTTAATCATTAGCACAGTGTCAAGTCCGAGATGGCATAATATAGCCTTTTTGATCCAATTGTACCTTAACTTAGCATTCAGTGTTTGGCTGCATATGATATACAGTGTAGATATAATTAAAACAGATCAGTGTCTTATAAACACACTACATAGCTGCTTTTCATTGTTGATAGACCATATATCTCATATGCACCTTATAGTACCAACAATCTGCCTAAACATATCTTTTATGTTTACATTTTCAAGCTGCAGTAATATCAGTGAAGTTTGCTCCCAAGGATTCATGCTTAGGCTTACCAGTAAAAGGAAAGCTCTTAGTGTTTTAAAACTTAGGAGCATAATATTTCAAAATAAGTAAAAACTGGAATGGGATACAATCTAATTCTACCATGGCATATACAAATTCAGACAGTTTTTTCAATACAAAAAGTTCAACCCAATGTAGGAGAAGCTTTTCATAAAATACTTGAAACTGGCTTCAGCATATGGCATTGTAGTCCCCTGCAACAAGGAGTGAGTTGGATCAGAATGAATGTTGCATGCCACAGTTAAGCAGGTATACATAAAATCAGTAAAATGATGTATTGTATATCCTTTAAAATATTCATGTTTGTATTTATTTACATTATATTCTGCCTTTTTTAGATTCAAGGTGAAGTTCAAAAATTAAAAACCAGTATTGCAGTAAAAATTAACAATAAATATAGTTATCTGGGGAATGGTAGAAGATTGGAAGGCCTGGAGGATCATTGTCCATTGGGTCGCGATGGGTTGAACATGACTTCGCACCGAACAACAACAATAGTTACCTTACCTAGAAAATGTCTACAGATATGAAGACTACAGTATTCCCTTTATAAATATGCCACAGCCACAAACTGTTTTACACATGAATTACAGCAATACGGGGACCCTCCTGGCCTTGTCAGTCAACCTATTTCTCCAGGTGGGACCCACAGTAGTGCTTTGATACAGGCAAATGTTCATCTTACCCATTTGCAGGTTAGCAACTTGCTCAGTAGAATGTATCTGTCACAGCAGAACAAACTGCGAGAACAAGAGACCTGCAGATACATAGGCCCCAGGCCATTACCTGTTTGGTGTAGTGGCTAGAAGTGCGGACTTCTAATTTGGTGAGCTGGGTTCAATTCTGCACTCCCCCACATGCAGCCAGCTGGGTAGCCTTGGGCTCACCACGGCGCTGATAAAGTTGTTCTGACTGAGCAGTGACATCAGGGCTCTCTCAGCTTTACCAACCTCACAGGGTGTCTGTTGTGGAGAGAGGAAACCATTTTGTTTGCAGGGTAAATTTAAGCTGATTGCAGTTTGAGGTAGTAATTTTTTTTTCTTTTGAAATCTAGAAGGACAAATGCAGTTAGGAAAACAAAATCGATACTGATTTCTCATAGCAAAGTTCCTTCTTCTCAGTTAGTCTCAACAGTTCTGGTTGGATCAGAGTTCATACCCCAGTAACAGTAAGGACATACCAGTCTACAAACCATCTTAGCAAAGATGTACCCATATTTCCCTCTTATAGTTCAGCCTTTCTTAAGATATAGATGGTCTGCTCTACCTAAACCAAATTCTCTGTTCTTAATGGATTCCTTACTCACATGAATCAAGTTACTTACTGCTTTTGTCCTTAGTTTGGAAGAGTTAATTCTAACCTATAGCCACCGAACTGACTGCATTGAGATCTTCGCTTTACCATTAAAGTCAATGAGTGACTACTTTTCTTGTACTTTCCTCAAAATTCAGTGAGTCATCATTCAAAGATTGTCATTCTCTGTCATGAAGAAAAACATTCCATGTGTATATGTGCACACAGTGATTGCCCAGAGCCTGAGTGTATTGCTTTTTCTTTTGGATAACAAGGAAGGCCCATGCATCAGAGCAGTTGGATTGTAGCCTATCCGGTATAATATCCAGAAATGTACCCTTAGACAAATGACTTAACTGTTTAATAGTCTTAAACCCAAGAACAATAAGAAATTGTGTCTTTTGGAATTGAGAAGAGAAAATGTTATTTCAAGATAAGTTTGAAAAGAATAGTGGTTTGTTTTGTTTTTTGCTGTATTGAATATAACACGAAAAGAAAGGGACGGTTCAAAATTATTGTAACAGAAGAAGAAGAACCTATCCCGGGCTATATTAAACAATTTAACAATAAATACAAATAAACGTTTCTTATCTCTTCTTATATTTTTATGTGTATAAGCACAACCAGAACGGCCTCTAGATTAAACCATTTTCAATTTTGTTTTCCTCAGTGGTTGTCCTTCTTTAAATTATAT
Source organism: Paroedura picta (assembly GCF_049243985.1). Taxonomy (NCBI): domain Eukaryota; kingdom Metazoa; phylum Chordata; class Lepidosauria; order Squamata; family Gekkonidae; genus Paroedura; species Paroedura picta. Next base: position 144,691,916 of record NC_135371.1, on the reverse strand, counting down.
TATATATATGTGGCCTTTGGCTCTCAGGTTTGGGGAGGTCTGTTCAAAAGACTCATCCCTGAGTCTTTTGAACAGACCTCCCCAAACCTGAGAGCCAAAGGCCACATATATATAATATAATTTAAAGAAGGACAACCACTGAGGAAAACAAAATTGAAAACGGTTTAATCTAGAGGCCGTTCTGGTTGTGCTTATACACATAAAAATATAAGAAGAGATAAGAAACGTTTATTTGTATTTATTGTTAAATTGTTTAATATAGCCCGGGATAGGTTCTTCTTCTTCTGTATTGAATATAACAAACACTACCCTGTCAAGAGCCTCTTGTGGCAGCCCTCTGAAAGCTTTGCCCATGAGGCTGGGAGTTCAATCCCAGCAGCCGGCTCAGCCTTCCATCCTTCCGAGGTTGGTAAAATGAGTACCCAGCTTGCTGGGGGCTAAATGGTAATGACTGGGGAAGGCACTGGCAAACCACCCCGTATTGAGTCTGCCATGAAAACGCTAGAGGGTGTCACCCCAAGGGTCAGACATGACTCGGTGCTTACCTTTACCTTTACACTGTCAATAGCAAGGGATCGCAAAGCAACAAAGCCCCCCAATTTTCAGAATGTTTATGCCTTACCTTTGAGATATGAAAGATAAGCCAGCAAGTTTCAGGTCAAAAAGGGCCCAAATGGTTCGCTAGCACATTGAATTTCAACTTTTAATACCAGCCAGCTTTCACTGAAAAAGATATAAGAAAATGTCAAGCAGAACTTGCAGGCATCAGATGGCACACATAGTACCCTTATAGATTCCAGTGGAACTTGTGGTTTTTTCTTTCCCTTTTTTTTTCTTACTTATGAAATTATCCTGATAGTTGCCACCCTGATACATTCTCCTTTTATTGTGTGTTTATATATATTTCAGGCCAACAACAGGTTGAAGCAGATTGAAAAGGAATACAGTCAGAAGCTGGCCAAATCTGCACAGGTAAGAAACAAAACAAACAAAATATTCCTTAGAAACTTCTTTCAGTTACAAGAAAAAAATAAGCATTGTTGGCCTTTTGTTCCTACAACTCTAGAATTTTAGTTCATCCCCCTCTTGTTCCTGTTTCCCCATTTATTTATCTATAGTTTAATTTATATTCCATCCTCTACAGACTCAGGGCAGGCTGCATTCAAGATAAAATTACATACATAACATTTCAAAATACAAAAAGAAAGAAATTTGAATTAATTTAAAATTTAAAAAAACATTTAAACAAAGAATTAAATGCTAAAATTGCCCACGGTGCCTTTGTTTCTTCTATGAGAGGGGAAGAGGAGTCACACAGAGTAACCTTCATTAGGATTTTTAGCTTAGTGGAATGCTGGCAGAGAGGCCACCAGATTCAGATGTTACTTCAGGTCTCAACCATAAGCCTGGTGGAACAGGTCCATCTTGCAAGTCCTGCAGAACTGTGTTAGGTCTCACAAAGCTCTGATCTCATTTGGCAGAGCATTCCATCAGCCTGGAGCCAGGACTGAAAAGGCTCTGGCCCAGGCTGAGGCCAATTTAGTCTCCTTTGGATTGAGGCCCATTTAGTCTCTCAGGGATCCTGAGCATGTTTTGCTCACTGGACCGTAATGCTCTTTGGGGGACATAATGGGAGAGGTGGTCCTGCAGATACCATGGTCCCACACTGTTTATGATTTTAACCAGAATCTTGGACCTTATCTGGTCCTCAATCTGGAACCAGTGCAGCTGGGAGAGCACAGGTTATATATGGGCTCTTCACTGGGTCCCGGTGAGGAGTCGTGCAGTTGCAAACTGGACCAGTTGAAGCTTCCAGAGCAACTTCAGCAGTAGTCCTGCACAGAATGAGTTACAGTAATCTAGCTTGGTAATACCCATTGCGTGGTTCACGGTGTTGACAGATAGGGTGCTAATTGTCATGCCTATCAAAGATTATAAAAGGCCTGGTGGGTGATGTTTGTGACCTGGATCTCCGAGACTCTTGATGATTGCTGAAGTTGTTAATTGGGCACTATCTAGAGCTACAAGTTGCAGTGTCCCATATGGGGGCTATCAATCCAGCTGGAGGGCCTCCGTCTTAACTGGATTTAACTTCAGTGAACTCTGCTTGAGCCAATCTGCCACAGCTTCCAAATATCTGGCCAGAAAATTTGGGGTGGGTAGATGGATGGTTGGCCATCCATCAACAGATATAGCTGGGTGTCATCAACATATTGGTGACACCCTAGCCCAAAACTCCAGATCAGTTGGGGAGAGAATAGCTCCCTGCGGGACCACATACTAGGAAGTTCTCTCCCCTAGTGCCACTCTGTTCCCAACCGTGGTGAAAAGATTGCATCTATTTAAGGGCAGCAATTTGAACCCCCGCATTGACTAGGTGTTAGGCTAAGATCCCATGACTTACTGTGTCAAATACTGCTGTCAGATCTAGCAATAACAGCAGTGATGACCCCCCCCCCCACACACACACATCCAATCATTTCTGAAGATTATTTGTGACAGCAAACACAGTCATATTAACCCCATGGCCAGGTCAGACACTCAACTGAAATGGATCAAGAACTAATTTTTCATCCAAGAAACTCTAAAGCTCTTCTGTGTCTACACGTTCAGCCACCTTACCCAGAAATGAAAAATGCGAGACTGGGCAGTAGTTGCCTGGGTCAGATGGATCCAGTGATGTTTTTTTCAAAAGTGGTCTACTTCAATGTCTCTGGGAAAGTCCATGAAGTTAGGAACAGGTTAATAATCTCCTAGAGAGAAAATCAGATCTCCTTACCACCAGCTTTAACTAGCCATAAATGGCACAGATCTAGGGGGCACATGGTAGGGTGAACAGCTACTAGAATCCTGTCATATTACCGAAGGCAAGTGGACTGAAATGGTCCAAAATAAGACCTTGAGATGGTCAAGGGGCCTCCAGTTCCATTACTGCATCAAGGTCAATGGATAAGTTGTAGCAGAGCAACAAGATTTTCTCTGCAAAAAAAGCTTGCAAAAGCCTCACAGCTCAAATCCAACAATGCACTTTGGGATGGTCTTGTAACTAAGGATATCAAATTGTTTTAAATAATTGTGCAATGCATGGGCTAGCCGACAGCATTCATAAGCACCTTATAAGATGTTCTTTCAGTTTCATCATGATCTTTCTGCCAAATGCACTCTAGCTGTCTAAACTCCTGTTTCCATTCACAGAGCTCCAGGTTATTCCATGGAGCTTGCTTGAGAGAGGAATGGAGAGGGCATCAGGAAGCAGTCTGTTTCCCAAATAGGTTGTTAATTTTGTCATTACTGCATAGTCAGCAAGTTTATTTTCCCATTCTTCTAAGTTTGGACAGACATCTAATTTCCATTTTGCTGCACAGATAATTATAGCTGCTGTTACCATGTATTATCTCTTTCAAAAATTTTATTAGACAGTATACTTATTAGCATATTTTTAATAATTCTTGCAATTGTTACCATCTATTAGAATATGTTTTCCAAAATGTTTGGTACTTGCATATTCTTAACTTCCATTGGGATTTAAATTTTAATATGTTCTACATTTTCCATGTATTCCCTTCCATTTTTTTTACCAGTTCACCACATATGAACATTTGTCCGGTGATATGAAACATTTATCAGATGATATGAAAATATATGGTCATGTCAACCTACTCACCCCTCCCCAGATGGCCAATGATGAGCCTGGAGGGAGTGGAAAAGGGAGGGACCCCAGGTAGGCATGTGAACTGCCATGCTTCCCAAACATATTCAGCACAATCGTGCCACTTCTGGAGTTTCTTTAAGCCTTTCCGCTTCAATGAAGAATTAAACCTTCACTTATTAGTTGTTTGGCACTTCAGCACTTGGAACCTTACTTTTAAAGTGCTGTCTGTCACACAGGAGCAACCCTACCCAACAACTTTTCATGTTCCCACTCCAAGTTTTGTTATAAAAACAGAGAAGCAAAAGGAACCCAGATACCTTGATACACTAGGTGCTTACTGATAAGTAGACCCACTAAAGGGATAAACTGCACCTGGCTCCTTGAAATAGCAGGCTTGAATCCTTCCCAGATGTATTATTAAAGCTTATCAATGGGAACAAATCTGATAATTGTGAAAAAATCCAGTCTGCCATTTGAAGTAGTGGTTCTGCTTCCGAGGAAGTGATTCAGAAGCACTATGGGGAGGTATCGATCCATTTTCAGGTCCATCATCTAGATGTCATGCAGGCTGCACCAACTACATTCTCGGTGTGTAATCTGGGAAGTACAGTTTGTATGTACACATCCCTTGTCAATATATGCTCCTCTTTTCTTAATTTGAAAAGACTGTTCTTGGGGATATGATCTAAGCAAGCCATGCATCAAAGCATTATAGACCCCATCTTTGTTGCAAGGAATGAATGCAAAAATTGAGCTTCATTCTTAATTTTTGATGTTTTCCCTTATATGGCTTTTGTGTTGGCCTCACACTGTCACTTGAACTGTGTCCTTTGTAATATGATGTTAATAATGGATCATCTATAACTTTCATGTCGTTATGATGCTGAAAACATCCGTCTAATGTAGCTCTTTGTGGCCTCTTGGAACATTTCACTTTTAACATCCACACACATCAAATATATTCCAGGAACATCTCTCTGAAGTTAGAGCAAAATAAACAATTGCAGTTCCCCCCTGAGCTTTTCTTCTCAAAACATTTCTGACTGTCAGCTTCTTTTTGAAAGTATCTTAATACATTCTGAAAGCAATTCAGTTTCTGTCATTTCTAAGAAATTTAGAGTCCCATCTTAGCTGTTCTTGATCTTTTCTACACCATTTTCTTAACTAATTGGATAATACTAAATTCACCTTCGTGGATTCTGTGTAGTCCTACATGGGGCTGCATTTTTGCAAGCCTGCCACAAAGAACAGCTAGCAAGCTTTTAAATGACATTTTTAGATAGCAGGAGTTATCTCCCCTTCCCTCACAGGGGATGCTGACTTTCGTGGCCAAGAGTCACATGATGTGGGAGGAGTTAGCACTCCTCCCTCAGTTCTCTTTTTGCCACCACTGAGAGAGGACTGCAAGCTGAAGCAGAATATTTACCTTTGATACAGAACAAATTTAGAGTCCAGTGTCACCTTAAAGACCAAATTTTTTTTATTCAAGATATATGAGGTTTTGTGTGCACGCACACTTCTTCAGACACGATGTCATGGTATCTGAGGAAGTATGTGTGCACATGAAAGTTCGTACCTTGAATAAAACTCTGTTGGTGCCGCTGGACCTCTCTGGGAAATGGTCTCAGCACCTCAAACCCACAAGGAGAGATAGCCCAAGTGGTAGATATAAGGGCCAGTAGCCACTTTGGTGAGCTCAGTGCCAGTCCTGGTGGTGCCTAAATTAGATGATGAATAAATTAGCCAACCAATGAAGGAAACTGAAGAAAAATTGGGCGCTTCCCTATTTATCACTCTCATCTAGAGGTGGTTTGTCTCCTCAAGGTCAAGTTGCACTGATGTCAGCAGACTCTCTTGAATGACCCCAGTAACCCAAGAGCCACCCAGCAACAAGATTCCCCAGTGATGGAAGTCATGGCTGTATGTGATGCGGAATGTTGTTATTCAGCACCAAGCTCAAATGCAATTGTGTCAATGCTAAGAACATCATTGGTGTCAAAATGCAAGTTACTATTTCCTGCACGCCACCGAAACATCTCTGCCGAGTCTGAGAAAATTCAAGCGTTAGGCACCATATCCTCCCGTAGTGTGACCCTCCCAGCACTGAGAGTCAGCTCTAGAGCAAAGCATCTGGATTATGTTCCTGCAGATCCCAAGACTAAGGAATGTCTTATATACCCTGAAGTCAGAGATTGTAGCTTGCCATTTATAAAAGGAATACAGAAGGTTTCTTTAAAGGCTTAGACTAAACCTGCATCCACACTTGCATGGGCAGAAAATGGGATGCATAGGCTCAGAAAAAAAGGCAAATTTTATTTGCATCCCAGAGCCAACTCCATTATTTGGGGGTGTGCATCCAGCGATGGCTAGATTTGTTTCTCACTCCCCCCACAAAAGGGAAATACATTTTATGGCACATAAAGCCTACTTGCTAGAGGCAATGGGACTTAGAGAAGTGAACTGTCAAAGGTCTCTTTGATACTGTCAATGATGCCTTGCCTGAGGATGAGAATCCGCTGGCAAAGGTCATAGTGACTGAAGGGCTCAAATATGGCAAGTGGCAATTGAATGCTTCGAGAAAGAAGGCAAATGGCAACACCACGCCAGTGCCAGCTGATATTGTAATCTAACATTGTTGCTGGCTTAATCACACTCCATTGTATCTAAGGACTTTAAATTGATGGCCAAAACATTAGCAAAAGTCAACACGTGGGTTCCACATAGTTAGGATCTTTTGGTATCCTAACCAGGCCAACCAACCAATCCTGCCCACTCAAAGGCAACCACACATTCCTCAAAGTAGAGGATAAGGGGATTTCTATGAATTGAAATTCCATTTGATCCCCAGGGCATCCAGTTGTTTCCTGTTTGTGAAATAGTGATGCAAAGCACTTGCTGTTACTTATGATAGGATGTGGTTCCTATTTAGAGCTCTACATGTAGCCTCCATGCAGCCATTCCGGTCTCTCTGCAGCTTCAGAGGGGTCTTCAGGGGAAGCATTTAAAGACCGCACCAAGTTGCTGATCCTGAGCAGGTATTTGCTGGGATCTTTAAATGCTTCCCCCAAAGACCCCTCTGAAGCTGCAGAGAGAGAACTTGGCAGGGTCTTTCTTCCCTGCATACCCTTCTGAGAGAGACAGAGGGGTCTTCTGGGGAGACATTTAAAGTCCCCACTAAACATGATCCTATCATATGATAGGCTATAGCCGGAAGGGGACATTGGCACATCCTCCTTGTATGCACAGAAGTGCCTTTGGTGGACAAATGTTGTTCTTTCAGTTCCTTGCTGTGTTCTTTGCCAAAGCCTCAAATTTAATAGAACTGATAAAAAGGTAAAAGTAAAGGTATCCCCTGTGCAAGCACCGAGTCATGTCTGACCCTTGGGGTGACGCCCTCTAGCGTTTTCATGGCAGACTCAATATGGGGTGGTTTGCCAGTGCCTTCCCCAGTCATGACCGTTTACCCCCCAGCAGCAAGCTGGGTACTCATTTTACCGACCTCGGAAGGATGGAAGGCTGAGTCAACCTTGAGCCGGCTGCTGGGATCAAACTCCCAACCTCATCGGCAAAGCTTTCAGGCGGCTGCCTTACCACTCTGCGCCACAAGAGGCTCAATAGAACTGATACCTTTGTATTATTCCTGCCCACTATGTCATTGTTATGTGGTGTGTTCAGAGATTTTAATTGGTCCTATTATAGCCCAGAAATGGTTGATTTTCAGTAATCATTTCACATCACAAATGTGCTTCGTTTCAATAAATAAATTATTGGGGGAGTTTATAGTGGAATATTCTAGCAAATATTTTTACATGCAGCCGTTTTAATCAGTGTAGTGTCTTATTTATTTATTTTCCTGTGTGGAATGTTCTCTTTGCTGGTGTATAAGTATTTTAATTTAAACTGTTTAGTTTTCACAGTGGAGTTTGCCAACTCTAATTCACGTGTCAAGCATAAATACATGCAAAATCTGCTTACTGTAGTTTTTAGCATGCTGTTTTCTTTTTAGATCATAGCTGAACTTAAGACAGCCATTTCCTCTCTGACAGAGGAAAGCAACCAGCAGCAGCTTGCTGCAGAAAGGCACCTGCAGGATGTTTTACAAAAGTTTGAAGATGAGAAGCAGCAGCTGATTAGGGATAATGACAGAGCAATCAAGGTAATCCGACATTTTGAGTCAATGATGCTACCAGCTGTATAATTAAAAGTTTTGAAAACATTGCCAGAAGACACATGAATGCATGTAGCATTTATCTTCTTGTCACACTCAGCAGTCCTACTCATTGGATGAATTGTGATTCCATGACTGACTGGAAGACAAGATGTCTAAATGAAGAGAATTTCTTATAAATCAGTTCTGATCCATTTGCACAAAACCTTTAATGAACCCCAGTATTATGTTTTTAAGTTAATAACTTTACGGCCCAGAGCCATAAAGAATGGGCGGTATAAAAATCCAATCCAAATAAATTAAATTAAAATTAAAATTGCCACAGGAACTCTCCTGCTGTTCCCGTAGAAATGAGCAACATATTGCTGCTTCATGTTTAGTATAGTTCTTTATACTGACAAACACTCGTTCCAGTGGAACTCTGATGTTACTGGAAATAACTGAAAAACAGTAGCTATTTCAATAATTTTGATATGCCCTTAATTCAATACAGTCCATGCACCTTTTTTTAAGTCCTTATCTGAACTAGTGGATGTGGTTTAAGTTGATGCAGCACACATCTAAGATAAGACCTACATAAGAACTAAAGATCAACACTATAGGAACCCTCATGGACAGAAGATTGCCTTCTTAATAATGTCAGACAACAGAAATATGAATGGAGCTAAGATGGTAGAAAGCTTCCATTAAGAGCATCTTTGGGAAACATTATGGAGTAATTTATTTGCACTTGTTTTTAGTGGGGCAGAATCACTAGGGAACTTTAACTTTGAAATTGAATGGATTTGAAAACTCTTGTTAACAGCCTTGATAATTATTGGTTTGGAGTTGGGTCAGTTGATCCTTATGCCTATACTGGTTTATCCCTTTGCTGTCTTTATCCAGGTGATAAGCATGCCCAGAATGGTTGGTTCCCCCCCCTTCCCCCTGTTGTCCCCCTATATGAGTTTGTAGTTTTTCATTAAGATGTATGCTCGTTTCATTCTGTCTGCTAATTGGTGGGAGGCAAAGATCATTACTAGCTCCCCCCCCCCCATTATTCAAAGTGTATCAAATGATACAAAGAATGAAAATGTGCCTTCAAGTTGAGAACAAAAAAATCTAAGCAATGTGGATCAAAATTTGCTGCAGAATAAACCAAGGTAATCTGCTATATAGATATGACCTATATTTCAGTGGGGTGTTTGAGGACAGCAGCATGTTCCTGAAATCGACTGCTTGTTTAAATGTTTTTCTGTGAACGCAGATGTACTGCATGGTAGAATTTGCACATTATATGGCCTTTGGTGAACTAAATGCTGCATTTTGTACAAGAGTTCTTTCATTATATTATTTTCAGTATTGCACTGCTTTCATTTTTCTAATAACAATGAAACCTTGAGCTGCTTTACATACAAGAGAAGGCTGGGAATGACTGCTGTTGGTTCTAAGGATCTTGGTTGGGAGAGCAGCCATGTCTTTTTCCTGCTACTTCACGTGGCATCAAATGCTTTCTTAAAGCATATTCCTCCAGGCAGACTGAATGAAAGGCTGATGTCAGAGGAGCTGCCCTCACCAACCTTTAACAACCTGAGTTTGAAACGTAGAGAAGCATTAATCTGTTTCACTAGACAAGATCGCAATTTGTACCATATAAAATAGTTTGGCATACTTGACCCTCTTACCAACTCTTCTTACCCAAAAGACAATACTTTATTCTCTCAAAAGAAAAGAACTTTCAAAAAATGTTGTACAACACACACACACACACACACACACAGGAGAGCAACTGCGCTGCGCGCGGCTCGCAGTTGCTGGGGCTGGGAATCAGAGGGGCCAATCGGCAGGCGTTTTGCGCCTGCCGATTGGTGCCTCCGATTGTCTGTCCTGAGGAAGGGTCCAATTCGGACCCTTCCTCATCACGGACACATCCCGCCTCAGACCTCCTCAGACCTCCTTACCCTTTTATTTAGTCCGTGGCGCCTGTGGCGCCTCGGGCGGTGTACAGATATTTACATTGTACCTTTCTTAAAATTTCTTGGATATTTAGAATCCAACCTTCTGATGTCTAGATGTTCTTCTTTCAGCCTTATTTAACTTTCCAGTCTTATCAATACACTGATGTGGTGCATTTTTAAAGCCCTAGAAACAAATATAGTCTTTCAGGCAGTTTAGGGATGAACGGATGTTCTGATTCATTTCTTTATTGTTCCATGGATTGTCAGTGCCCTGCATTCTGTCCCAGCTGGCTTCTGTTAACTAGGAGAATTTTTAAAATTAATTTGGGAAGTTTGCAGTTCACAATTTGTTTATCTCCCCGCCTTAATAGGTTACCAGTGCAGAAGTTTTAGAGGATTGCTGTGTTGGCTTATAGTAGAACAGTAAGATTTGAGTCCATAGTACCTTAAAAATCAGTAGGAGTTTGAAGATACAAGCTTTCAAGTATAAAGGTCCCTTCATCAGACTTGAGTAAAATGGAGATCTCTGAGTCCATTTATATTAGTCAGAATATAGAAGGTTGTAAAGAAGGCATGTAAATGATGGAAAGATACAATACATATTGCTGTCAGCTTGGTTAGAGCTGCATGGTAGCTTGTAAATGATGGAAAGATACAATACATATTGTTGTCAGCTTGGTTAGAGCTTAGGAGAAATGCTTGGTAGCAATAAATTAGAATCCTGTTATTTATACTGCTCAGAGGAGAGGGTGTCCATTGTTCGGAACTCATGCATTAACTCAGTTTTAGTAAACTTGCCATAATTACACCCTGAAATTTCTTTGTTTCAGGACTGCCACTCTTAGGTCAGCAGTGGAATGACATGAAAAATTTAAATGTTCTCCTACTAGTTTTTGAATGTTTCAGTTTTGAATGTCAGATTTATATTTATACTTTTGCACAAGGACCAACCTGTTTGTCTGAAGTGGAAGGGTATTGTTGATGTTTGATGAAATCTATCTCAATGGAAGATGAACAAGTAAATGAACCTGAGATCTGTTCCTTTATGTATGTGGGTAATTCCTTCATAATTTTGTTTAGTTCATCTTTGTAGCTTCTGTGCAAACCCATGTGGGGATTGTGCTTTTGCAGGCCTGCCACAGAGAGGAGCTAGCAAGCTTAAAATAGATAATTCTAGATCCCAAGAGGGCTCCCCCTCCCCTCACATAGGAGGCTGACTTCCCTGCCCAAAAGTCATGTGATGCGGGAGGGGCAAGCACTCTTCCCTCAGTTCTCTTTTTGCCATTGTCGAGAGGCTATATCAGCAAGCTAACCTGAGTCAAGGGGGGAGAGGGGTAGGAAAAGGCAAAGATGGTTCAAACTGACTGTCAAAACCATGTATCCAAGGCTTTACCATATATTTCTATCTTCCTTTCCTTCTGTATAATTGGTAGCTGTAGGTGTGAAGATAGCTGGTTTAGGGCAGTGTAGTTTGCACCAGGGATTCTAACTGTAAAGTCATTTGATGTTGTGGGAATTGGTTATCTCCCTTCGACCTTGGGACCAGAGGTGCCAGTTGTGTCTTTTGCTTTCTGGCCTGGCTACGGGGGATGGCATCTGGAGAGTTTCACACCCGAACGGGAGCAGGGTGGCTGGACATTAAAAAAAGAAGGGGCAAATGTCCCTAGGTACCTTAATCTTAGCGATTTAGAGATATTTGCTCTGTTGTACCTTCAATAAAAAGATGTTCTTCAATAAAGTCTGATTATTGGGAGCAATTATCTGGCCTGTCACGCTGACCCACATGATGCTGATTTCTTGTGCCTGGGAGAGGGTCATAAAACCACTTCATGTACAGCCTATCTTCAGCTGACTTCCAAAGCCAGAGAGGGAAGAGCTAACCAAGTCATGGCATCTCCGTGGGTGAAGGCCCTGAAGGCCTCAGATCCACCTTCTACCTGGAGCCATTTGGGGGAGAAATCATTAAAAAAATTCCCCTCAGTTAAATTCCATGTCTGTGCCTGGAATGAGCAAAAAAACCCCACAACAACAACAGTTGAATTGTCCTCCTCCAGAGGGGATTCTGAACTGCCAACTAAAAAAATCTAAAAAGACATCAAAAACTCACCAGGACCCATTATGCACGGGGGGAATAACGCACATTCGGGGTGGAATGGCAGCGACTAAAATCACCGATAACGCACGGTGCCGGCTGCAACTGGCCGCAGCTTCGGTGTATACCGCCGAAAAAGCTGCGTTAGCGAAACGCGGAAGAAGGCGCAGCTTCCGGGTGACCGGGGCACAACCAGAAGCAGCGCCGGGATCGCCACGTGCATAATCGGTTAATCTGGGTTTTGCCGCCGTTGCGCCCTGTCCCGTGCATAACTGGTGTGCGTCTTCCCCCTCCGTGTTTTCCATGTGACCCGAAATCGCCGTTTCGGCGGCCTTGCATAATGGGCCCAGGAAGGGACCATGCTGCACTTTCCACCTCAGAGCCAGCAGTTGCCTCCAGGCTGAGAAAGGCCAGCATTGAGAGGCCATGAGTCCCAGGCAGACAAATAATGTTGACAGGAATCAACATTGACTGTAAGGGCTGAGGTTGAATCAATCGCTCTCCCCGGTTCTGATGGTCAAGTCTGCACCAGGATCACCAACATCGAGGGAAAGAAGATTCACAGGAATAAGAAACAGTGAGAACGATGTCTTAGTTTATGCCAAAACACTGACGCAGGGGCTTGATAGATTCCTTTGACTGTGGTTCTCCAACATGGGTATTGGTTCTGATGATGATTCCATCTGGACAGAAAGGATGGGATTGATACACTGATTGTCTTTGGCATCAACATCTAGTGGTCACTCTAGGTATTGACACTTCCCCCTTCTCGATGTTGAGCAGCATGACTCCAAGGGGGATGATACTGGTGTCAGGGCATCTTTAATCACTTATGAGGTGACATCATTGCCATAACCTAGAGTCCCAACAGCTCCATTGCTGTCCACCGATGTAAAGTTTGGTGATCTATTGATGGACATGTTGTATTCTCTTGACTCAAAGGCCTTTGGCTTTGCCATTCATAAAATATATTTATTTATTTATTATTTTGACATTGCCCACCACTCTCATAACTGGCTCGTGGTGGGTTATAACTATTTGTTAAAAACCCTATTAAAACCCATTTGGACATTCATCAGTACAGACTCCTAAAACAATTAAAAAACCATGGCGGTCACTGACCTGCTAGCCCCTCAAAAATCTAATATAGCAGTGGGAGGAGGGAGTGCAGATCACATGGCGGGTGCTACACACTTAACACTGGGGGGCCCATCAGGTCTTGATTGCTGTGCCAGCCTCAACCATAAACCTGGCGGAAGAGCTCTGTTTTGCAGGCCCTGTTAGTGAGGTGACATTTAAGGCATGGGGAACTCCTTTTTCTGTTGCTGCTTCTGCAAGGAGGCTTGACACACTGTAAAAGGTTAAGCAGGAAGGCTGCCCTTACTTATACTGGCACCCTGAGACTACTTTAATTTTCTCTACTGTACTGCCTGATAAAGGCAAGTCATACATGCAGTCTTCCCCATTAGACAAGGAAGGAAGGTGGATTGATATATTTGGATGTAAGGTCTACTCCTCAGGAATGATGGGCCTTTGTGTTATTAATTTTGAATCAGTTATGAGCTGCATCTCTTTGGAAAGAATTACTACTGTATATTTCGGAATTGCCAAAGGCAAATGCCATTGTAGTTAAGGGATGAAAATTGGGTAAGTAGCAATTAAATGCTGCTAGAGAGCGTGCAGATTGCCACAGTAGAGCCATGGCAACTAGATCAGTGATGCAGAGATTCTGCTGGCTATGTTCTTTCTCTCTACCAGCTGACGCAAGGGCAAAACTGGAGGATCTTCCTTTTGAGGTTTAATTATTGTGGTTTAAAATAGCTTTCTAACATCCTCTAAGGATTGGATCCTTTTGTATTTCCCTTTCCGTTTCTTTTTAAAGATTCCCTTCATTTTTGTAGTTTCCTCTTGAAAAAAAAGGTACATTTTTGGACTTCAGGGGGTAACTTTCCATTGGCCAGAATGCTAAACTTAATAGCATTGTGATCACTGTCCCCAGTTGGTGCAACAACCTCCACATCTGTCAACAAGTCTTGAGACTTGCTCAGAACCATGTTTAATATCACTACTCTTCTGGTTGAGATCACAGCTTGTAAGAAAATGTTGAAACTCTTGCCTGCTCTATCAGCTGCCCAGTAACGGTTAGCTTACTTCCTTTAAGAACTGGTGTCCTGTGGAGATGGTACATTGATTGATGGCCCCACCCCTCAGCTGTGCTGTTCACAGGGCTGGGTCCTTAGACCTGCAAGTTCATGACTGGTTCTATCTGCCCTGTCCTTCAAAGCCCTGCCACTGTTCCGTTTTATTTGAATGGGATGCGATGACAAGGATATTAGGGATGCTGATGGAATTGCAGCCTCAAAAGTTCAAACTCTTTTTCCTGATGGCCACTCAATAACCATATCCTTCAGGGTGCAAAACTTATACCAGCCACCACAGCACCAGTAAATTTTAGGATTGCACTAAGGATTGATCAGTTAAAAGTCCTTCTGGCCTGTTGATGTAAGTGTTCCAGGATGCATTGTGCATACAACATATGTAAGTTATTAACTTACCTGGCCAACTGTCAGAGCTAGAGAAGGCATTTTGAAGCCAGTAATGTTCGAGTATCCCTGATCTAGTTTAGTCCAGTCTTATCAGATCTCAGAAGCTACGCAGGATTGGCCTTGGCTAATAAATGGGTGTTAGACCTCTAAGGCATACCAGGACTGTGCTGTGAGGGCAGGCAATGGCAAACAAGCTCTGAATGTTCCTTGCCTTGACACCCTACATGGCTCCCGAAAGTCAGCTGTGACGTGAAAGCAGTTCCCAGTGCTCAGTTCCACTCCCTTGTGATTATAGTGTTCATATACAGGTAGAAAGTATTCTGAAGGTCAGGATGTTTGAACAATGTTTGATTAATTCAAAACTGTGTCTTGCCAAGCCTCCTTGCACATTTCTGGCAGGCTCTTTTAATTTTCTTTTACTTCTTATATATAGTTTCAAATATTTTTGAGGTATGGATGACATTTTTAAAATGCAAAAGCATTAAAAATAACTCAAAACAGATTAAGTTCTAAAGCACCACCAGTTTTTCATTTGTTCAGCTACATACCAGCCTTCCCTCATTAGAACAGCACAGAAGAAAAAGTAAGGAATTTCAGCCCTTTCAAAGCCATTTCGAACCACCTAGAAAATTCTGCCTTCTTACAGGGGAGATGCAAATAGGAGTGAAACAAAGAAATGGAATAGTGTAGCTTAACTTGCTGCTGCTGTTTGAAACTGGAAAAAAAACATAAGGAACAGCTCGTTCAGCTGAGCTGGATGCTCAAAACGTTAATTTACAGAACAGAACGTAAAATTGTAGCTATACAAAGCAACAAAGTTTTTGATCTCTAGTAAAAATGAGCTGGCAATACTAAGTGCCTGTGTGCCAAATTAAGATTATTGCAAATCATTCATGAGGACTGGGTAGAAAGTAGACAGGCCAAAAAAAATACAACAGTTCCATAAAATATAGTGCATTAACAATGACAATACAAACCATAGTATAATCTCCAAACATCCATCTGAAGAAGTGTGCTGGCACAAGAAAGCTCATACCTTGAATTAAACTAAGTTGGCCTTAAAGGCACCACTGGACTCAAATATTGTTTTGCTGCTTCAGTCCAACACCTGAATCTACTTTCACTTCTCTGTGACCTTTCCTGATATCCAGGCTTTTCACCAAATTTGGTCAGTGCTATGTGGTATTCTTCCTAGAAGAGATCAACCCTGACTGCTCTTTTGTTTACCACCTGGGAGTCTAGAATGGGAGCCCATTATATCAGCTATCAGAAGTATACGGGTTTGCTCTAAAACTTCATCAGAAGCTTTGGTGACCTACTTGTCTGTGTCACCTTCCTGCATATCACCTTTCCTGACAGACTTTACTTTTCACAAGTTTCAGCTTGTAAATCATTCTTGTAAATCCCTGATGTGGTGGATCAATGTTCAGTTTGAAAAAGTATGCTAATATACCTAGCCTATAGCTAAATTATAACAAACAGCAATAAAGTTTGTAGCCTAAAGACTTTTGCTTTGAAAATGCCATATGCTCCCACAACCTATTGTTAGTGAATATGCAAGTTTATTCATATTGCATTTCTACCTACACTGCTGGAAGAATTCAGTGCTGTTCCTGAACAGAAAAGGAAGAAGGCAAAATTCCAGAAAGCCTCTGGAAGTAGAACAAAGGCTAATGACTGGAAAGCTTATACATTACTTTGTACTGACTATTTTGCTGATGTCCTGTGCTTGAATGTTTTGCTCCCCATAAATCCCAAGACTTTGATACCCAAATTTTTCTCCCAATGCACCTTTGCTATACGTAATGCCTGATTCTTGGGATCCCACTACTGATTTCAATTCAAAACCAACCATCTCTAGAACTGTTACCTTTATCTTCTTGGGAAAAAAATCTGTTACCTTTATCTTCTTGGGAACCAGATTTTTATTTGTCAGATACAAAAAGAAATTTGACTCTTGATAGCTTATATCCAGAACATGTTGTTGGTTTCTAAGGTCCTACTAGATTCAAATCCAGCTGCTTTAATTATGTTCTCCAAAAGCTTTTGCCAACATGCCAGTGGAATTTACTGCACTGTACTTCAAGAGTGTTGTGGCATTAGTCCTGAAACCATTTTTTAAATGTCAGGTAAATGAGGCTTTTCTGAAGGCTTCAGCTGGCTTTGGAGACTCCTATTGCTTTGATATATTCTCGGGGGGTGGGGAGAGCACAGCACAACCATGAAAAGTGCTCCATTAGGCTTCTGCTGTCCTATCTAGCCAGTGGACAACTGATTTCTACTGACAATATTTTCCAGTCTCAGTGCCAGGGAGTTTCATTGATGTTCTCCCTGATCATATTGACTCTCAGAAGTTAGACTTACTGGGTTTAACAGGGCTTACTCCCATGTAACTGTGCATAAGAAGGCAGCTTTGAATACATGAAGCTACATTATACTGAGTTAAACCCAGCACTGTCTATTCTGACATACAGTCAATATGAGGGACCTATCCATAGATCCTTCCATCTTAGAAATTTTTGGTGGTATCCATGCCTATTCTATTCTATTCTATTCTATTCTATTCTATTCTACCCTACACTACACTACACTACACTACACTACACTACACTCAAATACTATACATTTTGTGGAACAAATAAAACTTCATAAGTGAATAAGTTATGGATAGGTCCAAATTTCTTCATATATTTTTGGGGGGGAATCCGTCACTAGAAATGTTGCACAGCTTATAAAAGTTATGTATTTAACAACAACAAAAAAGTTGAAAGGTCACATTAATTAAAGTTGTAAAACTAATCACATATTTGAACATTCATTTAGGTAAGACAAAGATAGCACATTCAATTTTTGAAGTTTAAATAATTGCTTTTTCTTTTGATAAGCTCTGGTTAGTATAAATTCTGGTTAATATAGAAATTATGTTACTAATAATATAATATATGATGAGTCTGGATTTTACAACTGACCTGGATTGTCCAGACTGGCCCTACCTCATCAGATCTTGGAGGCTAACCAGTGTTGTCCCTGGTTAGTTTTTGGGTGGGAGATCACTAATGAAGATGAGGGTTGTTATGCAGAGGCAGCAATGGCAAACCACCTCTAAATAGCTCTTACATTGAAAATCTAGGGGGTTGCCATATGTTGTCTGACTTGTGAAGGGCCGGGGGGAGGGGGGATGAAATATTTAAAACCAGCCCCAGATTTTTCCTCTCCAAAGATTTTTTTAATAACAATGGTAAAGGTACAATAGTTTGATATATTCAAGCAATCTGCAAGGCAGTACATATCATTAGGTGTCAGTTACTTAAATTCATTCAGGTGTTTTGAATACCCTTTAACATGCTCTCTGATAACCTTGACCAGTTCTTTGCCTAAGTTTTGCTTGCTTTGCTAAATTCTTGTTACAGAGTTATCTTGCTGAAAAGTAAAGTAAAAGCAAAAAAAAAAAAAAAAGGCCTCAGGTAAGGATCTGAAAGCATATGTTATGGTTCTATTGGTGAAGCTTAACAGGCCTGGTCTTGCAAACTGCCTGGGAGGAAAACCACCTGGGGACCATATGTTAGCTGATACAAGCTCAATGGAGGATGAGTGGAATATAGGAATAATAATAGCATTTAGCTTTATTTATACATTATTTCTGAAATGTGTAAGTTTTAAGTTTTGACCTTAAGACTTTTGGGGATCTATTTAATAAAAGTTCTTTTCACAGAAATTCGCTGATTCATTGGCCTTATGGCAAGGATTTTAGCTTCAAAGGAAGTCTGCTCCCAGCAAAACACAATCTATGTGCTGAACAACAAAGCTTCGCAAATGTTCATCCACATATGTATTCTTAAGAGCAAAATCTCCCACCACACATTGGGTCAGAGTTCTGATTTATCTGCCAATCCCAAATTGTCATTAGTAGGAGACAGAATGCAGAAGTGCTAAAGCAGTAACAGAGCAGAAGGCCAGACCTGGAAAGCATCTTAGCAGAGTGAACTGCAGAAAACATAGAGCTGGATCCAATACATCACTTTTACTGGGGCATCTTTCTCTACGAGAGGGAATCTTATGAAGTAGCAACTCTTCTCACTTAAGAAAGACAATTCGTTCAGGTGAAGATTGTAATCAGATCTAACACACAGGGCCTTCCATAAGGCCAAAGTTAATCTTGACCATAATCACTCTGTAGGATGTCATTGTTTGGGTTCACTTGAACCAAAAGGGAACAAGGCTGCTTGTGATTAGTATTTTAAAAAGTGGCAAAAAAAAAAACTTTTGAATGAATCCTGGAGGGAAAGCCAACAGATTCTTGGGAACCTCTAATTTGGGACAAGTCAGTCCAAAAAGCTGATGGTGTAAACACAGGGATTAATAGTGATTACAGCACAATAGTACTTGAAAGTGAGGGTAGGATAGTGAAAGACAGCGATGAACCAACGGAGGCAAGTATTGCTGATAATGGAAACACATTATAGGTATCTATATGCCAATTCTAGAAGTCTCCAAGCCAAGATGGAAGAAAACTTTTTATCCCAGTTTTCTAGCCTGTCAAGATCATCTTGTATTCTAATTCTGTCTTCTGGCTACCTATCCCAGTTTCATGTCATCTGCAAATTTAATAAGGACCCAACTCTATTTCTTCATCCAAATAATTTATAAATTAAAGTAATTTATTACTATCCTCACATTGACAAGGTAAATGTGTTCAGATCATGCTATAGTAATGAGATTCCTAGGCAGCATAACTGACTGTGCACTGAAACAGTTGTTCACAGAGGCAACCAGAAGGGTAATGATCTAGGTTCTGAGCAGGTCTCAAGACCTCTTGAAAGATGTGAAGGGTGTTGTACCAGCTGGGAACAGTGACCACAATGGGTTGGGTTTTTGTTTGTTTGTTTATTTCTGTGTTCACTATGGAAAGAGTAGGGTGTGTACCTGTGCCACAGATTTTCAGAAAGGGAGTTTGAAGAACTGAGTCAAACCAAGGTGACCAGAGATGAAGTTCTAGACCTAGTGGAGAATTTAGAAATTATTAAGTCTCCATTTGAGAGTACATAGGGAACTCAAGCCTGCTCCTTAGAAGGCCAGATCTTGAAGATGAAACTCAAATACTTTGGCCACCTCATGAGAAGGAAGGACTACCTGGAGAAGAGCCTAATACTGGGAGCAATTGAGGGCAAAAGAAGAAGGGGACGACGGAGAATGAGGTGGCTGGATGGAGTCACTGAAGCAGTCGGTGCAAACTTAAATGGACTTTGAGGAATGGTAGAGGACAGGAAGGCCTGGAGGATCATTGTCCATGGGGTTGCGATGGGTCGGACATGACTTCGCACCTAACAAACAAAGGGAACTCAAAAGGGAGATAGCTGATCTACTAATCTGTATACATTGACAAGTATGTAGACTGTGTTGATCATGGCTTCCCCTCCTGCAAGGAAGTCATGTGATGGGAAGAGCATTTGTTTCCTCAGACCATTCTTCGCTGCTGTGGAAATGTGACATCTTGCTCTCTCTTGTGACTCACCGCAGGCTTATACCCCATGAATTCCTCCTTTTTCTACTTTTTCTCTTCACATTTCTCACTCATTGACCACCTGACACTGCTCCTCCAATTTTTTTCTCTCTTAAAAAATGAAGATGGAGCTATTAAATAAGTGTGCTGAAGATAGCCTAAAGATGGCACAATTGATTGACCATGATCCTTGACTCCAGAGCCTTGGAGAAGCCCATAATGTCTCTGCTTGTTCAATTTGCAGTTTACTTCTAAATCTTGTTTGGATTGAGCTTTAAGATTGAAGGCTTCCCTCTGGGTAAAGGCTTCAGTTGCTCTGGGCAAATGCCATACAACTTCGAGGGAGTCTGAACCAGAGTGTGCAACCCATACTCCACCACAGATCAGCACATTCTCTACAGATCAGTACCCTTCAGATATGCATTGGAACCAGGCCCACTTTAAATTTAAAAAAAAAACACTCAGCTTCATGGAGTTCCTTGGAACCACCACAGAAGAACAAGTTGAAGTCCAAGCACAAGTCTCTTCCCTCATCTTCTGATTTCCAAGGGCCCACAAATGCTGTCCCCCAACTTCTGGACCATCTCTCTCTTCTTCTATTGATGGGGGGGGTCATTAAGGTACCTCCACAGTCTCCTTCTGCAACCAAAGCAGTATCAAAAACCCTTGGGTGATTCCTCAGTTCCACAGTTTTGGGGACTTCTCCCACCACAATAGTTCCAATACCATCCACCTATGTATTGGCCTATGTAGCGGAGGAGTTGAGTTTCAAGCAACTCTGCTCAAGCCATCCAATTACAACTTCCAAACATCTGGCAACTGGATTTGGGGTGAGCCCAAGTAGCCATCCTTGAGGAGATAGAGCTGGGTGTCATCAGCATACTGATGACAGCCCAACCCAAAGCTCTATATCAGCTGCATCAGAGGATGCAAAAAGAAGTTGAAAAGAGTGGTGGATAGTACTGCCCCTTGAGGGTCCCCACAAGGGAGTTGATGGGGACGCAACAACTTATTCCCTACTGTGACCCTCTTGGTCTAGTTCTACAGGCAGGAGAACAGCCAATGAAGAGCTGTACCGCGTACCCCTATCCTGGTAAGGCAGTGGGCCAGTAACACGTGATTGACCACATCAAAAGCAGCTGAAAACATTACGAGCATGACCGACCTGCATCCATTCAGCTTTGCTGGTCTTAGTGGAAAAAGACAGAAGAGAGGACAAATATCCCGGTGAGACATCTGTTCTCATGAGTTTGACCACTGAGTCTGAGCCACTGGAAGGAAAGAAATACATCTTGCTCAACCCTATGGTGAACAAAATGTCTGACTGAGAATCTGCCTTTATCTTCAAGAAGGACCATCAGTTATGTCAATAAGGAAAATTTGCAGCAACAAAAAGGAGGAAAGAAATTTACTAATAAGTTACACAATTGCCTGATAATGTTAGGGATTTTCTTATATATCATATGCTTCACTAAATCAAGAGAAATAATGGACACTGCAAAAACAGAATTTAAGTTTGTATTTCAAGAACGCCTTACAATGATCAAAAGAGTTTCCATAAAAATCTAGATTTTTCCAGGTATGTAGAATTTAAAGTTTGCTTCTTGATTTGTGATAAGACACTGCCATCTGCTGGAAAAAATAAATATACCAATTGGAATTAAAAATTAAATATCCTGGCTACATCAAAGATATGAAAGGGCTTGACTGTTGTTCACCCAGATACTGCAATTACAGACTACTTCCAGAAATTATTTAACCAATTTTAGCAAAGATGTGATACAGGACTGAATAAATCAGAAGTAAACTTTCAAAAGAATATTAACAATTTGAAAATACAGGCCAAAGATGAATTTTAAAGACTTGAAAATTCTCTTAAAGTAGCCACAGAAGTTCAATAAATAAGTGAGGAAGTAGAATGAGTGACATAAAAAGTGCGAACATTTGAATGCAAATCAGATTTGCTGGATAAAGAAATGGAAAGACAACTGAATTTTTAATAATTTGATTTCTTATGTTACTAAAACCAACATTTTACCACGGACTTTCTAAGATCAAAACCCTGTAAATTTAGTTTAAAATGAAGCATAAACTATTTTTAGATGCAGACTAACTGAAATCTTGCTACAAAAAGAGGTGGTGTTTGAGAGCTGTAAAAAATTAAGAGAATTCTCTGAGAATAATTTATACAAAGGAACCAATATGAGAATTGTTTGGGATGCTAGTAAAACTTTTATTTTATATGGGGCTATTTTATATAATGTAAAACTAAAAAGGATACAAGAAAAAGTTCAAAGAATATTAGATGAGATTAGAAGAAAGGAGGAAAACTTGAGAAAAACATACAAATCTGAGTGTTCAGATAAAAATATCGCAGCACCTTCCATGTGTATGGTAAGAAAAATGGAAATTAAAATGAATTATGTAAAACAAACATTTTGAAAATGCAAACAAATCTGGAACATGGTTGGCTTGGAAATTAAGAAATGAAAAAAAGTAAGAATAGTATTCAAGATTGCAATAAGGAATTAGAGATAATGATATTATACAAAAAGTTTTTCATAAATATTCTAATCTGTATAAAAGTCATGAAGTATCTTTAACAAAAATTGAAGAGTATATTAGAAAGGAAAATCTACCTGAGCTATCAGAAGATCAAAGGTAAATTACGAATGGTCGTATAACTTTAAATGCAGCAGGAGAAGCTATAAAGAAAATGAAATTATGGAACATACCAGTTCTGATGGTCTACTCGGTTTGTATTATAACTGCTTTAAAGATGAACTGCCACAACTGTTACAGAGTACAATTAACTCCATTTTACAAACTGGAAAAATACCTGAAATATGGAAAGAGGCTAATATAACACTGATTCCAAAAGAGGAACAAAAACTATAGACTAGTATCACTACTGAATAATGATCAAAAGCGGTTTATCTTAGTAAAGTGGATGAAGAGAATTTTACAGGACTTTATTCATGATGACTAGTATGGTTTGTTACCTAAGTTATAGTTAAAAGACAATGTAAGGATGCTTGCAGACATTGTCTACAAGACAAGAAACATAATGAAAAATAAGAAGTTTAATATTTTTGTAATGGAGAAAGCCTTTGACAACCTGAATTGGAATTTTTGATTAAGTTTTTAGAAAAAAACTGAACTTAGACAATTTTTAAAAAATGGAGAATCTCAGTATATACCATTCAGACTGCAAAAATAATTCTACATGCTGACCTAACCAAACTATGGAAGATGCAAAAAGGGAGAAGTCAAGGTTACCCATTATCTCCACTGTTATTTATTTTGGTTCTTGAAATTCTGAATAAAGATATAAGGCAAGATGAGGGGATTAAATATTTCAATCAATAGATTTATTGTTGAAACTGAAACCTTAACATCCAAACAAACAAAAGCAATACATACACACCAGTCTAAGTAACAAATAACAGCAGTCTCACTTTTTTGTTAGTACATAGTGGAAATGAAATCAGAACTTATGAAACATAGCTGAAAAGTTACTATCACTAAGTGAAAAAAATAAAATAAGATGAAAGAATAATATATAGCCTACAATGAGGATTCCTCAGTCATACTGGAGACAAACCTTTTCCTAATAATTATGAATGAGGAAATTAATTTAGCAGCTTTTAAGGAAGAAAGGATTAAGGCAACCTTTCTCAACTTTACCATTGAGAAACCGACAATTTGGGTTTGACTGTGGAAGATCCCAGAGTGCAGCTGTTCTCAATCTTACTGCCGCGACCCCAACTGTGACAGGGGTGGCACACGCACGCAGGCACATGGGGGTAGAGTGGGCAGGCACAGAACAATTGAAGCTGGCTGCCACCACCACCCCACCCACCACTGCCTGCTGCCACCTGCCACTGCTGTCTATCACCTGCTGCCTGCTACCGCTGCCACCGCTGCTAGCTACCACCGCCACCACAATGGCCACCAACCTGGGCAACCCTGTGGAAGGGGCCAGGCGACTCCACTTGGGGTCGGGATGCCAAGGTTGAGCACCACTGCCTTAATTTGAATGGGAGTGTTGATAACAAAATTGAAACCATTTGTTTTAACAGCTGGTTTTAAAATTAATAAAGAGAAGACGAAGATGTTAGCAAAAAATATGAGCTTGCGAGATGAAATAGAACTGAAAAAAGAACTGGTTTTGAGACTTTAAAAAAGTGAAATACTTATGAATTCTTTATTTCAAATAATTACGTCACGGTTTAGAATTAAATTTTATAAAAGTCTTATTAAGATGGGAAACAACTTTCAGTTCCTGGGAGAATAGCGATGATTAAAATTAATGTTTTACCTAGAATGTTAGTTTTGTTTCAGACAATACCTGTTCTGTCATCTGATGTACCATTAAATCAATGGGGAAAAGATCAGTTTAAATTTATATGGCAGGGTGAGGGTAGACCTCATATTAGATTAAGATATTGCAAGATGCTAAAGAAAGAGGATTAGGCCTGCCAGATTTGAAAACTTATTTTGCTGCATGTTGTCTGTTATAGTTGAAAGAATGGGAATAACTTACTTCTCAGCATCGTTGAATTAGGATATTTTCTATTGTTTCATGTACCACCTGTTGGTTATTTCCCTATTTCTTCTCCTATTGTACCCCTCCTGAGTTGCAACAGGAGCACCTCCCCTCATTAAATGGACCATTGATCCTGGTCCTTTGATTGATACGAATACTGGTTTTCACTCTCATTATTTCTTGGTTGACAAGAAGGATGGTAGTAAGCACCCAATCTTAGACTTACATGCCTTCAGCATGTTCCTAGTGATCCCTAAGTGTAGCATGACCACACTGTCGGACGTTCTTAGCTTATTCCATCCTGACAACTGGTTTGCTATCAGTGACCTTAAATTTGCCATAAAACCCAGATCTAGGAAGCCCTAACATTTTTAAGTAGGACTAATGCCTAATTAGAATAATTTCATAGAATAATAGATTCAAAGAAACGTAGAGTTGGAAGGGACCTTCTGGGTCATCTAGTCCACCCCCCTGCACTATGCAGGACACTCACAAACCTAACGCTCATCCACTGTAACCTGCCACCCCCTTGAACCTTCACAGAATCAGCCACTCCATCAGATGGCTATACAGCCTCTGTTTAAAATATTCCAAAGGTGGAGAGAGCCCACCACCTCCTGAAGAAGTCTGTTCCACTGAGAAACCGCTGTGTCAGGAACTTCTTCCAGATGTTTAGATGGAATTTCTTTTGAATTAATTGCATCCCCTTGGTTCTGGTCCATCCCTCCAGGGCAACAGAGAACAACTCGGCTCCATCCTCTACATGGCAGCCTTTTAAATACTTGAAGATGGTTATCAGATCCCCTCTCAGCTTGGTCTGTTTAGCCTGGAGAGAAGGTGACTAAGAGGTGATACGATAACCGTCTTCAAATACATGAAGGGTTGTCATATAGAACAATGGTCCCCAACCACCGGCCCGCGTCTCCCTCTCCCCGCCCCGCCCCCGCATCGAGAAACTTGCCAGGCTGCGAGCAAATCGGCCGCCAAAGTGGGAAGCACGGCTGCCAGCACGTTGATGGTGCAAACGCGTATGCACGGCAGGTCCGCGCATTTGCACACGGTGGGGCTGCAAACGCGCACGCGTGGCAGTTTCAAGCGTGCGCGTTTGTGGCCCCAACAGCCTGCTCGGATGGCCCCCCCCCACCGGTCCGCAACCCAAAAAAGGTTGCAGATCGCTGATATAGAAGATGGAACAGAGTTGTTTTCTCTTTCCCCAGAGGGTGGGACCAGAAACCAATGGGTTGAAATTAATTTAGAAGAATTTTTGAATAAACATCCAGAAGTTCCTGACAGGTAGAGTGGTTCCTCAGTGGAACAGGCTTCCTCGGGAGGTGGTGGGTTCTCCATCTTTGGAAATTTTTAAACAGAGGCTGGATAGCCATCTGACTGAGAGGCTGATTCTGTGAAGGCTCAAGGGGGTGGCAGGTTACAGTAGATGAGCGATTGGGATTTGAGTGTCCTGCATACTGCAGGAGGTGGACTAGATGGTCCATGAGGTCCCTTCCAACTCTATGATTCTATGAGTAATATATTTTTAGAAAGCTAAAAGTCAAATGATATAACTACTGCTGATTTAGGAATGTATATTAATTTCAGGTATTATAATGCTTCAAAAAATAGCATCTCACATTAAATCTGAAATGACAGAAGACATGGCAAGAATGGTGCTCTCACATGAACTTTAATAAAAACTAATCTCTGTCACAGAGAAACAACACCTGACGCTCGTTAATGGTCAGTTAGTGACCAGGACTGAGCCCCCCCCCCCCACTTTGAGCAGGCAAGGCCCTTCGCGCCGTGACAGTGGAAGGGAGGTGAATTCCCCAGGCTCTGATGGAGGGAGGGGAGGAGAGGGCAGGAGCCTGTGGGCGGTGGCGGTGGCGGTGGCGCTGGGCCGGCTCAGGCGAGGGACAGGGGTTTTTGAGGCAGTCACAGATGGTGGGTGCGGTAGCAGTTCGCGGGCCCCTGGGGGGCATGTACTCAGCAGTGGGAGGCCGGCAGCGCCTGTGAAACACGGCGAGGAGTGAGGTTTTCAGCCGAGGTCCTGAGGCTGTGGCGGCAGCATCGACTGGCATGCCACATGCAGCATCGACTGGCATGCATTAATGGTTCCCAGGTTGTTGTGGGGGGCTTGAAGACACTGCCTTGTGCCTCCTGAGGGTTTTGAACTGTGAACGGCTCCGTATTGGCCTCTCTTCTGCGCAGCTCCCGATTGGTTGTTTGGCCCAGGACTGACAATCCAAGCGCCTCCTGCTTGGCACCCCTGATTGTCAGTCCTGGGCCAAGGGCCAATGGGCTCTGTTCCCCGTCCCAGACAGCGCCCAGCCCCCTTGCCCTTAGCGTTTTATTTATACCACTCCTGGAGTGGTTTACAGATGATTCTACGTACTTAGACAGTGGTCTTCTAAATGAAGGAAGGGTACCAAGGAAAAGGCTCCCTGCATAAGTCAGACAAGAGAAGCCAGGGAGCAGGTGATCACAGATGGATTCCTGGATCAGAGACGGAGGTGGAGCCAGGCCAGACCCAAGTGTAGAAGCTATTAAGTAAATGGGGAGGTAGATGTTTGGCTCCTCAAGGATAGAGGACATGAGAGTAAGACCAGCAAGGAGGGAAGTAAAAGGCAGGCTATACAGACAGACCAGGGAGGAAATAAACAGATTAATGCTGAAGAAGGTGGCAGAGCTCAGTTTCAGAGAAGGAAAGGAAAGGAAAGGAAAGGAAAGGAAAGGAAAGGAAAGGAAAGGAAAGGAAAGGAAAGGAAAGGAAAGGAAAGGAAAGGAAAGGAAAGGAAAGGAAAGGAAAGGAAGAACCTGCAGTGCTTAGCTAGCCTCTTATGTTCCCCAATTCTAAGTGATAAGGAGCCCCAAGTCTGTAGAGAACCCTGTGGCTTTTTCAACAAGTTACACATGACCATCAGCTCTTCAGGAATCACAGAGGACTGCTGAGGAAAGGGATCTTTTTGAGTGCCTTCTGTTCATGGTTCATTGTTGGACTCCAGATATTCTGACAACAATAACTCAATGATTGCCATTCCTGAAATTCATAGATGTTATTTGCAACATTGTCAGCACTGTTGGAATCTAAGTCAGCTTTTCTCCTTAAAAGTCTTATAGCATCTGCATTGATAGTACATTAAAGAGATTTAAAGGAGATTAGTCAGGAAACTGGCTGTGGAAAAATGTTAACACAGAATATGGATAAGACATATTTAAATATGCAAAATATAATTTAAATGTCTGCTGAGCCACTTTTAAAATGTCATGTTATAATGCCATGTGAGTCTGAGATACTTAGGTAGCTTTTGATCATGTCAGCAAAGTACTTTTGGGTTGGATCCTAAAGAATAGCAAACAGAACAATCTTGCAGAAGGGGGTTATACCATCTTCTACTGCATTCCCAGAAAAATTACAACTGAGCAGGAATGGCATGGGTAGTTGTAGTCAGAAGATGAAGCTAGCACAAATAATTCACGTGTACCTTGTATATATGTCATTGAAGAGCTAGTACAAAAAATATGGAGGGCCATTTTCATATGATTTCCCCTTCTGGATTCATCCCACAGTGTCTGGGTACAGCCCCTCACCAAGCTTACACCCCAGCAGAACCCCCAGATCCATCAAATGTCCCCAGTGGGGGGGAAAGCCTTTACAGTGGGAGCTGGGGAGGGAGTCACACTGAGGCTCCACCTTGCTGTTGCATCCCATACTGATTAGGAAGGCCAAAGTGAGCTGTGCAATGGAAGTAGATTAAGGAAATGGGGGGGAAGGGGATGGGAACTCATGAATGGTGAGGCATGCACACAAGCATGCGTGCTCTGGCTCTCCTTGTCACTGCTGCCTGCTGTCACCTCAGGCCAACTGCTGACGCCCCTTCTGATGACGCATACCTGCTCCAGCGGCAGCTCTGCTCTGCTCCGCCCCACCAAGGGGAAGAGGCCAGGCCATACGCTTCATAGTGTGTGCTGCTGTCAGCCATCTGCTCCAACAATGGCTCCTCAGGCACAAGGTGAAACACTTGCAAAATTCTCTTTCCAGCCTTGATGTAACAAAGCAGTCAGTCTCAACCAATTTAGGGAAACAGTAACCTGAAAGGAACAGGTGGCTTTATCTCCCCCACCCCCCACATCAAAGAACAGCTTCAGAGAGCAGTGGAGGGTGGGGAAAGGAGAAACTGTTGGCTCACATGGAGCATCTCGAGGTAAACCACAGAGACTAGTGAGGGGAAGGGAAGACGCTCACCCAGGCAAGCTGCCAAGAGTGGAGATGGGGGGAGCCTTGGGGGAATACAAGGAGAGTGGTGGGATAGGGAGACAGAAAGAGCAAGTGGTGGTGGAGCAGAAGGAGAGAGTAAAAGTGATTGGGTAGCAGAAACCATCCTTGCCCAGAAAGCACCGGGCGATCCAGGGCTGCTGTATAAGTTGTTTTCACATAACATCTTAGACGAGAATGTGATTCTCACGCCATTTTTTTTACTGCTGCTGACAGCAGGCATGTTTTGAAAGTTTGTTGTAGTTCTTGGATGTTGTAGTTTCTTGGATGCTTTAGGATGCTTAGGGCTGATCCTGCGTTGAGCAGGGGGTTGGACTAGATGGCCTGTGTGGCCCCTTCCAACTCTACGATTCTATGATTCTTCAGTTTCTCTCTGCTATTTGCCTTTCTTTTTCTTCCAACCATCAAACTATGATATTCAGAAAATACTTACGTGACTCCTAGAGAATACCTGTCAACAGGAACCAGGAACATAGCCAGGTACAGTGTATCATCTACTTATGCCCTTGGTTTCTAGAAGCACAAAGCATTTTGAGGGAAGGGTAATTTCATGGTAATTCATCACAACATAAAAAATGCTTTGCCCAGATTGTATCTTTCTTCTAAATTATTCAGAAAATTGTTATAGATGCTTGTAAACTAGACAGCCTTTTATGACCAAGTAGAAAAATATCTCACATTGTGCATCTCACATGAAAGTACCCCCCACACACTTTTAAATGTTTGAATATTTACTATTTGTAATATAAATTGATTTTGCATTCACATCTATGAAAGGACATCTGGCTCCTTTTCATGATCCTTCAGATGAAAAATACATTTTTGCAAAAAAAAAAAAAAATCTAAATGCTTTTTGAAAGGCTTAAATATATGCCTTCCAATTAAATTACCTGTACCAAATGTATCTTGCCCCTAGTATTTTCCTTGTTAATGTTCAGATCCTTTGACCCTCTAGCTACTTGTTCTCTACAATATTTAACACATGAAACAATGTTTTTGTTAGCTATCAGCTCTACCCATAAAATTAATGGAATTATGGCATGAAGGCGTGATCCTGCCTTCCTGAAATTCCATAAAGATAAATTATTTTTAAGAACTATGAATTTTCTTTCCAAGTTAGTCTCTAATTTCAACACTAACGAAGAAATGGTACTACTTGTTTTCCTTCCTGCATTCTGCATTACAGTCTCCAGATGTTAACAGGTCTGCAAATATCACAGTTTCCAGATGTTAAAGTCTACTTACAAAGAACAAATAGGTTGATATGTGAAAAAGGTGAATGTAAAGAAATAATCTTCTCAAAGTATCTCCCATTGGATATTTTTCCTCATAAGAATATGCTGTGAACTAGCAAAGTAGACTGTCCACACGGGACACTTAACCAGAGTTTAGGGTCTTCAACTGTTTTACTGAAAGGAGCTCTTTTAGAGGATATCTCCATAACTGCAAAGTGGTCCTCTTCTTCCATGGCTTATTACTTGCTGGGCATCAGCTCTAGAAAGGAAGAAGTAGCATTAAAGATCATTTTCATCTGAGAATGTCACATCCAAAATCCTTCTTGGTAAATTAAATCACTAGTCTTCCTTCTGGGACTTCACAGAGGCCACAAAGATAAAATCTAGTTACCTGTAACAGCTCTTTATCAAGTGGTCATTTGTACAGTCATACCTTCCTCCCTGTGTCCCTGCTGTAAGTTCATTGGGTGCCATAATTTTATGAGGTACCTCATTCTCTCCTCCTCACACCATGACCAGAAGGCAGAAGTGAAAGGAGTAGCACTTCATTTTCTGATGCTCTCCAGAATTTTTTGAAATTAGCCTGCATGTGCACAATGCTATGTGAGTCTCCATAAACTTGATGAATAAATTATAGATAAGAGCAATCTGATTTTAATTATGAACATTTTTATTGTACATTTTCTATGGATAGTTTCATTAGGGTTTTCAAACATCGGTTATCAATCTGGATATTATAAATTTCCCATTTTTTATTTAAAAGTTAATTAAAATCCAGAAGAACATAGAAACATTTTTCTTATCTAATTACTGCTGACAAGCATTGTGTCCATATTTTTTCTGTAACTTGCCAGATCAGGACAAACTTCCTTGCACTCAGTAGACTTATGTCTTTAAAATAAAGAGGACAGGTAGTGAGAGCTTGCATAGCTATCAGCCACCAGATTTGATTCCTTGGATTAATGTGACCAAACTGAGCCTAACATCTGCAGAACTGCAGAGAAACTCTACTACCCATCTGTGAAGCTGAGAAGAGGAATGCAGGAACCTCCCAGCTCCTCCACTTGATCGGTTCCGCACAATGAATTTGCCCCCGGGACAGCCTCTCGTTGCTTTCAGGCTTTAGTGCTGCTTCCACATCAGTTGATGACGTCAGCAGCAACCTGGAGCTCTCAAGTAGCTGGCGTGAGTTTTAGTCAAATTCGCTCCACAATGAGGGAAATCGCCATAACTTGATTTGCCAATTCTTGTTGTTGTTGTTGTTGTTGTTGTTATGTGCGAAGTCGTGTCCGACCCATCGCGACCCCATGGACAATGATCCTCCAGGCCTTCCTGTCCTCTACCATTCCCTGGAGTCCTTTTAAGTTTGCACCTACTGCTTCAGTGGCTCCATCCATCCACCTCATTCTCTGTCGTCCCCTTCTTCTTTTGCCCTCGATCACTCCCAGCATTAGGCTCTTCTCCAGGGAGTCCTTCCTTCTGCCATTTCTTACCACACAGCAATCCAAGGAGCAAACAGGGCAGGCCTGTGTAGATGGAGAAACATGCAACAGTCTCAGCAGCGTTTTGCCCGCCTTTGCACCCGCCCTCCACTCTCCATTTCCTGATTGTGATTTTTTTTTACTGGCACAATCCACGTTGCTGCAGGACCACAAAGCTATGTTCCCCATGTAAAAATAAAATTTTCTCCTCACTGTGCATGGTCATTTTAGGATCAGACAGCCAAAACACATTCCTGTTTGTGTTTTGTAGCGGTGGGGTAAGAACAGGGAAGTGGGGAGGGGAAGTGTCATGAAGCAGCCCTCTCCCGATCAGCTAGGCATCCGTGCTTTTTGTTTTTAAACCTTACTGTGAACACACAATCACTCATCAGATTCCAATTACCATGGCCAGCTTATCACAAATCTATCTGAACACATAGATACCATTACACGAAGAATCCCAAAAAGAGGAGGGAATGTTTCTTTGTTGTGACATTTTTCCATAGCAAGGTGGAAGTGTTAGTTTTTTTTAAAGTGCTTTGGTGTTGTGGCATTTCTCCATAGGAATGTGGAAGTGCACTTAAAAAAATAATTTTGGGGCTCGGGGGAAGGAAGTTTGAGTCCCCAATACAACCGCTGTGAAGGGATTGGTGGCTTGTGGTGACTGACAAGCCGAGGAGCGGGGGGAGAAGTTTGCATTGTTTCCAGGTCATGAGAGTAGCATGGCTGGCTTTTTTCCATTTTCATCAAGCCAAATTACCAGCCTATCTGACCCTGGAATAACTAGCCACAATGACCCATGCAATGGTCACCTCCAGATTGGATTCCTGTAACTGGCTGTACACAGGGCTTCTCACAGGGTATCTGTTGTGGGGAGAGGTAAGGAAAGTGATTGCAAGCTGCTTTGAGACTCCTTCAGGTAGAGAAAAACAGCATATAAGTACCAACTCTTCCTCTTCTTATCCCTGATCCAGAAATTTCAACTGATACAAAATATGGCAGCCCAGGTCCCGACCAGGATTGAGCCTATTGAGCCTATTCTCTGGCAACAGCACTGGTTACTGATTGTATTCCAGGTCAAATGTAAGGTGTTGGCATTGACCTTTAAGGCCATACGTGGTCTGTGCCCTGTGTACCTAAGGGACTATTTCTCCAAGTATGTCTCCCAAAGAGCCTTATTCTCGGTGAATATGAACAGGCTAGTGGTCCTCAGCTCCATAGAAATTCAGCCAGCCTCAACCAGAGCCTGGTGAAATGAGCTCCCAGAAATCATCAGCTCACTGAGTTCTGCAGAGCCTGTAAAATGGAGCTTTTGTACAAGGCCTATGGTTGAGGTCAGTAAAACAGCTAACGTCTAATTCAGCCTCCCTCCTACATCACACCCTCCCCAGGATCCTAGAGTCCTGCCTCTAGACTTCTGGATTTTAGATTTTAGACTTTTAGATTTTATAAATTTAACATGTTTTAAATGTGATCAACTGTATTACAGTATGTATGTATATATATATATATATATATATATATATATATATATATATATATATATATATACACACTGTAATACATACATACATACATACATACATACATACATACATACATACATATATATATATATATATATATATATATATATACACACTGTAATACATATATATATGTATATATATGTATGAGTCCATGGCAGAAAAGGTGGGTTATAAATGTAAATAAATAGATTCAAGTACTGTAAATTAAATTCTTGAAAAGGCAGTCATCTTTCCCCATAAACTAATAAGATCAAGGTCTATTAATCTGCTTGACCAGCTGTTTTTCTGGAGTATTTAGTTTACACAACTAAGACAAGCAAGATGTTCTTAGTTTTGAAATCAGACCAAATGGCTGGCAGTATTTGAAGGGGAGAGACAATCTTAGCATGTGTGTTTTGAGACTGATAACAAAACAGTAGTTCAAGCTTTAATGACTAGAGAAGAGCTAAGAAACTTCAAAAGGTAGTGTGATAAACGTTTTGACAATATGTCAGCTAAATGTTAGATTATTTGTAAATCCTCTCAGTTTAAGTAGTTTAAATTGGTAGTTTTGAACTTTTCTGTCGTGAGTGTATGCTAAAGATGCCATGGTA
This sequence comes from Paroedura picta, assembly GCF_049243985.1. NCBI lineage: Eukaryota > Metazoa > Chordata > Lepidosauria > Squamata > Gekkonidae > Paroedura > Paroedura picta. The sequence goes on along the minus strand of NC_135371.1, from coordinate 144,658,364 downwards.
ACTTTGAGTTGAGAAGATCCATTTAATGAAAAACATGAGCTATAGTCTCATGAGATATAGTTGTGCCCGACCAAAGGAGAAATGCAATAACTTTTACCTGATTGTAATAGTGATATCCTAATAACAATATTTTAACTGTTTCTGGTTTTGCCCAGAGTTGTGTAAAGAGGGCAATTATAGCAAACCTTTTCAGAATACCGACTACAGCTGTCTCAGTGCACTGAATACAATGTTATAATATCATGGACAGTTTTATACTATCACATGGACATCTCTTTACATTATTTCTTTGGCAGGATTAACAAAGACTCATGAGGATATACTGCTTTGTAGTTCTTGCACATGTAAATTCCTTTCATTCATGTATCCTAGAAGAAGTTAGACCCCAAACTTATGCAGTGTCAAGAAAGAAGCTTAGGAACTGCGATGATGTTTGAGAATGCCCATCTTATTGAGAAGCAAAGTTTTAAGCTCCCTCATGTGGTGATGTGAGGTTTTCATTAGACGTTTTTGATATCCCTAACTGGAGAATTCTAGAACAGAATCATAAGAGTTGGAAGGGGTGATGCAGGCCATCTAGTCCAACCCCCAGCTCAATGCAAGGATCAGCCTAAAACATTCATGGTAAGTATCTTTCCAGCCACTACTTAAAGACTGTCAGTGAGTGGAGCTCCCTGCCTCCTTAGGCAGCTGATTCCAATGCTGAAGTACTCTGACTGTGAATTCTTCTCCCCCCCTCCCCTCATATCTAGCTGGTAGCACTTTACACATAGTTTAAAACAAATACTGTGGATCCTATCCTCTGCTGTCAACAGGAATCATTCACTGCTCTCCTCCAAGTGACAACCTTTCAGATACTTAACGAGAGCAATCATATCCCCTCTCAACCTCTTCTTCTCCAAGCTGAATATTCCCAAGTTCCTCAGCCTTTGCGCGTCACTCTTGTCTGCACCCTCTCAAATTTGTCTGCAACGTTTTTGAAGTGAGGCCTCCAGAACTTCATACAGTACCCCAGGTGTGGTCTGATCAATGCAGTATACAGCAGGACTATGACATCTTGCAATTTCAATATAATGCCTCAGTTGATACAGCCCAAGTCTGCATTCATCATTTTACCGCTGCATCACACTGTCTGCTCATATTTAACTTACAGTCCACAAGAACAAGTTGTAAATAATAAGGGGGAAATTAATGTTTTTGATTAAAAGGCATATGGTCAGTGCCTGGATGAACCTTGAAGAAATACTGATCTCACTACCATAGAGAGAGACAGGACTAGCCCCCTAGAGCAGGCTTTCTCAACCAGGATTTTGTGAAACCCTAGGGTTTCTTAATGGCCCTGGAAGGGTTTCCAAAATGGATGGCATATATATGTGTGTGTGTGTGTGTGTGTGTGTGTGTGTGTGTGTGTGTGTATATATATATATATATATATATATATATATATATATATATATATATATATATATATATATATATATATATATATATATATATATATATATATATATATATATATATATATATATATATATATATATATATATATATATATATATATATATATATATATATATATATATATATATATATATATTTGTTAAACATTTGTTGGCCAGCTCCCCCTCCCAAAATAGCCAATGATGGACCTGGAAGGGTGGGAAGAAGAGGGGCTCTGGGTGGGGGGTGTACACAGCAGTGATCCTATCCATTCTGCTCAATTGCACCACTTCTGGGGTTTCTCAAAGCTTGAGAAATGTTTCAGGGCAGGGGTCCTCAACCCGGGCCGTGAAGGCCATGGTACCGGGCCACTAGCGGCCGTGCCTGCCTCCCCCCTCACAGCGAGAGGGGGGGAAAGAGGCAGGCACGGCCGCCGGTACGCCAGCGACGCAAACGCGCACACGCGGAGCTGCCGCGCATGCGTGTTTGCGCCCCCTGTTGGCGAAAACGCGCACGCGCGGCAGCTCTGCGCATGTGCGTTAGCGCCACCTAGTGGCGAAAACGCATATGCACGGTTACTGCGCGTGCACGTTTACGTGCGGCAGCTGGGCCGCCGGCTCTCTCCTACCCTCAGAGGCGGTCCCCAACTACAAGAAGGTTGGGGACCGCTATTTCAGGGGGTTCTCAACAGTTAAAAAATTGAGAAAGGCTGCTCTAGAGATTTAACCTTCCTCAGTCAAAACCTGAATCAGTTGGGGGCTATAGGAGGATAATGTTTTTTATGGTATTAAAGATACTTTAACATTTTGTATTGATTGTCAAATCCACGTTATTTACCCACCGTGAGTGTGCAGGAAGTGTGGGTTATAAAAATAAAGATTTAATTATTATTCATTTAGTTCTAGGTATATTGTAAGTTACAAGCTTCAGGAATTATATTCAAATTTTCCTTCAGTTTTCTGGATAAGGAAATAGGAGAGATTTTTGTTGTGATGTTTGTAGTTCTATTGAACTAGTAGCTTAATGACTAGTGCAGTAACCATTTATAGCATCAAAGAGAGAACTTCTTGTATATATTGGTCTTCTGCCAAAACTGAAAAAGTTCCCAAATAGAAATTTTTCATATGTGCACAGCAAACATGTGTATGCAATTAAACTCAATAGAAATGTTTTTCCTTATACCAAAAGAAACAAAAAGGATTATTAAATTTTTACACCTATAATTCAATTAAATATATAGTTTGAGAAGAATAAAGGCCATATATTCAAGGCATGATATTCAATCATGCACATAAGCTAAATTTCAGGGAAATCTCTGAAATGTCCGTTTTAGAATTTCTAATATCTTTACAAATCTTATGATAAAATTCAATTCAGTGCATCTGTAATCTATAGGGACATGTGCCTATTTGAGATGTTGTGTTTTAGTGTATCAATATAATCACACTGAAATAGAGAATTTTGAGTTAGAGGTATTATTTATAGAGGTATGAGGGTAAGAGATGTAGGAATAGTAAACGTGATTGCCATCATCAGGCATTGTTCTCCTTCAGTCTGCACAAGAATGTTTCTATTTTCTTCCCTTATACGGTAAAAATTGGGATGTTGGGTAGTTTTTAGAAATGATAGTGTAGATTTTCATCAAGTTTAGGTTTTCTTCTGTTTTTCTTAATAATCTGAACTGTAAACCAACGACCTGGATATTGGATTGGACTGTGAGTACAGAATGTAAGGTCTTTTTCAGCAGGCCTTATTTTCTGATAATTAAGCATATTTCTGCTTTAACCAGTTATACCAATTTATTATTATTATTGATAATTAAATGTATAGCCTGCCTTCCTCCAAAGACTCAAGGCAGGTTACATAAAAATATAAATTGTGTAAAATCCCATAAAAACTCCTAACTTCCAAGGTACCAAGATGGCCAGGTCCCTCCTACTTCCCATAGTCATCTAACAAGGGATGCGCTAAAGGTTGTACAGCAAAGCCTGAGTTGGGCCCATCACTCTTACTGGCCTGGCCTCCACCGTAAACCTGGCAGAAGAGCCCTGTTTTGCAGGCACTGAGGAACTTTGTCAGCTCTGTCAGTAGCCTCATCTCTCCTGGGAACTTACTATACCAGGTTGGGGCCAGAACTGAGAAGGTTCTGTCCCAAGTCGAAACCAGGCATATCTCTCTGGGGCCAGGGACGACTATCAGATTAGTATGCACAGAGTGAAGGAACCTGCAGGGTATATAAGCAGACAAGGGGTCCCTAAGATAGGCTGGACCTTAAAAGTCAGAACCAAGACCTTGAACTTGATCTGGGCCAAAACTGGCAACCAGTGTAGCTGCCTCACTGGTTTGTCAAAGCCTTCAAAAATTATGAGTGCCAATGATTATTATTTTTATTATTGGTGCTTATTTCATTATTTCATAAGTGCTGAGACTCTTGCTTTGACATGGGCTATTAAAGCTATCCAGACTGGACAGCATACATTAAAAAGAAAGAAAGAGGTGAAATGGAATGAATGGATATGATGCTGCTACAAATAATCTGAAGCAAAGATGCATACAGTTCAGATCACTCTGAGGCCCACCTGGACATTTTATTAACTCAAGATGGCTGTGTTGCAACATTAACTGCAGGAAAGGGTTTTGTTTTTATTTGTTACAGTTCACTGTTTCTTTTTAACTCATTCTCCCTCCTCACAGTTAATTCTGTCTTCTTATTGCAACATTTCTCGGATTAGATTCAGGCTAAATGTTCAAATGTCCCTCTACCTTGGAGTTGGTGGAAGTTACCCCACCCTTTCATTTAATTTTCTCTCCATGTCACCACATGGAGAGAACCACCAAACCACATTTTACTACTTTCTGCCCATCTCCAGTTGGAAAACTTGGACTTATAGGATGTGTGTGTGTGTGTGGGGGGGGGGGGACAAATACAAATGTATATTTAACTATGGTTGCCATATAGGATTGGGCAAATAATTTCACTCAAAAACACCTACCTTACAGGACTGTGGTGAGCCTAAAATGTTTCTCTGGGAAACTTGGAGGATAGTTGAAATACCCATAATTTGCAGTGTTTTTGAAGAGTTCATAATGTAGCAAGGCAAATAACTAATATTTTCATTTTTCAACACCCTTCTCAGCTGGGAGACTTTGAAAGGACAGTATTTTTTAGTGTCTCTAGAATTTTCCAGTGAGAGCGCATAGTTTGATAGCAGTGTTGCTGTGCTGAGTCATTTTCTGCAAGCTCCTATGTTAAGAGAAGCTGATTAAGTCAAGGATACTGTCGTGCCCATTTTGTAGTCCTTACACAGTTTGGGGAAAACATCACAAAGCACACATCTACGAATGCTTCAGTAGTGGGATTTCTGTGTTCTTCAGCATTCCTCCTGTTTCAATTAATTTCACTTATTAAAATTTATAAAAGTATGGAAGCCCAAATTATGTGCCTGTTATTAACAATAAAGCCTGTCAATAAAAAAGTAGTTAAGAACCATGCTGGTTAGTGAATTTTTACAAATGCAAGAAAATAATGCTGTCCCTGCAGCATTGTCAAATGAGAGTTTCGATGGGCAACCTGAAAATGGGATATTTAAGCTGCAGGGGTGTTTGTCTGTTGATATGAAACTCTCCTTCCAGCAGTATCAGATTCTCTCTTCCAGAAGAATCTGTTCCATTTGACTGTTAGGAAACCAGGACAGGAAGACTGTGCCTACAGGAAGGATGTGGCAAAATAATTTAAGGGACAAATAAGCCATGACATAGGGAGAGCTATGCACAGCTGGATGGTTTTTAGAAGTGTAAATAGCAGCTGCTGGCTTAAGGAGACTGAGTTAGACTGGGGGAGGTGAGTTAACCCTTTCGCTCATGCCATTTCCCTAGCCCCAATTGTTTCCCCTCTCCTCAGAGCTACCATGGGAAGAAAACATATAGGAACGAACATCTATGTTTTCCCTAAGGGCAAAATATTATTTCTGATGGATTACTATATCTGGAACATGATATGCCAGGAAAAGTCATCTGAGTTCATCCTTGATCTGAAATTGCTTCTGCCAGCCGCTTGGTGTGGTGGTTAGAGTAGCGGCTTCTAATCTGGCAAGCCGGTTTTGATTCCTTTCTGTTCCACATGCAGCCAGGTGGTCATCTTGGGCTAGTCACATTTTCTGTATATGGAGATTCCCTTCAGCTACCATGTAGCCACCAAAGCATCTCTCTTCCATGAATGTGTCTAGCCTCTTTTAAATCTATCTGTGTTCTTGGCTGTCATTACCTCTACTGGCTGTGAATTCTACACGTTGAGTAAAGAAATATTTATTTTGAGCTGTCCTGAACCTATTTCCCACCAATTTCATTGGGTGCCCCCAAGTATTTTGAGAGAGAGAGAGAAAAAGCTCCCTCTATTTACTTTCTCTACTTCCCCCCCCCTCACACACACACTTTATATGTCCCTGTGATGTGATCCAACAGAAACAATACATTCCATTCCTTCTCTGGTCCCATCTCCCTCTTTGAAATGGTAATGTAATGTCATAGCTAATGATCATGCTAGCCTTCTAAACAAAATAGACCCAAAAATATAAATGCCTCCAAAGTCTCCCCTCCGACTCAAATTAATTGCAGTGAAGTCCCATTGAAATCAGTGGAGTTATTACTAACTTACCTTGTAAATGTAATGAACTTAAGTTGCATCAGGCTTACAATTTGTAAATTGTTAAGATTTCACATAAATTTGAACCCCATTCTTCATAACCCAAATGACACATTTATATAGTAGAATATAGTTTCTTGAAATGGCTTAGCAGGAAGAGGAGAAATCTGAGGCACTTGGGCAATCAAACTATTGTCAGTTATTTGTACTGTGTCATGTTAAAACGAGACTGTATGAATCTGAAAAAGCAAAAGTTTCAGGTAAGCATCATGCAGAAACAAATGCTGCCCTTTTTATCATGTGGTGAAAAGGTTATATCCGTAGATCAAGAGGCCAAAATATGGCATGGATCTCCCTTTTTAACTTCTCTAGATTCCATTAGGAGGAAACAGAACTGCACATGTTTTATGGGAGACTCCTAATATGTGACATATTGTGTACGTATGATATAACAGGATGAAATTGGGCAGATCTGAAGCTCTTTTTAGTGTTGATTAAAGTTTTTGGCATCAGGAGAGGTTGAAGCTTTATAACTTTAATACTTTTAAGTTAACTTCTGGCATTACTTCAAAACAAGTTTGCAAGATTTACCACAAGTACTCCTCTTATCTTATCTGAATAGCAATTTTATCCTGATAATGATTTAAGCCTACTTTATTGTGTTATTGTCTAAGAAGTCAATAGAGTATCCTGTTAAATCTTTGTGCCACAAGTTCTTGTAGATGCTTCTATTTATTTCAGACTTTACATGTGGGGAAGGAGGTGCTACCATGAAGTCTAAAATGAATTGCCTCCTATGTTTCTTGGCTTGTGTATCCTTTATATTTCAATACAGAATATGTCAATTCAACCATGCTATTCAGGGTCAAAACAGATGAGACCTTAGAGATTAAAGTTTGGATCTTTGCAGTTGTTTTTACTTGAATTACAAATTATTAGGATCAGGTCAACGAGGGGAAATAGGGTAGTAAACTATTCCACTCCTGGGCAGTTTTATCTATGAAAGCACGCACACATTAAAACACTTTAGTGGAAATAGATTAAAAGAGGTGAGTACTCATCTTTTAAAATCTAATTAATTAAAATCTCTCAGTCCTCTCTGCCTGCATTCACATTTACCAATTGGTTCTCTTGGGGAAGTTACATCATACCCTCCTCAATCCCAGAATAGGACTTTTTATGGACAGTATTAGAAACGAATTTATTCTGTAATTTTAATGTAAATCTGTTTTTAGATTGCATTCAGTATTTTATGTCAGCCAACACAGGGTAGAATAGAAGCCGGATGGATGGATGATTAAATGATTAAGAAAACTCCATTACTTTTGCTACCAGTTACTGCACTTATTCTACATGGTTTTCTTCTGATATTGTGAAAGTTCATGTTTACTTTGTACTGATATTTTCCAGGGTTTGCAAGATGAGTTTGAAAACTATGGCAGTCAGGTTCGCTTGGCAGAAAAGAAGTTGCAACACAGAGATTTGGAGGCGCAGCAACAGGTATCGTGTTATTTCCTGATAGATTTCTGCTTATGGGTAAGGAGACTAAATATATTTGAAAACACTTCCATCCTCCAACCAACGTGGTACCATCATGTGAACCCCCACCCTCTGATTATTGGCTGATGATATTTATTTATGTTTATATTTTTATACCACCGCTCCCAGCAAGCAGTTCACAAAAAGGAAAATACTGAAACATACAAGACATACAATATTAATAAACGCCTTAAAGCAATCCCCCAAAACACACAAAATGGCGGTATCCGGGCTGACCTAAAAATCAATCCCTCCCCATGCTCTGGAACATTGGTCTTGGTGCAGATGAAATTGAAGGTGTGGCTGGCAGGTAAGAATGACATAAGGCTCCTGGTCCAGTCTAGCACTGCACACAGGGTTCGTGGGGGGAACCCAATCACATACACCAGGGCCCCCACATGGCCTCAACCAAACACCTAGTGGAAGAGCTCCATTTTGCAGGCCCTCCAGGAGCTCATCCCAGCAGGTAGGGACCAGGACCAAGATAGGGGTGGAAGGGGGATTATCTCACTTTCTTGTGGTTTATGTTTTAAGGGGATTGGTGTTATTGGGTTGTTTATTTGTTTTATGTAACCCGCCACAAGTCTACGGAAAATGGCGGGAGAGAGAGAGAGAGAGAGAGAGAGAGAGAGAGAGAATAAAAAGTGATTAAGCCATGTGTACCTCATGAGCAAATTCTCAACCAGTGCTGTCTCTCTTGAACTAATAGTTTAGCTGTTAAATGCTGAATTTGTTTTTAAATGCCAATATTGTTTGCAATTTCATTTTCCAGGTATTTACTGGTAGGTCATCAAGAACAATAATAAAATTAAATACATTTTCAAGTTTACATAAAGTAATTGGCTATAGAACTTTTTTATTTAGGTATAATATTTATATAATGTCCTCCCCTGCAGCTCAGCCTTTTATTATAAATTTAGTGGTTCAAAAATGAACTGTGATAGGATCAATATTTTGAATGAGGAAATAAGAGCTTTAGACCATTTGGGTTTCTAAATCCTGGTGAACTATACTGTAGTCTTACAGTTGATTACCTGAAAATCTTGAGCAATTGCTAAATGTTCAGTTTATTACAGATCAGGAAAGGGGGCAGATGATTTAAGACAGGGGTAGTCAAACTGCGGGCCTCCAGATGTCCATGGACTACAATTCCCAGGAGCCCCTGCCAGTGAATGCTGGCAGGGGCTCATGAGAATTGTAGTCCATGGACATCTGGAGGCCCGCAGTTTGACTACCCCTGCTTTAAGACAAATGCTGCAGTTTGCTAGGCAATAAAGTTCAGATCCATATTGTTCAGCCATAGATTAATATACAATTTATTTATATTTATTTATTTTCATGTTTCTATGCTTCCATTCCCTGAAGGCTCAAGTCAGCTCAGAACATATTGATTCAGTGTAGCAACTCTGGTATTTCTTAGTGGTCTCCAATACTAACTAGGACCACCCTGCTTAGCTTCTGGGATCTGAGGAGATCTGGCTAGCCTGGGCTATCTAGCTCAGGACATAATTTGCCTAGGACTCCAAAAACCCGGACCAGCCCTGCATTAGAGATTTTGGTTTCTGCGCAGTCATCCCATTTCCAAGACTCCAACCTGAACTCATCTTTCATATCTCAGCTATCTAGAACCCCAAATCCTTTTTGTTATTCTCACAATTACCTGTAAGTTGCACCTTTTTAATAATTAAAGCAAGCCGTAGGGATACTAATAGTGAGGACAGGCATGCCTCAAAGCAGCAGTTTTTGCACACACACCCGGTTCAAATATCCACAAAGATCTACGTCCTCAATTTTTACATATTCTTCAGATTTTGTAGTAATGATGTCAGTTTGATAGGCTGGAAGATGTGATCCCTCTTCAATGCAACTTTAAAAAGAGAGTGCGGTTTAAAGTACTGCATGAATATACACCCATTTATCTATTATCTATTTATCTATTAAATGTCAGACTCTTCTGTCTCCTTTTAAAAAGTAAAAAGTGTGACCCATTTCCAAAACCCCTGTAAAGCTACTCAGAGGAGAGAAACCTTCAGTATTTGCACAGCTACCCACCAGCTATTCAGTCCTCTGCATACTCAATGCTGTAAAACCTAGTTTTTCATATTCAACTTTAGAAGGGAATAATTATGCCTTTTACAATGTAATTAGGGTTCACTTTCAGCATACATGTGGCCCATGAAGTGTCAGCAAAGCACTGGCTTGGGTATGATATGGGATTTCTATTGTGGTGTTTTTTCCTGACTCCCCCTTTCTGCTGCAGACACCCTCCCACCATGCTGTTCCTAGGCATCGCCAGAAGTATATGGGGTTACAGCAGGAGGGGGGATGTAAGGGAGTTGCATTCTGCAGATGAAAATATCTACTGATTGCGGAAATCAATAGTGGATCCAAGCCAGTTTGTTTGTCAGTATGAATTCATTGGATCATAAAATCATAGAGTTGTAAGGGACCATATAGGCCATCTAGTCCACCCTCTGCATAATGCAAAATCAGTGTAAAGCAGCCGTGACATGTTTTTCCAGCCACTGCTTGAAGGCTGCCAATGACAGGAGCTCACCACCTTCTTTGGCAGCTAATTTCACTGCTTGAATGCACTTAATTTGCCTAATATCCAGCCAGTAGCTTTCTGCCCATAATTTAAACCCATTTCTGGAAGTTCTATCATCTTTTGCAAACAGGAACAATTCCCTGCTGTCCTCTAAGTCAGTTGTCCCCAACCCCCGGGACCAGTACTGGTCCGTGGATCAGTTGGGACCAGGCCGTGGCTCCTCCTCATCTTCCTCCCCAGCTGCTGCCTCGGGGGCTGCCCTGCCACTCTGCCACCGGCTCACCTTTGGTGATCTCCGGCGGCCGCCATAGCTGGGGCTCCCCCTCGGCGTGGCACTGCGCAGCTGCTGCTAGCAGCACCCCCCAGCAGGTGGCAGGAAGTCAGGGGCACTGGCGGGAAAGCAGCGGGGCTGGGACTCAGGTGGCGGCGTCCCTCGGCAAAAGACTACTCCCCCCCCCCAGGGCTCAGTAAAATTGTCAAGCGTTGCCCGGTCCCCGCTGATAAAAGGTTGGGGACCACTGCTCTAAGTGACATCCTTTCAGATACTTAAAGAGAGTACTCATGTCCCCCTCAGCCTCCTCTTCTTCAGACTGAACATTCCCTAGTCCCTCAGCCTAACCTAACAGTGCTTGGTCTTCAAGCCCTGATAATTGTTGTTTTCTTCTGCACCCATCCCATTCTGTCCACATCCTTTTTTAAGTGAGGCCTCCAGAACTGCAGATAGTACTCCAGGTGTGGCTTGACTAATGCAGTGTACAGCAGGACTATGACATCTCATGTTTTTGATTTTATACCATATTAGCTTTTTTTGCAGCTGTAACACACTGACTGTTCATAATTGGTTTACAGTCCACCTGGACCCCACCATCTTCTTCACACACACTGTTACCCATAAATATATCCCCTATCTAGTATTCATATTTCTCATTTTTGTTACCCAGATATAACATTTATCCTTGTTAAGCTGCATCTTATTCACATCTACTCACTTTTCCAGTATGTTCAGTTTTCATTGAATTCTATCTCCCAGTATATTTGCTACTCTCCCCAATTTGTGGTCATCAGCAAATTTAATGAGTAGTCCTTCCATCTACTCATCCAGATAATTTATAAAAATACTGAAAAGAACCAATCAGTGCTCGGAGCAGCCTGTCCCTCTGTCTATCTCTGCCTAGTGAAGGTTCTTAGCCCCTCACTTACTGTTGCAGTTATTTCAGCACTTGGAACCTGACTGTCAAAGTGCTGCCCTTCACAGCAGACTTAGAGAAATTTGTGATCGTCTGACTCCTACAACTTTACCCACTATAGCTTTCTAAGAACACTAGTAAGGGGATGACCTTCATCTGGTACCAGTCACTGCCTTCTTAGGCCTTTCCTGCTTCATTCTGCATCATATATAAGCTAGGCTCCAATATATGCAATGCCACTCTGTTCAAAACTAAAGTGATGGTGCAACAATATCAATTTATGGCTTGTCTGAGCAGAGTGCAAAGCACACGGGGTCATTTAAAGCAGTTTCTGGGTAATTATAAACGAGGCCAAATCACATCACAGCAGTGTTTTGATATAGCTGGGATGCAGCAGATCCCCCCCTTAAATTCCACACAGCACTATGGAGCATTCATGCACCTGCCAGCTTTCCGCTGATTTGCTGCAGTCCTTCTTGAATTGCTTTACTATATTTTTTTGAAATTATTTGGTGGGTCATAAGCTATGAGTAGCATTTGTTAAAACAACCTTACTCACTGTTAACAGATTATTTCACAAAATCGAAGTTGGTTTTGAAAACATTAAAATTGATGTCCCTTGAAAAAGATAAAGAGCAAAATGTGTTGGGATTTGTTGAATATCAAAGAATTAAGAACAATGGAAGTTTGAAGACTCCATAGAAGTCTACTCTGTATATTTAATTCGCCATATTGGTATCCCAGTGCCTCATAACTTGCCATGTGGGCAAGAAAGCACTTCCTGATCCTGTCCACACCATTTTCCATACCCTCATTCCATATGGCTGCTTTTGCACAACTTTCAGCCTCTTTCATCAAAGGACTTGGGCAGGTCTTAACTGGCAATTGGCGCAGCACTGTGTATAGCAATATATCGATTTCCAATAAAGAGGGGGGAAATTAAAGCCCTCTGGTGGCGGGAGAATGTCAGCTGTTGAGAACCAGGGCAAGGAAGCTTGCTGTATGGAAGCTTCACAGCTGCTGTGAGTGTTTCTGCATTTGCAGCATCAACAAGAACCCTGCCACCATGTGGAAGCAACCTATGACTAGCCAAGCCAGGAAGTATTTAAGTTAGTATTTAAGACAGAAGAATGTTTATGCAAGCCATTGAAATTACTAAGTACTTTCAAGACTGGGTTTTTTTTTTTTTTTTGAGCGTAAATATTTTTACGGCTATTGTCCCTCACTCTAATCTTAGGACATAAGTGGCTGCATGTAAAACTCCATTGTAATCAGTCTGAATTACTGAACTATTTCTACAGGTCTCTAACTGTAGAACGTTTCTAATGAGTGAATCAGGTACTTGCCCAAATTTTAACTTTCAGAAATGCAGCTTTCATTAAAAAAAAAAAAAAAGTCCAAGAAGGGAGTCTCATATTTGGGTTATTGGTGATTTTTTTGTTTGTCTGTTTTGGGGTGGTTGGTGGCTTTTTTCCTTAGCTTTTGTTGTGCAAAAGAATTTGTTGTCAGTTTTACCATATGACAGCTAATCCCTTAGTTTTATTACCTCTCAAATGAACATAGTGGTGAAACGTCTGATTGTTGATCCTTTGGCAAACCAGCTGCATGCACGTCAGATCTGCAAAGAGACTGTAATAGTCCCCAGTTTAAGATCAGTTGATTAAACAGTTACGACCAACAAGGTTTTTCCTCAGAACTTTCTCTTCTATTTGCACCAAATATCATTGTCTTGATACCACATTTCATAAAGGTTCAAAATTTGTCTTGGCAGCATTACAAAAGACCGTTTCATAGGCTTTTAACAAGACGGATTCAAGATTTTTGAAAAATGCAGGTTTAAGCAACTGCTGTTTTTCATTAAAAGGAAAAGTCTTGTGTTTTGATTCTATAACAACAACAAACAAATGAATAAGACATGAAAAAAAGTTTCAATTAAAAACACAAGGCTGTTTCTAATTATTTCTTGTTGGGTGGTATCTTCATTCTCCATCTTTGCCTTGTTTTTCAACAAGGCATCTCTGAGTCTGTCTTCATATTTGACGGCGTCACTAAAGGGCACGCTACAGATTACATGGCAGCCACAAGGAACAATGTACCCACAGCTCCTTCTCCGTTGTAAAATGGGTCTAAAATGTTGCCAGGGGTACTGCAGCTGAAGGGAAGGTTCAGAGGGAAAGCAAATCTCAGGGGAAGAAACTCCCAACTACTCCCTTCTTGGAAGCAAAGAGCCCTCCTGCCAAGGAAGCTGTTCAAGGCACAGGGAATTGTCAACTGCTGGGTAATGTATCAGTTGCCCCTCAGGCAAGTAAGATTTAGTTGAAATTCCATCTTAGTTGCATACTTTGCATTAGCTTTCAGCTGCAGGAGAGTGTTATGGGTTTAGAAAATACAAAATAAGGAAAAGTATCCTGAAACCATCAAGCATTATTTGCCAAACATGAGTATGTTTCTTTCTCATACAGGGAAGAAAATGTTTCACAGAATGTATCTAACATTTTCTGGAATATGTTCAGTCCCATTTCTTGTGGATGATAACCTATCCAGTGCTCCTTCTGCCTATGGTGTACAGCAAAAAAAAAAAGGGGGGTATTTTTTTTAAATCCCAGTGTACCAGAGCCCAAAAATATCAGAGTCCTGGTTTCCTGTATTCTAAATACTGGCATGTTATTCAGCTCTAGGGTTTATTGGGGGGGGGGGGTGATACTTTTCAGTGACATTATTCCTTCTGAATAATCTTTCCATGGACCTGTGGGGCATTTTTAAAGCTATTGGTACTACAATTTCAGGGAGCAATATTAGGGAGCTGCTAGAGCCTGTCCTTTAAAGTTTAAACAACCCCCATGTGAGCTGGGACAAGGGGTTCAGTTTTATGGGTGCCATAAGGTGCTACAAGGTGCTGTGAGAAGAAAGCATGCCATGGTCAGATCAATTTGTCCTGAAGCCCCAGCTCCACATAACACCTCCACCTTGTATAGGCAGGGGGTAAATTTACGCCTGCCCGCAGAGATTTATGTGACCAAGTGGTTCTCTGGATGCTCTGTGGAACCTGAGGCCTCCCAATGACTCGACTGATAAGCTGGTTGATCACTGGCAAAATGGCTGTTGACCACCATTGACGGGATCTCACCCTGATGTCCTCTCCACCCCCGATGATGAATGTTTTAATTTAGGTTGTAAACCACCCTTAGCCCACTTGTGGGGAGGAGTAGTCTATAAATATAATAACAATAATGTGCTATCCTCCATTGTTTTCTATGAAGGAAAAATCTCCACAAAATATAAAACCCAAATATTCCCCCTACAGGAATGCTATTGCTGTGCGACACCAAACCAATGTAAAATACAAGAATCTGAAACCATGAATCATCGAAGCATCTAAAACTACATAAAACACATGAATCTCAACCTATGTAATAGCAAAAAACCCTCAAAGTAAAATGCAAGAATCCACCAAAAGAACCTTGCAAATCCATCAAAGAACAAACTGAAGCAGGGGGAGTGGGGAGCAATGCTCTTTGAAAGTAACAGAACCTCGCCTAGAGCAGCCTGGCAAGTCGATACCAAGCCCTGGGAGACACAGAATGGTTGTCATTCGTCTAGCACTTGGGCCTGGGAATGGTTTTGCTCTAAAAAAAGGCTGTAATTTGAATTAGTTTAAGCAAATGTTTGAAGCTTGGGAGTAAAATTTTCAGTTTGTACAGAAAGTTTATTTAAGGCTTGCAAG
This sequence comes from Paroedura picta, assembly GCF_049243985.1. Classification (NCBI taxonomy): domain Eukaryota; kingdom Metazoa; phylum Chordata; class Lepidosauria; order Squamata; family Gekkonidae; genus Paroedura; species Paroedura picta. Next base: position 144,643,284 of record NC_135371.1, on the reverse strand, counting down.
GGTCTTACCTTTGTATTGCTCTTCTATTATAATCTATTACACTATTAAAACCCAGTGTACTGCGCCTCTATTAGTAACAATGGTATCCATTTCCATGTAATTGTTTATGTACATTCCATGTATCTGGGGCCACTTCTACATGAGAATATTGCCCCATGTGGCCAGCTGGATGCCCTTGCAATGAGAAGGGGCTTCCTCATTCTGAGCATGACTGGGGGGGGGGCGTGTTCTTAGGCTTTCTCATGAAACAAAGGGAAAACATTCCTTTGCTCTGGGTCATTGAGGAAACTGTGGCATGCGTGTGGCTTCTCTTCCTGCAGCCAATCTGGTGCAAGCTCTGCCTTCAAGATAGCAGAATTGGCCTCCTTTAAGCAGATCATTGGCCTTTCTCCCCCCCCCCCCCCTCAGCTGTGCTGTCCGGCAGCTTTGTGCCATGGCTCAGTTTTGAAGAAGGAAATGAGCAGTTGCCTTATGCAAGGAGTATGTAATTGCCACCATGGCACGAATATATTGATGCAGCAGATGGCAGAGGAAGTGGAGCAGGGCAGGGAAGTAGCAAGTAGCAAGTAACAAAACATGCAGACAGCATCTCCGTGTGTTCCCACCCCATTCATTTCTGCTACCTTATCAGGGGAAGCTTTACCCATACCCTGTGGAAGTAGCTGGAGTAAGCTCCATGAACAAGTTAAGATCAAAGATATCCAGATATATGCTCTTTATAGAGATTATAGCATATGATTTAGAACCAATGGGAGGCTTTGTCTGAAGTCTCAATTTGGAACAGTACCTGTAATTAATGATTCCAGGGAGTTAGATGAATGATGTTTTAGCGCACACACACATACACACATGAAATAGAAGTAAAGATGTTACTACGTATCACCTTTGAGGGGTCATTTCAGATTAGGAAAATGGAGTTGGGGGAATGGCTAATTCCCCTTTCTTCATGCTGTCATCCTAATCCAACCTCACATAACGGCTGTTGAAGGGGGGGGGAGTGATGGGAGCTCCATTAGCCAACCTTAATCTGTTTTCCTCTAGAAGAGGAAAGAAAGAAACAAGACTTTGGTGATAGGACAGAAAAATCTAGGCTCATAAACCAATGAAACAGTGGGGAATAATGCACATGTATGGGAGCTAAACTAGCTGGATTGTGGAGGTGGAGATTCTGATGAGAAAGACTTCAAACTCATCAAAAAGGCATCCAAGACTGAATTTGCAGAGTAACTACATTACATTTGTGTCTTCTAAAGCTCCTTCTGTAAACTGTCAATCAGCCAAGCCACAAATGAGCCTTAAAGAAGGAAAAGTTGGGCTCATATTGAAAATGAACTACATATAATGACACTGAGAGAGTCAGAGCAAGTTCCAGTACTGTTTTACAAGTCTTTAATATTCATTTTTGAAATAAATTACAACACAAGGAAAGGGAGACTTGCATGTGTGGGGGGTTCTGTTGAACTAGTTAGAGTGAAGCCCGCTTTAAAAAGTAACTCTTCCATTTCAATCCAAAGTGCTAAATGAAAACAGGAGTGATAATTGCAAGAGAGTTATGATTCAATAGTACTTATTGAATTTTGTTGTTGAATGTTTATTATTTTGACTTGCTTAAGTTAATTTTTATGACAGTTGGCTGCTTTTTATGTTTGTCCTAACTTTTCTGTATCCATGCCAGTGAAATATATTTGTTCTCAGACATCAGTAATGTATTCTTTGAAGATTTTGGTTGCTAAAATATCATAGGAAACATTTGCCATGCCTTGTTCTTAAAGGAAACACGGTTCTTATAAAAAGCCCTGTCCTTCTTTCAGTGATTTTGAAGTTGTAAGGCATGGGCACGGGTCAAAACATCAAGTGTAAGATTTTCATTCAAAAAATTTCTCTCTCCCCCCCCCCCTTTATTTTTAAGGACAAAAGCGAACTTATAGCTCTCTGGAATTTTTTAAAAAGCAAAACCAGTGTATGCATTCTTAAATTAGCATAATGTAGGCAAGTCACTGAATGGACAGTACAGAATTAGAGTACAGAAAGTTTATTTGGAGGCTGGAGCAGTAGAACCCTCAGGACCTAAATTGGGGGTGAAGGTCCAGCCACTCTGGGTCAACAGGGATCTCCAAAATGCAGGCTATCTAGAGGTGAGTAACCTCTCCTGAACTGCCCTCCTTTATTTCTCCATTTCCTTTTCCCTCAGTGCATTCCAGCAACTAGTTTTTAGAACATCTGATATTAACTACAAGGCATCCTAGGAGTTACAGTTCCCAGAAACCAAGGGTGGGGCAGGTGAAGGAATAAAGATGTAACATACTGCAAGAATTTTCTGCTTTCTCATTTGCCATTTACTGCCACTGCATTGTTCCCTATTAATAGAGCAAAGCTAAAGGAGCATGAACTTCAGCATTTCTCAAATTAGTTGGATATAACAATCAAAATAGGGGAGAGGTATAAGAGACCAGTCATTCCAGAATCCACAAATATCTGATTGTACCGTTCACCAGGAACATGGGATGGCATAGAATACATGCAAGTTCATTTTATTATTAGCTGAATTAAGTCATCTTGTTTAAAGGCTTTGATTAACAGATGAGGAACATAAGGGATTACCACTGCCATTATATCCCCTTTGAAGGCTTCCAGGAACAACTGGTATCTGTTTTGGGATCTAGATTGAATCTCCATGAATCTATCTAATCCCCCTTTAAAGCTGTTTATTCCAGTGTCCATCACAACATCTACTGACAGCAAATTCCACATTTGAATCACTCTCTGTGAAAATAAGTATTTCCTTTTGTCCATCCTGCACCTACTGCCCAGCAGCTTCATTGGATGCCCTCAAGTGCTAGTATTTTGGAAGAAATTTTTCTGTGCCAACTCTCTCCACCCCATGCCTAATTTAATAAACTTCCATCATGTTCCTCCTTAGTTGTCTCTTTTTTAAACTGAAAAGCTTCAGACTCTTTAGCCTTTCCTCATAGGAAGAAGCTCCAACCCCTAATCATTTTGGTTGCCCTTCTCTGTATTTTTTCTAGCTCTGCAATGTTTTTATGGTGATACAATGACCAGAACTGTACACAGTATTCCAAATGAGGCTGCATCATAAACCTATACAGGGGCATTACATTTTATTCTCAATCCTTTTTAAAAGTAATACCTAACATAGAATTTGCCTTTTTCACATTGCAGCAACACTGGGTTGACATACAACTGAAGCCTCAGTAGCTCTTCTTAATTTCCTCAGGTAGAGCAACATCTAAAATAGATTTAAGACCCTATAATGCTCATGTAGGGTGTACCTGTCTCTTCCAGTGTACTTTCTACTCTCTTTTGCTCTCTTCCATGTCTCCTACTCCCATCCAACCCACCACATCCCAAAAACCTACAAATAATTTTCAGCCAATTTTGATGCTTACAGCTGTACTGGCATTTTATGTTTTCCCCAGATCGGTGCCTTTCTAGTCAGATCCTGACTGACAGTGATATTTTCTTCATCATGATCATTGTGCTGGGCCACATAGGTAGGGTTACCATCTTCCATGGAGGTTTGGTTTCCCAGAATTTCTCCAAATTATAGAAATCAGTTCCTCTGGAGGAAATATCTCCTTTAGACCGTTTTATGCACTGGGAACTTCACTGTCCCAGCTCCTGCGCAGGAGCACAAATAGGAGGCCCGATGAGGTGCACCAGGCCAAATGCTCTCCCACGTGGGTGCTGGAAGAAGTGGGGCAACCTGCCACAACTAAAACTCCAACCTGAAGCCTGGCATGAAACCTCCAGTGCATAAATGGTCTTAGAGGGGAGAGTTGCTGGCATCACAACCTTCCTTAGTTTCCTCCCCTTCCTAAACTCTTCCCTCACCAGGCTGCACCCCCCAATCTTCAGGAATTGACCAGCTTGGAGTTGGCAGCCATAAGTGTATTTGGGCTGTGGCTGCCAGATTGACAAGCTCAGACAGATAAATAAAATAATAAAACTCAATGTCTGTATTCCCCCCTTCCTAAATAGCTGAAGGTGAGTAACAAGATGATGTAAAACATCAAATTAATAATAACAGATTCACATTAAAACAGTAAAACCTTCTTAAATCATACAATAGTCCACCAACTTATTTGGCTGCGGGAGGGGAGGGTTGCAAGGCCCGTACTTCCTGATGGTCTGTTTGGGCCTCAATCTGATGCAACAGCTCTCTATCTAGCAGGCCTTGCAGAACTGATTGAGATCCCACAAGGCCGTGATCTCTTTTGGCAGAACATTCTCCAGAGTGGGGCCAAGATGGCAGCCAAGAGTTTGCAGCATCCCGAATATATCCAAAGGAACAGAGCCTAGTCAGGAGAATAATGTTCCTGATCAGTTCATTGTTCAGCAGGTGCTGAAAAGTCTCCTGCCTTGTGGATGATGAAAAGTTTCTGCAACAGAGTAGATACGTGCAGGATAGGAACAGCTTGTATGTAATAGTAAAACCTATTTCAGTCTGGACTAGAAATTTCTTATTACCAAAAATGGTGTGACCATGAGGGATGAGGGTTCTCTCCCCTCACTGGGAGTAGAAAATTTGGGGAGGAAATATAAATATGCAATAATTACATTCTTATCAACTCTTATACTCTGCTCCTCACTGTGATGTCTCGGGGTGGTGAACATAGAACAGAGAGAACAAGAATATACATTAAACATTTGCAACCGTTTGAAAACAAAGAAATATAACAATCTTAAATAACCAATGAATAGCATATAACAAATGAGCAGCATATAATAGATGAATAGGGACATGTTGAGTGTCGGTAGTAAAGTTTCCTGGCAATTGGGTCAATTATAGGGGTCCTCGTCGCTGGTCTTATCCAAAAGCCTGGCGGAAGAGTGCCATTTGTAGGTCCTATGGAACTGTTTCAGTTCTGATAGGGCATTGATCTCATTGGGGAAGTCATTCTACCAGGTTGAGCTGCAGATGAGAAAGCTCTGGCTCTGGTTGATGCCAGGTGGAATGCTTTCAGGACAGGGATGAAAGAAAGGGATGCTAGAGTGGATGGATCGAGTCATTCTTTGGGGGGTATACGACAACATTTTAATGCCACTTTTCCACTCAGTTTAGGCAAACGTGGCGAATCAAACCATTAAAGCAAGCATTAAAATGAAACTAAAATAATTGAAAGACATGCCACACATGTCTTTGCCACATGTGAAACTAGGTACCAATGATAGCATTTATACAACACATTTAACTGACTGAAGATCGTCACATCTTCTTTGGGGATTTGTACTTGGGTTCCTCTGATCCTAAAGAACAGCCCTCTTTCACAAAGCTGTCTGCTGTGTAGAGTTGTGAATATTTCTGTGGTCTCAAGAAATACTCTCCATTTGCATCTGATTAGGACCATGCTGGAAATAGAATGTGCAACACTGCTACTATAAAGAGCAGACTATTTTTAAAAACTTATTGCGTGTTTTACTTTTCCTAATTTTGGAATATTATTAATCTGTATTGGCTGCCTAATTATCACTCACTATTTTAAAATGTCTTGTAAGTTACAGCTGTTCTTACTTTGCAATTAAAATATTGAGGTTATCTCCCACTATGCAGGGATATATAATAAATTGCAATAATAAATTTGCTTAGGGCATTTTGTTCTGACTAAAGCTGCAATTCTTGGTTGGGAGCAAGTCAAGGGACTGACTTCGAGTGTGCCTAAAACTGGGCTGTAAGTTCCCTTAAAGCCCTCTGAAACTGAAATGGTAATAGCTCTCTGATTGATTAACCCTTTAAGTAGTGTACCAGTGATGGATGCTGCTGATACACCTAAACCAAAAAGGGTGATGTTCAAATTTGACCTCACTTGTCCAAACATGGGTCATTTGTTAAAAATGAATAACAGCTTTGTCTGAAGCCTTCTATTGTCAAATAAAGATGTTATTTTTGCAAAGGTGCCTCTTTGATTAGTAAAGTTTTAATTAGAGTCATACTTCTGTTTATCCTTATCCATCCATGGTTCCTCTATATATTTGTGAAACAGCCTGGGGAGTGGAGCGTGTCCGGCTGTCCGAGTTGGAATAGGGCCAATCAGGGTGCAGCCAGCAACGCTCACTGTTCTTTGGCCCTGCCCCTACAACTCTCTCCCTGGACGCTAGCCACGTTCCTCTCAGACATGCCAGAGACAGAGAGCCAGACCGAACATGAGCCCTCATTCCCTCCTATCGCTCCTGCTGCAAGGGAGGCAGAGAGAGACACAGAGAGAGCTGCCCCAAGCTGCTGACAGAGACACAGAGAGCTGTGACAGAGGGAGAGAGAGAGACAGACAGAGAGAGCTGCCCCAAACTGCACACCAGCCCTCCTTCCCTCCTACAAACCAGCCCTAATTACCTGCTAGGTCTCCTGCTGCGAGGCAGAGGCACACGGAGACACACATCGAGAGAGATCTGCACCTCCCGGTGTCTCCTGGGTCCTAGCGCCCATTGCATTCCTGCTTGCAATGGGCTTTCTTGCTAGTTTACAATAAAGAATAAAGAAGTGTGGCAAGTATGGTTATGCGTATGAAGCTCTCTCTCATATTACAGAGGACAATTCTCATTGAAAAAGACTATATGAAGGTATCTGATGCAAGCTAGGCATTGCTTTTTCTGTAGTTTTTACAAGTTAGCACCAATCCTTTCTAAGCTCAGCTTTCTCTCTCCTCCTAGCTAGTTTGGAGACATGGGCTATACTACCGTCTTGGGTAAAGGTGAACTACAAAACTGAGATGCAGTAATATGGAAATGCTCACATCTCCAATATTCCACCGCTGAAACTGTTTTCTTTATAACTAGAGCAAAAGCAGCAGAAAAGCTCTTTTATCTGAGTAGGCAAGTGTAATGAAAATCTTTGGAAAGTGGCAGCAAGTATCTATATTTGAAACTAAAAAAGGCTTCAGGCCCTCCTTGACCAAATGAAAAAATAACAATAAATACCTTTGTGGCAGGCATTCTAAAACTTCCAGTAGGACAGGGCCTACAAATGCCCTCATTTCTCTGACTGTTATTCCCTAGGACTACTGGAAGCATTGTTTGGCTTCTTATTCCCAGGTGTGAGTTTTCCTATAAACCTGTTCCCTCTCCAGGTTGGGTAAGACTTGGCAGACAACACAACAGGCAAAAATTACTAGATACATTAAATACAGAACTTATTATCTGGATGTCTGAAAATGAAAACATTTAGTTGCTCTGGTGTTTTGCTTCTTCTCTAGAAAATGGGTACCACATGTTAAGTGAACTCAAACATATTTCATTTTGTTTTACTGGATCCAAAAACCCCACCCTGAATGAACTGGTGGCTTATTCTGGAAAAGCTCAAATACCACTTAGTATTTTAAGCACACACAGAAGAAAATGTCAAAAATCGGCACAATTGTTTACCATACTTACCTCATATGGACTTGCCTGAGGAGGCCCCTCCCTTCCTCATTGAGCCAGTTTGGTGTAGTGGTTAGGAGTGTGGACTTCTAATCTGGCGAGCCGAGTTTGATTCTGCGCTCCCCCACATGCAGCTAGCTGGGTGGCCTTGGGCTCGCCACGGCACTGATAAAGCTGTTCTGACCAAGCAGTGATATCGGGGCTCTCTCAGCCTCACCCACCTCACACAGTGTCTTGTTTTGGGGAAAGGAAAGGGAAGGCGACTGTAAGCCGATTTGAGACTCCTCTGGGTAGTGAAAAGCAGCATATAAGAACCAACTCTTCTTCTTCACTGTATCCCAAGTTTGATATAGAAATTAGTACCACAAGAATTATGTGATCTGGTTTTTATGAAGTGGGGATAAAGGAAACTGCCTCTGAACATATGCAGAATATTTGTCCCTAATCATTGAAAACCAACTCAGCACACGTTTCTGAGATGATTATACTATAATGCAAGATCAAAAGATTTCTTGTTTCATTTATAGTGATGCCTGAAATCTGAGTTGAAACTAATGTGGTTCCATTCTCAGCTCGATCAGGATCATATGGGGTAATTTTAGTCAAATCATTATTGCTCAATATAACAGGGTGTTAGTGGCTGATCTACCTTCAGTCCATTGGTGTACAGTATCAGATATTAATGGAATTAGAATTGTATTTGCAAAGACCCTAACTGCCCAGAGCTGCAAAGAAATGGGCGGTATAGAAATCTAAATAAATAAATAAATAAATAAATAAACTGGGAAAATCCCCTTGGAGTTAAGAAGTGGTATCTTTTGAAATAGCAACAAGAGAACTGTGGAGCTGTTAAGAGCACTTTTTGTGCCGGATTGATGTCTTGATGTTAGCCCTATAGACATGTAATTGCCAAAAAAAGTCCTTAGATGTTGTTTAGTTATGCATGTGAATTCAAAGATAGGATGCTTTCATTATTGCAAATTGCTATAATAATTGCAAATTGTCAAGTAAACCTTATGCGATTGCAACACATACTGGTAATTGACCTTTGAGTTTAAATGGAAGCGACTTTAGGATGTATTATGGAGATCATTATGGATAACCATAAGAACATTGACTCAAGTTACACCATCACATCTTACCTCACCTCTGCACTGAATTCACTAGTGCACTTAAGACCCCATCCAGAAATGAGGTTGAGAGATTTTGCAAGGGTTTCTAAAAGAAAACAGCAACCACATAGGACCCAGTTTTGGATCACAAAGCAATGCAAAGGAGAGGAGATGGTTTAGCTTCACCATGTTGGAGCCAATCCAGACTTTGCTGCTTCGGCACCTTTTTGGAGTCCCTAGATATATAACTGACTTGGTTCTGTCCCTTGAAGCAGGGCTCCCTCAACTAACCACTGGTTGATTATTCAATACTTGATCCAATTGCATTTCAGGAGGCATATTCATAGAATCATAGAATCATAGAGTTGGAAGGGACCTCCAGGGTCATCTGGTCCAACCCCCTGCACAATGCAGGAACTCACAGCTACCTGCCTACCCACAGTGACCCCAATTTCATGCCCAAGTGATCCTCCCATCCTGTTTAACATCCTAGCTGTTAGGATGTTAGCTACTTAGTATGGGGAAATCATTAATTTTTCTCATCTAATTGGTTTTACAATGGGCAAATTCCCAAACTGAATAAAAGATCAGAGTTTTAATACACTAAACAGCGTATCTATGACATTGACTTTCAGGCTCTGGTGAGTGGGGCTCAAAGAGCATGTTCACCATTAATTTATGACATTTCTTTCTATAGGTCTTTCATATAATAAATTAAATAATCCAGTGCTTAGGCGGAGCTCTATACAAGTGCAATTAAACCTTCTACCAAGTACTTGGTCAAGGAGAAGGTTTGGTAACATTCCCTATGCTGATTGACTCTGCTCCTGCCAACTTAGTCAACTTGAGTCAAAGACTTGCCCTAAATACGCATTGGAGCAGGAGTTATATTTTACTCCATTAATGGGAACAAGACTGTAGCTCTTTTTATTCACAAAGTTTTTTATCCTTAAATATTTAAATTTATTTTTCTTTTGGCTTTAGTCTAGCGATTATTTTTTGAGGATTACAAGTAAAGTACTGTGACCTTTTCAGAGCACTATGTAAATGTTCTGATTGTTGTGCTGTTGCTGTTATTATCATCATCCATTGTGCAGCATTTTTACAAGGATTTGATATATCTGTGCCTTGAGCTTAAACAACTGTCAAGAACTGCTGTATAAATTCTTACAGCTCAAGTCCCAGCTCCCCTCTTTCTCAAATCAACTGCAATCACTGCTCCTGCATAACTATAGGGACAATTGCAGATGAGCAAAACTACATTTCTCTGGACTGTTCATCCCGAATAGTAATTGATGTCTTTGTGACTACCCCAGGGTAAATGGTTGAAATGACATTTTGTGGGTTCTCACAATGTTGTCTCTTCCTCCTCCTCTTCTTCTTCTTCTTCTTGGCATGAAAGTGAAACCATATGATTAGTTTGCCCGTAATGATTTCATTTTGTGTCCCCAAATCAACTTAAAATCCTTTTATTGGCATACAAAATTTTTACATCTCTTGTTATGACCTCAAGTGTTAATTGAAATTCGCTGTCTTAGTCCCCTTGTATTTATTTATTTTTATTACATCACGCACAAGAACATATTTGGTGAGGGTTCCTCCCCCCCAATTGAAACATTTATTAGAAGTTTAAATAGGCCTTTATTTATGTCATTTTTTACAGTGACATACATGTCACAGTTATAATTCATTTCTGTTTTCCAGTAAAAGACGTTCTCATAATGTTGGCTTGTCCTCCAAATGGCAAAAAGTACTAGCAGATATAAAACATGTTATTACAAATGTAATTAGCAAAAAGTGTTATGGGCATAGTTTTAGGCTCATGCCAGTTGTGTTCTTTAATTTGTGTTTGTATTTAACCGCCTTGTAACTTCCATTTATATATTACTTCCTTGTAACTTCCATTTATACATACACAAATATGCTTTTGCACATCTTTCATTTGTGGTAGTAGAACTTTTTAAAGAAGTAGTAATTGACATCCTGCATATGAAATTTTTCTGGAGGAATTAATATAGGCCTCCTTGGTTTTCAGCCAGTTTTCGTGGAAGCATCCAGATCAGTACAAAACTAATTTTAACCTCTTGTAAATCTGAAATTTTGTGAGGTTACAGAGTTATATTGCTCAACTTTGCCTAACCATCTCCTATGGAGATGGTACCGTTTACTCTTTTGAAGATGTGAGAAATTCACAAATAGAAGAAACTATTTTAATATATTAGAGGCAAATCAAACCTTTGAAGACAGCATGTGCTGTTCTCTGGTAGTACACAGTATAAGTGCTAATATTTAGTTACAAAATAGATGTCATGTTTGCCATGTGACCACAACAAGGAGACTTGCAATCATATATGTGAATTCCCTGTAGGAACACATTTCTGAAGCATGAGGAACCCCAACGCTTCAACCTTCCCTGCAGTGCCATTTTCCTAAGATGGCCCAGTGATCTTCATTTGCCCTGTTGGGGGATGCATATGTAGCCCATCAGTATATGTGGAACCCCCAAAAAGGTAAATAGTGAGCCATGCAGTCATTTCCAGTCAGGAAAATGGTATGGGGGTGGCTGAAGCACCTCTCCCCCTGAACCATGGTACCAATCTGAATTGGGACTTTGTGTGATTATCACATTACAAATGCAGTACCTAGTTCTGCCCTTACTTCTTAATACAGTCTTTCCCACCATCTCTTTCTTGATCCAACTGAGAGTCAATTGAGGTCTTCATAAAAAGCAAACAATAGAGTCCTTATGGGATTGGTACCACTTTGCAATGCAGGTGAGGGATTTCATGTTTGTATGCTTCCGAATGTCAAAATGCCTTTGCACATAGATAGCCAGTTCGTTTTAGAAACCTAGGCTAGCATTTCCCCCCTTGGGATGCATGCTTTCTTCGTAGAGGGAAATTTTTGATGTGAGAACCCATCTACCAGAAACCAGAGATAGTGTGTTCTTATTTATTTATCAGGGGGTCTGTACAGTTTACTTCTTCCAAAAGTTTGATTGGCTTTAATTTGTCCTGTTAACCTTCCAGCCAAGAGTGTACTGTACCTGCCATGCTCTGAGGAACTAATTAAATATAAAGAGTATCTCTGCACTGTACTAATGAATTACTGAACAGCATTCCCAAATTCAATAATAGTTCTGAAGGCACTGGGTACATTTGCTCCATAATGAAAGCAGAAAGAAGCTTCAGCTTAAAATAGTGTTTGCTTTGCTTTGACTACCTCAAACAAACTGCTAAACAGCCTTTCAAAGTTTCATTTTCTCTTTGAAGTAAACTGCCAAATTACTGTTCAATACAGTGTTCAGCATTTCTTCATTGAGCTGGCACAGGAGAGCCACAGCTGCTGGCCTGCTGCAACTCAGCCCATTTACAGGGAATTTGACTCAAGTCATCTTATTTAACTAGTATCAAAGCCCATTTTAAAAATGGGTTTTGAAAGGGGTGGCAGGCTGGAGGGCGTGAGAGGGTGGCTGCCGCTCCCTTTTGCCCGCGAAGCAGGGTAAAGGGAGTGGAAAGCCCCCCTCCGCCAGCAGCGACAGGGCTTTGCGGCCCACAGGGAGGCTGCAAACTCCCCCCCCCGGCTCCCTCCCAGCAGGAGCGTACCTGCGGGCCACAAAGCCCTGTCGCTGCCTCTCTCCTCGTGGGCAACAATGGAGGCCGTAGCCACAAGGCTTCTAGCAGGCAAGGAGGGAGGGTGGGATCTGGAGGGGGAGGGGGAGGGGCAGTCAGGGTGGATCTGGACAGACAGGGCCCTGGACAGTCTCCTCCCAGGAGGCTGTTTCCCAAATATATAAGGGAGCGAAATAGTGTTAAGGATGTGAACAGCAGTGAAAGAAGGCCACTTGATGTGGCCCTTCTTGAACATGGCAAAAACTTCTTGCCATAAGGCATCCAGCCTAAAACTCTTCAGTGGGATATTTTCATAGTTCCATTTTCATTGCTGTCACTTATTGGCGCTTTTTATATCATTCAGTGTAGAATTAACCGGTGACTTCCTTTATGCAGAGTTTTGTTTTCTTCCATGAGACTTGGTGTGGCTTCCAGTAAATCTTTTGCAGATCAGTGGCTGATACATGTTGATTCCCTGCTTGAACTAACACAATAGCACCTCTGTTGCTGTATGACAGACGTGGATAATAGTGTATTGATTCTGTACAATTTATAATATGCATTGCCAAAATTGTGCCTTGCGGAGAGTGCCACATTGTTGTGCGTTAAAGAGAGTATGGGTTAATTATCTAATAAGACGTTTTGACCTTTTTCAGTTTCCAAAATTCATCTTTGCTTTACTGTATTGTTCTACTTTGGACGTCAGTAATGCTCAAATATTTTGTTTAGTCTGTCAGTTTTATCCATTTCCCCTCTTCAAACAAGAATGTGTATTAAATCTACCAGAGTCTGTTTTCCTAATCAATGCAGTGGGAATGGGAATTGCAGTTTGCATATCTAGAGTGTCTCAATTGTATTATCAAATATTTCAAATGTTTCATGCATCTTCGCCATAGTTCAGTTAAGCCATCTTCCATTTTAGCCTATTAAATGCAGTGAATTGATGGGGGGAGGGGAGATCCCCTTGCACCAGGAATAGATATAAAATGCCTCATGAGCCTGTGAATTATGATAGACCTTTGCTATTAAGTGATATAAAATAGTGACCCACAAAGAACGAACATAAATTTGATTTTTGTTTTTATGAGTCTCAATCCTGCACTAGTATATGGGAATCCCATGTGCACACTAGGCACCAAAATTTGATAGATAAGAGAGATCCTCAAGATACATAGGAAAATCCCATTTTAATAGTTTCCTGAAAGATAGTGACCAAAGGCTGCCCATGTACACTGCCCTCATTTTGCTAGCTTGACTGCAGAGAAATAATGCATAGGCATAATTCCTTCCCCATCATGCTTAAAAGTCTTCTGGGGAAATGTATATCTCCAAGAGGAAGAATTGCTTTCAGAAAAAAATGTGCCTTCATGCTTGAATTTCCTGAGCCCAATTCATACTGCATTGTTCTCTGAGCCTAGCTCCCCACCTGAATAGGATCCTTTAAACTGGGGAGTTTGGAGGAAGAATCTGTTTGCATGGGTTTATTTTTAACTGCTGTGTGTCCAAATGTTCATGCTGATTCACAGTGTACTTATATGTGCACTTGGAATATATCAGTGCACATTCTGTTGAAAATGAAGTAAGGATAGGCAATATCTGAACTTAGGTGCATATCTGGGCACATATTGGATAGATGATAAATAATCAGAAGGCCCTTTCCCAAACAGGTCTTAGTTGGATCCAGTGTGGGATACATGGTGAGGAGGGATGGTAAAAGCAGGGGAAATGTCTTCTTTGCCTTGTCACACGTTCTTTAGGTTTGGAAGGAATTAATAAAAACTAAAGATGAGCAAGGTAGAAAAAAATCACACAAAATATTAATCTATGTGTATTATTATTATTATTTATTATTTTATTATTATTATTATTATTTATTTGATTTGTATGACCGCCGCTCTCGGAAACCGGCTCGCGGCGGTTCACAACATTTTAATACAAATACAATATATTAACCATTAAAATTCCCCATTAAAACCCCATTAAAACAATGACTAAGTCACAATGATGGCGATTAAAACTATTCCCGTACAGGCCCACTGGATGAGCAGAAGGGAACGGAGGATAATTGGGCATAGGATGGAACACTCTGGGGAACCAGGTCAGTTTAGTACTGGCCTCCCCCCTCCGGGGAGAGGGGTCCGATCTTAGCCCCGGGCCATCACCCGGCCTTAGACAAACGCCTGGCGGAAGAGCTCCGTTTTGCAGGCTCTGCGGAACTCAGAGAGCTCCGACAGGGCCCGCAGCTCTTCAGGGAGCTCATTCCACCAGGTAGGGGCCAGGACCGAAAAGGCCCTGGCCCTTGTCGAGGCCAGGCGTGCCTCCCGGGGTCCTGGGATCATCAGCAGATTCTTACCCGCAGAGCGAAGTGCCCTGCGGGGGGCATAAGGAGATAGGCGGTCCCTCAAGTATGCAGGACCCAAGCCGCGTATAGTCTTAAAGGTTAGTACCAAAACCTTGAACCTGATCCGGAAACAAACTGGCAACCAGTGCAGCTGCTTCAGCAGAGGCTGAACATGGGACCTCCAAGATGATTTAGTGAGGACCCGTGCAGCTGCATTCTGTACCAGCTGTAACTTCCGGGTTAGAGACAAGGGTAGGCCCGCGTAGAGCGAGTTACAGAAGTCTAATCTAGAAGTAACCGTTGCATGGATCACAGTGGCCAGGTGTTCCGGGGGCAGGTAGGGCGCTAGTAGCCGAGCTTGGCGTAGATGGAGAAACGCCGTCCGGGCTACCTTAGTGACCTGGGCCTCCATGGAAAGTGAGGCATCCAGAATCACTCCCAAATTCCTGGCTTGGGGCACAGATGACAATTGTACCCCGTCCAGGCAGGGAAGACGCGCTTCCTGTTCCTGCTCCCTTCGGCCTAGCCAAAGGACCTCCGTCTTGGAGGGGTTGAGTCTCAGGCGGCTCTTCCTGATCCATCCAGCCACTGCTTCCAAACAACTGGCGAATTTTTCTGGGGGGAGATCTGGCCGGCCATCCATCAAGAGATAGAGCTGGGTATCATCAGCGTACTGGTGACACCCAAGCCCATAACTCCGTACCAGCTGAGCCAGGGGACGCATATAGATGTTAAATAACGTGGGGGAGAGCACCGCTCCCTGTGGCACCCCACATGGGAGTGCAAAGGAGTCGGATAACTCCTCCCCCACAGCGACCCTCTGTGATCTGTTCTCTAGAAAGGAGGATAGCCATTTAAGAGCCACCCTTCCAATCCCAGTATCAGCGAGGCGGTGAACCAAGAGCTCGTGGTCAACCACATCAAATGCGGCTGACAGGTCTAATAGCACGAGAATGGCCGACCCGCCCCGGTCCAGCTGGCGCCGGAGATCATCTGTCAGGGCGACCAGCACAGTCTCCACCCCATGGCCAGGACGGAAGCCAGACTGGTATGGATCAAATTAATCAAATTAATCAAATCAATATCTAAATGCAAGTCAATTCAAGTTCAGATTTTTTAATTAATTAAGATTGCTCATTTATATCTATAATTTTAAATATACATTAAGGATAATGTAAATGAAAAGGCTGTCCCTGGTGTTAAAGCTCACAAACCCAAGCATTTTTTCAAATCTTACAGTGGTAAATTTAAAGAAAGCAATTAGAAATTAACTTTTTAAAAAACTATTGGAAAACTTTCACTTTAAACCTGGTATCCAAACACTTATACAACTCTGTTAGCAGAGAGTACAAAAGATTTGTTGGAATTCATCAGGAAATTAACATCAGAAAGTGCAAAATTTAGCCTAACACTCAATATCAATAAGACAAAAATAATTCCCAATTCACCGCTGAGAGACTTTGTAGTTAATGGAGTTGGACTGGAAATAGTGGACAATTATATAGTCTTGGGATCCAAAATCAACAAAGATGGATAGTGTGCTGGAGAAGTGAAGAGAAGGCTAATCCTAGGAAGAAAGGCTTTTACAAAGTTGGGAAAATTTTTGAAGGGCAAAGATATTTCATTGGCAATAAAGATCAGAATTGTCAAAGCTACAGGTTTTTCCTGTAGTAATGTATGGACATGAGAGCTGGACCCTATGGAAGTGTGAGAGAAAGAAAATAGATGCCTTTGAATTATGGACCTGCAGATGATTACTGAAAACACCATGGACTGCAAGAAGAACAACTCAATCAGTTGTGGACCAAATTAAACCCAACTGTTCTCTTGAGCACTGGTTCCCAACCCCCTGTCCGGGGACCGGGACTGGTTCGTGGATCAGTTGGTACTGGTCCGTGGCTCCTCCTCATCCTCCTCCCCAGCTGCTGCCTCAGGGGCTGCCCTGCCACTCTGCTGCTGGCTCACCTTTGGTGCTCTCCAACAGCCACCATGGCTGAGGCTCCCCCTTGCCGTGGCACTGCATGGCACTGCGCAGCTGCTGCTGGCAGTGCCCCCCAGTGGGCGGCGGGAAAGTAAATGGATCAGGGGTTCAGGCAGCAGCAACATCCCTTGGCAAAAGACTACCCTCCCCTGGGCCTCAGTAAAATTGTCAAGCATTGACCGGACCCTAGTGATAAAAAGTTTGGGGACCACTGCTCTTGAGGCAATGATCTGTAATCAAAAGCTCTCATCTTTTGATCACATAATGTGTGCAAAAGATGGATTAGAAAAAATAATTATGTTTGGTAGTATTGATGGAAGCAGAAAAAGAGGTAAAGAACAACATGGATGGAGAGAGGAGTAGTAGTAGTTGTAGTACTGATAGTGGTGGTGGTGGTAGTAGTAGTAGTAGTAGTAGTAGTAGTAGTAGAAGAAGAAGAAAAAGAAGAAGAGTTGGTTCTTATATGCCACTTCTCTCTACCAGAAGGAGTCTCAAAGTGGCTTACAATCCCCTTCCCCTTCCTCTCCCCACAACAGACACCCTGTGAGGTGGGTGAGGCTGAGAAAGCCCTGATATTACTGCTTAGTCAGAACAGCTTCATCAATGCCGTGGCGACCCCAAGGTCACCCAGCTGGTTGCATGTGGGGGAGCATAGAATCAAACCCAGCTCTCCAGATTAGAAGTCCACACTCCTAATCACTACACCAAGCTGGCTTATAAGTGAATCGACCTTACAAAAACTGCAGATGGTGGGTGTTGTTCATAAAGACACCTTGAGTTGGCATGGACTTGACAGAACCTAGCAACACCAACAAAAAACAGGCCCAGAACCAAGTCCTATGGTGCCCCACTGGACATCTCCCCCCAATCAAATGAAATGCCATTGACAACTAACTACTTTTTGGATGCAATTTCCCTACCTGTCCCCTATCTACCTAATTATCCTAGATTCCTATTCACAATCCTCCGATTTACCTATCAGAACATTATGGGGAACCTTGTCAAAAGCTTTACTGAGATCCAGGTAAACAACATCAACAGCATTTCCATAATTAACTAAGCTAACCAATCAATCATAGAAGGAAACAAGGTTAGTCTTGTAGGAACTGTTTGGACAAATCCATGCAAACTTCCTTTGATCACCAAGTTGTCTTTCAGATGCTCATAGAGTGACTCTTTTAAAATCTGTGCCAATATCTTTCATGGGACAGAGGTCAGTCTGGCAGGCCTGTAGTTTCCGGGTTCCTCCCTTTTCGGAACATTGGGATAACATTTGCCCTCCTGTGGCATATCAACCATCCTCCAAGAGATGTTGAAAATGGTGGATAAAGACCCTGCATGATTTCTAGAAAGTTCTTGGAGCACTCTTGGGTGCATACCACCTGATCTGAGAGATTTGTACTCATCCAATGCAGCCAGGTGTGTCTCAACAAGACTGTCAACTAGTCTTGCCTTCTACCATCTCTAGACTAGATAAGCCTGTGTCTTCTTCAAGGAGAAGGTTGATTTGTTCAGGGTCTTGTTAAAAATGTCAAAATCTAGGAGAACAACATATGAGAGAGTATGTTACCTATAAGTACAAAGCACCTGGTCTAGAAGACTAGTGTTTGCAAAGTTTTGAACAATGTTGTTCGTTATTCCCTCAGGCAACAATTACTTCATCTTTTATGTTGTTTAATTTTTGCACTAAGAACTTGAAATTTTGAAGCCCCTTTCCAGTATTCCCAAATATCATTTCAGCTACAGATGACAGAAGGCTGAGGGCCCCAGCTTGCAGACCAAAGCATTTGTTCTCCTTAGAAATGAACCTTCAACAGACAAGTTGCTGTACAGCAGCAGCACTACAACTTTATGTGAGAAAGAAGAAAGCCAAATATATAAGCCAGAAGATATACCCTGTTGCTTCAGTTCCAGGAGGAGGCATAGTTTTAATTTTTGGTTGCTTTGGATTTCACAGAGTTTATTTCTGCCTTCATAAAAAGAGACTACAGATTCTCAAAAAATGTCCAGGAAGTTTTCCAAATGAAGTATGAACTGATTTATCATGTCATAAAATGTGGACTCTTGTACAGATCTTGAAGTTATTGAAAGGAATTCCTATCTGTGTCACTAGATAAGCACCAAGGTACTAAAAAGAAAAGGTATTTTGCAAGAGATAGGCTTTGCTTTCAGCCAGTTGTATACTTTCAGGACATTGTGATGCAGTGGGGGATAGGTCAAATTGTTTGGTTTAGCTATATGATAGGGAAATGAGCCTGGAATAAGGCACAAGGTATGTTTTAAAGGGGTTTATTTTAAATCAAAGGTTAAGGAAACTTCTTAACAATACTAGTGTATTGTCTTGTACTTGCCTGTTCTACTTTTATTACTCAGCTGAAGGATACTCATGGCCCTGGAAGGAATTCCTGTAATATCTAAGATGCAAATAAAAGATTGCATCAAAGGGCAAAGCAACATGCACAGTATAATCATTCTTATCTCTTTTCTGTATGTTTAAAAATGGGATACATTTCAATTGAAAGCTACTACTTTATCTCTGCTATGAAAAATATGGGACAAAAAACAGCATGTGGGTTAGACTGGCAAACAGAATGGATTCAGTACTGAATGGCAAGAGGGAAAGAGCAGGAGCAGGAAGTGACTGCACTGTTCTACAATAGTATGTTTGGTTTGGCCATCTTAGAGTGAAAAAAGAAGATTTAGAAAAGATACCACACATGCACAAATTTAATGTTAGCAACTTTGACATTGCTCTGCAGCCATAATTTAACATTTTAAAAGCAAGTTCCAGTTATCTAAAACTGTTGAGATAATCAGAAGTGAAAACTACCAGAGAGCTTTAAGGAAATCTTCTGTTTTGTCGAATGCAATGTAACTATTTTCTCAGCCCTCCCATCTTAAACAATTCCTCACCCACAATAATGTTGATGGTGATAGCCATTCAATTGAATCCGACTCTTGGTGATCCTACAATAATATAACATCTAATTGAACACAGACACTGCTTTCCAGAGCTTGCAATAAACACAAATGGCAACTTAACTGCCACATACACTCAGACAACACAATTCACTGGACCTAACAACTACACAATCTCAAGCTCAATCACTTGCTCATCTTCTAACATTATATATGCTTCTAAATGCCAACAGTACCCTTCAGTTCTCTCCTTGGGGCAAACAGGTCCAACCCTTTACCAAAGGATACATTGACACAAATCTGATATCAAAAATCACATAACTGAGAAACCTGCAGAAGAAATTTCAGCCTCCCAGGACACTCAATGGAGGACCACAAAGTAAATGTTTTATTGCAAAGCAATTTCAGGAACACAAGATAGCTGACTTACAAATTATTACAGTTCATAGGGTTATAGAACCCCCAGGGCTTAACAGAGATATCAGGTTCTTATCTCACTACTCATGCTAAGTTACTCAATCCTTGCATCTGTTTGTTAACTCATTATCGGAATGATGATTTGCTGTTATTCATAGGTTTTACCATCTGCTATAATCCAATTTTAGCTATACTTATTGCTCCATTACTTACGCATCTTGACACCCTTCCTGGCAACTATCCATCCCACCCTCCTTCTACCTATATGTAATGGTTGGTGAAGTCTGATGCAATGTATCTCAATACTTGTGCTGCACATGAAAGTTTATACTCAGAATTAAACTTTGTTGATCTTAAAGGTGGCACTGGACTCAAACTTTGTTCTGTTTTCTCAGTGGTCCATGTTCCCCTGCATGCAACTTCCTTCATGTTGAAGTATAAATTGGAAAAAGTAACCTATGAGTAACCTTGGATAACATCAGCTAGGTCATCTCATGCTATGTCAATTTCCATTTGCCTTGGTTTCAGATGAATTCTATACGGCAAGAATATGAAACTAAACTTAAAGGTCTAATGCCAGCATCTTTGAGACAAGAACTTGAAGACACAATTCTTTCGTTAAAATCTCAGGTAAAATCTTGGCATTTGCCTTTTTGTAAAGTTAGAACTATAGCATCCTGTCTGTGGACTTGGTTGTTCATCTGATTGATCATAAAGGTAATAGCTTGCTGATGTCCAGTGCTAAAAATGTACACAGCCTTAAGGTTCTATCCTACAACTCCCATTTACCACTGTGGTTCATGTTACTCTCTTCTGCTAAGTTTTCCTTCAAAAGAGAAGGACTTCCTTTAATAAAGGATGACTTCTTCTGATGGGAGTCATGGCATTCAACCCCAGTCTGAATTTCAAATAATAGAGTTCTTGCCTGATTTAAATAGAATGACTGGATTCCTAGTTGCAATATAGTGCTGTCAGGAAGTCCAGATCCAAACCCTGTGGGTTCCTAGGGGTGGTGTGCACAAGAAACAGACTTTGTAAAATATGTGTAAAGTTTATTAGAACATATTTTAGAATAACAATATATCAATAAGCAACACAGGTCTCTAAAAACAAGCAGCTCAGAAAATAGGTGTAGGCCTTTAGTCCACCAGAATTCAAGCTAGTCTCTCTTATTTCAGATTGTTAGGCCATTTAGAGTTTTTGGTTCCTCCTGGCTCAGGCGATGATGGTAAACTAATTAGTATATGTCCTGGCTAAAACTAAAATTACCTCACTACTATTAGTTCTCCCCCTCCTGTCATGTGGCTCTCAAGTACTCATGAACAGCCAATTAGCCCCTTCCATACTCTGGCCTTGCAAGGGAAGGAGGCCCAAATAGTAACACCTGCAAGATGGAACATCTCGAGGGGAGGAATCTGAGGTTCATCGTCATCCTGTGTAGTCCCACATGTGTAGTCCCGCAGGTGCACAGGCCAGTCACCAGAAGATTTTTCTCTAGCATAGAAACAGCCCTGAGTGGCCCCTCCCATCAGAGCCCTATATCCGTTTCCCACCTAATGGTCACGTGCTAAGGGAATGATCATTCCATATCCCTCAGTTCTCTCTTTGTTTCTGCTCTGAGAGGATCCTACTCACTAGCATTATTTCATCTTTGAGGAAAATGGCCTTGTTCAAACCTGTGCTACTAAGATGACCAAGATGGATGAACATTCACTCTACTTGTTTAAAAGCTGCTCTGTGGCAAAAAGTGTTATCTGTATTGGCCCCACTGATTGTGTGGCCTTCTACATCTGCTAATTGCCTAAACTACCAAAGCAGCACCCTTCAGGCCCTCCATTGGTAGTGTCAGTGAAGTCTGTTCCAAGGTCAGATTCATCTCAAGGTCTGCTGATCCGAGCCCTTCAAGATCTTCTTCAGAACCACCTCCACCGAAGAAGCACAAATCAAAATCTAAGCCAAACTTTTGCTCGGTTTTGACTGCTGTCACAGATCTGAAAGGGACCCAGCAATTAGTTGCGTCCACCCTGCTGGAACCTAGCTTGGATAGGAAAGCTCACTCAGTTCCATGTAGTCCTTCCCTGAGGGATCATTCCATGATTGTCTGTGTACTAACTGGGCAGGAAAAACACCGACCTTGGTGTCCAGCTTGTCCACATTGGTCGGTTTTGGAGCCGATTAGCAAGCATTATTGTCAACATGGACATGAAAGGTTTTCTCCCTCATCTTCCCCTGCGTACCTCATTTAGAGCCAGCATACAGTTCTGAAGAGGAGGAATGTATTTCAATTGCTGGTTCCGAAGTTCCCTCAGAGGAATCCCCTGATGATGCAGTGGGGAACCAGGACCTGATTTCACCTATTGAAGACTTCTAATTCAGAACAGAATGGCACAAGCACTAGAGAATCCTGTAGTCTTTATTAATAACAGACCTAAGGATAACATTTTGGGATGTTTATACCCAGATGCTCCATTCCTTGATATGGAGACATCTGTGTGGCCAAAACCTTCATCCATGCCTGCACACAGAACTTCAAATATATACAGAGTTCAGCCATCCCCCTCCGTCATCATTGGTGGCTGAAGAGATGCAGTCTAGATATAAGTCTCGGACTCATGCAACCCCATCTGAATGAGAGGGTAGGGAAATAGACTCACTTAGTAGGAAAATATACTCCCCCAGTTCCTAGGGGCTAAGAATCACCAACTATGAAGCCATCATGGCTGCATGCCAACTGTGGTTATCCTTATGACCCACTTTTGGCAGTGCCAGCCATGGTTTCATGTGCTCCCCCAGAGTTCATGGGGAATTTTTTGCCATTTGCCAAAGACACAGGACCTCCTGGTGTGGCAGGGGCCCCAGGATCTCGGTATTCAAGTTTTGAACCTTACTTAGTGGTGTTTGCCACATCAGCCACTTTTTCTGAGCAAGTAAAATCAGTAAACCTTCCACCAGGTCTTCTTACAATTATACATAAAGTGGACCTCAAAGTGCCCTGACCTCACTACTAGCATTGATTTTTGATTATTTGATCTCCTTGAAGAGAGTGGATTTGGACAAAATGTCTATCTGGCTGTAATTTCAGCCTTTCACCTCCCTGTAGAAAGGAAGTCTGTTTTTTTCCCCACAGGATGTCTAGGAGTTTCCTTTAGGGGTTGGACAACATTTTCCCTGTGATTCCCCAGTGGCCCCTCTCACTGGTTTTGACACATTTTCCTGTGCCCACCTTTTGAACCTCTCGATCCTTGTTCCCTTGTCTTTTTCTCCTATAAAGCAGCATTCCTTGTGGCAGTTACATTTGCCACTCTTAAATTAGAGTATCCCTTTCTTAAATTTTGCTCAAAAAAAGGTTGTACTTAGATCAAGTCTCCAGTTTGTTCCCAGAATAGTATTGAGATTTCATCTCTTCCAAGATATTAACCTGCCAGTGTTTTTCCCCGTGCCAATATCCCCAGCAGAAGAATCACTGCACACACTGGCTGTTAAGAGGGTTTTTTATTTTATTTGAAAAGAACAGAACCTTTCTGGAAATCCCCTCAATTGTTTGGGGGTATGTGGGGCCATCAAAGGGGAAGCAGTCTCTTCTCAGACAATCTCAAGGTAGATAGCTGTTGCCGTTAAGTTGACCTATGACATTGCATCTGTTAGATGTCCACTTGTGGTTAAAGCACATTCCGCATGAGCTCAAGCTGCTTCGGCTGCTTATCAAAAGGGGATCCCACTGCAAGATATTTGTAGGGCAGCTACTTGGTCCTCAGCTGATACTTTATTAAGCATTATGCAACTGACATTAACTCTAGAAGGGAGACTGCCATGAGGACAGCTGTTCTGCATTCCATGTTTGACTAATTGTTCACTCTACCACCTGTGTTCGCATACAGCTTTGTAGTCTTCCATGTGGGATGGCACAGGGCAACGATGATGAAAAATAGTGTTTCCTCACCTGTAACAGTTGTTCATCCTGTGCAGGCAGGCATCCCTCCCTCCTCCCCCAATGGGAGCATGCCTTTGTTGCGGTTATTAAGGGAGTATTTTGCTTCCTTGTTGTCAAGTTTTTTCTCTCATCGCAGCAGACTTGAAGACCTGAGGGATGTGCAGCAGCCCCTCACTTAGCACATGACCATTAGGTAGGAAATGGGTGTGGAAATTGGTAGGAAAATGGTAGGAAATTGGAGGGGCCGCTCAAGGCTGTTTCTATGCTAGTGAAAAATCTTCTGATGGCCAGCCTGCACACGTGTGCAGTACCCATCTAGGCCTGCACAACTAAACGAACAACTGTTACAGGTAAGGAAATCCTGTTTGGCTTTGCCTCACAAGTACATTGGTTAGAGTGGCAGGTTAGGATCTGTGAAACTCAGGTTCAAATCCCCCTCTGCCATGGAAGCTTGCTGGGTAACCTTGGGGCAGATGCATTCTCTCAGCCTAACCTATTTCACTGAACTGCTGTTGTAAAGATAAAATAAAGGAATTTAAAAAGTACATTGTTCCTATTTTGAACTCATCAAAAAATTTCAGTTATCTGACCATGTTGGCTATTCACTAATTGCTAACTAACTGAACATATAGGTAAAATTTTTAAATATTGGCAGTCTCTGCAACATGAGAACACATAAAAATAATCACACATGCTTTTCTGCAACACAGGAAAATGGTGGTTTCACTCTGCGGCTTCTTTGAGAGAATTAAGGTAGAACACTGGGGATGTGGAATCTAAGACCAGGAAAGGCACAGGGCCTTCTTTGTGCATCAAAGAGGGCTGAGACCTTGGAGAGTGAAAGATCCTGGAGTTGTAGTGAACAGCTAAATGAAAGTGTCAATCCAATCTGCTGCAGTGGTGACAAAGCTAAATTCTATTTAAGAGATTATTAGGAAAGGCATTGAGAATAAAACGGCGGATATTGTAATGCCAATGTATGGTGTGGTCTCATTTGAAATACTGTTGTTGGTCTTAAAGGTGCTACTGGACTCTGATTTTATTGTGTACAGTTCCAAACAGCATATCTCAAAAAGGACATTGCAGAGCTGGAAAAATTCAGAAGAGGGCAGCCAAGATGAGTAGGGGATGTGTAGACCAAGATGAGCAGACCTTCCCTATGAGGAAAGTCTAAAGAGTCTGGGACTTTTAAGTTTAGAAGAGAGATGGCTAAGGGGGACATGATAGAGGTTTATAAAATTATTGATGGGGTGGAGAGAGTTGACAAAGGCAAAAGGAAATAGTACTTTACACAGAGTGACTAAAATATGGCATGTGCTGCTAGGCAATGTAATGATAACTATAGCAGCTGTCCCCAACCCGCGGTCTGGAGACCGGGACTGGGACCGGTCCATGGCCAGTCAGTACCGGGCCACAGCTCCTCCTCGTCCTCCCCAGCTGCTGCCTCGGGGGCTGCCCTGCTACTCTGCCACTGGCTCACCTTTGGTGCTCTCCAGCAGCCGCCATGGCTGGGGCTCCCCCTTGGCATGGCACTGCGCAGCTGCTGCTTGCAGTGCCCCCCAGTGGGCGGCGGGAAATCAGGGGCGTGGACGGGAAAGCAAGTGGAGCAGGGGCTCAGGTGGCGGCAATGTCCCTCGGCAAAAGACTACCCCCCCCCCGGCCTCAGTAAAATTGTCAAGTGTTGACCGGTCCCTGGTGATAAAAAGGTTGGGGACCACTGAACTATAGGAATAAACAGCTTTAGAAAGGGATTATATAGATTCATGGAGAATAAGTCTATCAATGGCTAGTAGCTTTGGTGACTGAGAAGAACCTCCACATTCAGAGCCACTAAACCTCTGAATTGCAGAGCCAGCAGGAAGCATCAGGAGAAGGCCTCAGCTTCTGTGACCGGTTGTTGGCCATCCAGAGGAACTGGCTGGCCACTGTGTGAGAAAGGTTGTGGACTAGATGGAGCATTGGTATGATCCCGCAGAATGATTTTGTTACACTAACTCCTCTTAAGTAAGAGTCTTTTGAGATCTACTTGGAGTAAGCCGAATGTTATGGTGCTTTCACATCAATGCAAAAGGATTTCAGAGCAAGATCAAGAAGTTAAAATGATAAATGAGCTCCCAATTTATGAGGAAAGCTATAATAAAGATTTCTTTTTGCCACAGATATGTTTTGAAAACTATTGTTAGAAATAAGGCTGATGACCTATTAGAAATGCTTTTATTTTCTAACACACAAAAACTATCAGATGGCACTCCATTATTTTTGAAAGGGGAATCATATATTCCTCTTCTTTCATGGAGGAGTTTGGAATTACTTTGCTTGCAATAGAAAATGTTACATATAGAATATTTCCTTTTGATGTCAGTATTCTAAATAAGCAAATAAAATTTCCGTAAGTATTTAATTATATTGATGGCTTGCCCATCCCTACTGGGCTCACGGCAGTATCCATGAATGTGTTCCAAATATACCTAAAACAATCACAGCGATAAAATCATATCATCACTGTCTCACGTGCTCTCCTGAAAGTGGGGCAAGAAAGCACAGTTCTTGGTTCCACTAGCAGCCTATTCCAGCACACGTGCCCTCAAACCGTCTGACACCAATCGACTCTCCCTCGGAGAGGACAGTGAGAGCAGAAGATGCTAGTAGCACTGAATGTGGTCCAAGTGCTATATTATTTTGGGGCAGGATTTCATTTGCCACTCTTGTTATTGTTTCTGAGAAGGAATTCCTGTTGAAAAGAATTTACAGCCAGCATTGTCATTCCAGAATCCAATTAAAGGGTTAAGGATGTATGTAGGAAACTCTCGTGTAGCTAATGAGAAGTGTGGCATATTTGATAATTATGCATAATACAAAACATTCCAGTGATGACAACTACAAAATCCCCACTTTTCAAATGAAGTGAGTTTTTTTGAAAACAATGAAATCTGAGTTCTACCTGCAGGGCTGCTCTGAGCATATGTAACATTTCAAGGGAGCAGAAGTCACTCTAGACTTCTAAAAGTGGGTGTTAACTCAGAAAAACATAGCTACCAGCTGCCTGTGCTGTGAAATGCAGTAGCCAGCCACAGACTGCTCAGTAAGCAGGGCTCTCTTCTGAAGCACAGGTGTCCTTTTCTTTTGAAATTGTTGAAATTCCTGCTTCAAAAAACATCAGACACAGAGAGTCCTGGAATCCTTGCACCTGTCAGGGTTATTAATTGTTCCAGAGGCATGGAAGGGCTTGGTTGGGTAAAAGTACCAACAGTGAGCTAATAGAAAACATGCCTTTCTCAAGCAAAGCTTTGCTTATGATTAAAATATGTTTGGTCACCTCCTCCCCCTCCCATCTGAACCTTTCAGTGTATTATTGGTGTTGTCCTAGCTTGGCACAAATGCACTGGTACAGGATGCTTAGAATTTACCTGCAGCAAGAAGATTTTGGTAACTTTTTTTCTGAGAGCTTATGTTGTATCTTTAGTTGCTGAATCACCAAATACCCTGTAAACATCTTTTAAGGCTTACATATAAAGAAGTCCATATTTTCAAGATATTATGTAGAATAAAGGCAGTGTCTACTACACCCTGCATTGCCCTCTATACAATGATGTTCGAATCAGGTTTAACACAGTACTGTCCATGGTCTCTGGATCTGATGATGATAAAATAATATTTCTTTTGGCAGATGTTTTCCCTCCTTTAATGGCTGCTAATTTCATTTCCTCATCCATTATTATTAGAAAAAGGTTCGTTTCAAGTATGACTGAGGAATCCATATTTTAGTTGATGTATAATGCTTTTATTTCATGTCATTTATTTTATTCTGCACTTTATTCTGCATTTTATTCCTACTATGATCACTTTATACTGTGACATCTTGCTGTTTTAATGCTTTGTTCGCATGATTGTTATGGCTTCGGCTTCGACAGTACATTTCAATTCCATTTAAAGGCAGTGTCTGTGGAAGGTCCCAGGAAGGTATTTCCATTCTATGTGACTTATTGGGAAATTATACTGCTTCTCCTGTCGGGATGCACAGTATCACAGACAATGATACCTGCCAATAGAGAACCAATAGGTAATAGCACTAATGAATGAACTAATAAATAAATACCTCTCCCACTCACAGTGGCTTGCTGTTTTGTATACCAAGAGCTCCTTTGTATTTTCTAGGTCACTTTTCTGCAGAAAAGGGCATCCATCCTCCAAGAGGAACTGAATGCATATCGCACCAGAAGGTAAAACTGACACCTACAACTCGGTTTGCAGTTGGAAACTGTAAAATGAAAGTGACTCTAAGAAGAAGGAAGCTTAGATGTGGCTTGCTTTTCAGGAAACAGGTTATTTTTGAGTAGTTATCCACCTTCCCTAACCTCAGCATTTAGCTAGTATCATGAGAACCAGATTAGAGAACTCATGGATGTCCTGCCAGCCTGTGATTTGCCTCAGCATTTGTGATGAGGTGGTGGCTCAACACACAGCTGCAGTTATCTGGAGGTGATTGTCACCTTTCAAGATAAAGGAGGATGACATAATTTGTTATATTACAGATCGTATCTTCAAAGCACCGGATCTTCACCCACTTGAGCTTCACTTAGACATTTGCACCTTCATTAATATATATCCACACATGTTGCAACAGCAACAAAAGGTTTCTGTGTGTCCTTGGAGAAGCATGATTCACAAAGGCGATTGAGTAAAAGGGACCTTCCAAGTCATGTCGTCGAGGTTTTTTGCAGCAATGGCAACCTACCAGTTGCTCAACATTTCTGCAGGCTAATTGAATATGTAAATATTGTTTTAATTGAAATTCAGAAGGTGTGTGTGAGCACAAGGACAGATCTTCGCAACATACTGTTTCGGAGTCTTCTGTGACATGTAAATTAAGATGATTGTGACAATAGTTAAGATGTGCAAGATTATGTCTGCAATACTGGGAACTTAGGGTGTGAAGAGATAAAAGGTTTCAAAACAACTTCACAAACCTCATTTAGCAGTGTGAATATCACTGCACAGGGTTCTGGTTTATCCACACACATTCTCTCACAAGACGCATGGAAAACCAGAGCTGTTCCACAGCCTTCAGTATCAGGATACCACTGAACTTAGGTAATGAAAAAAAACCTCTGTGAGATTAGTAGGTGTGTTTCTTCATGCACAGAAAATAATAAACTGCGCAACAAAGATGTATTTTTAGATAGCTGGTTCAGCTTCTTAGACTGGCTATCCGTATCAGTGCAGGAAAGAATGTGTACATTTGGACTGAGATTGAAAGGGCCACACCCAAACTCTTGAATAACTGGTTTTATTTTAGATTTTATTGATGGTTTTAGATTTGTTTGCTGTTTTATTTGTTTACTTATGTCTTATCTACAATGTACCATTGTACATGGTCACTGGAGCAGTTTGCTGAGAAGTGATTTATAAATTGTTGAAATTCAGTAAATGTATAACACATAAAGGTTGTCTAGACTTTTCTCCCCTCCTGGATGCAACCCGTAAACACTGTGAAAGGTGCCATTCAGAGGGCAGAGGGTCCCCCAGTAGTGAGGACCAGTTTTTCAGGAACATGGACTATGGAAAGGAAGAGGCCTTCAAATGCTCAAGCACTTAACATGGCTTGTTCGATCCCATCTGTTGCATACCCTTGTCTCTAGATGAAACCCCAGATTGTATTCAAAACTAATAATTTAAGCCAGTGGTCTCCAACCTCTTTAACACCGGGGACTGGTCAACGCTTGACAATTTTACTGAAGTTTGGAGGGGGGGGTAGTATTTTGCCGAGGGATGTCACACCACTGCCTGAGCCCCTGCTCCACTTACTTTCCCGCCGGTGCCCCTGACTTCCCGCCGCCCACTGGGAGGCGCCAGCAGCAGCTGCGCAGTGCCATGCAGAGCCCCAGCCATGGCGACTGCTGGAGAGCACCAAAGGTGAGCCTGAGGCAGCAGCCGGGGAATAGGACGAGGAGGAACTGCGACCCAGTACCGACTGATCTACGGGGTCCACTGATTTAAGCCATTCAGATACTTGCCTCCCCATGCAAGGCCCTGTATAGCAGAGTCAGTAATTTCATAGACTAAGGAAGAGCCATGCAATGTTTGAAAAGTACCAGGGTGCAAGATAAACTACGGCTGATGAAAATGTTTTATTTTTTAGGTAACCACTGGAGGTGGCTGATGGTCTGTGTCGGGTGGCCTTCTTTCAGCAGGTTTGAAGATGTAGATCTTGTGAACTAAGCTGAGAGATCAGGGATTGTTTTGTTATAGCAAACAATGTATTTCAGCTCATAAAAGCACATCCCTCATTCATAACTGAATTTTAAGTTAACAGTTATTTGAGTTATTTTATCATTTATATTGACAGATTTTTTTATCCTTTTAATATATTCTGTATTTATGTAAGCCAATATAGTTAATCACAAACTTCATTTTGCTTGCTCATCTTGCTTTTGTTACTGGCTTCTTAATGCAATTTTATTCACTTTACTGCATGCAAAAAAAATCACGTCCTTATAATAATCCTTATTGTTATATTGTCCAAAACATTTTGAAATATATATTACATTGTTTTCATGTTCACATAACATATATTAAAATATTTTCATACATTTTTGTTTCCATGGTATTTTCAGCATCAACAAATACCATTTATTGTAAAAGCTATATATACTTTCTTGCTGGGAAATTTTCTTGGAATGGGGTCTTCAGAAGGAACACTTATGTGATTATGGGGAAATTCTCATCAGTCCTGATGAGGAGTATACAAGGAGAAAATGATATGTTTTGGGTTCAGATATATTGGACACAAAAAACTAAGGGGGTTCTTTTGAGGAGATGCTCCCACAGCTTTGCTGCAAATTTGGTACCTCTACCTCAACCCACTGCCACCCCAGACCAGACAACAGATGTAAAAGGAAAAACGTGGTCCCTTTAAACTGCCTAGCCACCACATGGCCAAATCATGCCTGAATCATGGTTTAGCAATTTGGCCTAGGCTGATTCAGGCAATTTTACTACAGGTGCCTCTACCACAAACCCC
Source organism: Paroedura picta (assembly GCF_049243985.1). Lineage (NCBI taxonomy): Eukaryota > Metazoa > Chordata > Lepidosauria > Squamata > Gekkonidae > Paroedura > Paroedura picta. Next base: position 144,612,577 of record NC_135371.1, on the reverse strand, counting down.
CACTCCCCCAGACCATAGAATAGATGGAAGGGGGACATTTCCCATTAACTTTGATATCACCATTGACTTTAATGAGAATGGAGTTCAAGAGGAGTTCAACCAAGATATTGAAGGTACAATCACAAATTATTCAAATAAGGAAAAATTGAAAGAAACTCATGAAGGAGTGGCAGAGTGGCTCCATAAACAGTTTCTAAAGATCTGAGAAGTATAAAAAGATTCATTTAGGAAATGGACGAGTGGCCGTTAAGCAAGGATGAATATAAAGAAATAGCCAGTGCTTGTAGAGAGTGTGTTAGAAAAGCTAGAGTTCAGTATGAGCTTAGGCTTGCATGAGATGGTAAACACAGGATGATCTTGACAAGCTGGAAAATAAAATGAATTTCAACAGAAATAAATATAAAGTTCCGCATTTAGGTAGAAAAAAGTCAAAACACATAACTATAGTAGTAGTAGATGCAAAAAGCATCTAGGGGTCTTAGTAGCCATATACTGAACATGAGTCAGCAGTATGATCCAGTAGCTAGAAAGGCAAATGTAATGTTTGGTTGCATCAACAGAAATATAGTGTTCAGATCCCTGTGAAGTGATGGGGCACAAGTGTTTTTTTTTTTCTTTGATCCTGCCTGTCAGGGGAAGAGGAACAAATTGGGAGCTGAAGATAATGGAAGTGAACCACTGGTTGTGTGGTGGATTCTGGGAGCATGGGATAGGTTTTCTAGAAGAAAGACTGCTAGCACACAATGGACTTCACCTATCCAAGCTGGGGAAAGATGTGTTTGGCAATAACCTGTGGAGATTCAACAGGAGAGTTTTAAACTGAAGCCACAAGGAGGAAAGAGATGTCCAGTACAGGAATTCTAGTGTAGGAAAGCAAATAGCAGTGGCCCACTTTGGAAAGCTAGATCAAATGCAACCAAAGGTAAGAGGCTTCATGCATGGACAATAAGAAGGAACAGCTTGAGCTTCTCTGGCAGATATATAGAGAGATGATTTAGTAGGCAGTACAGAGACTTGTGGAATGATTACCATGACAGGAATGCAGTAGTAGAAAGATATGAGTTGTTAAAAAAAAGGTCAACGAGAAGGTGGAGTGGCACTGTATGTGAGGAGAAAGCTTGCCTGTCAAGAAATACTAGAGAAGACTGTCACTCCAGTGGAAAGTATTTGGGTGAAGATAAGGAAGAGAAAACAGAATATATTGGTTGGCATCTGCTACAAACTGCCTGACCAGGTGAGAACATGGATGCTGCCCTCCTTAAGCAGCTTGATAGAACATCCAGACAACAGAACCGTGAGACTCCAGTCGATCTTTTTATCGAAAGTATAATGAAACAGACATCTCCTTCTTGCTAATACTAAAGCACTTTGGGTCAGTTTCCCCTTATCTGCCCGTTTCCCCTATCACTCTCTCCAAGCCCAGGTTTGGGCATTAAAACCTCCATTAGTCTTGTGAATCAGAAGTTTACTTCAGACACAGCCATCTTCTCTAGCCTCATGGTTGGTGAGATAACCAGATCCCAAACACCAGGCAGATTTATGGCCCATCCACTTTGCCTGAACCCTCAGTGAACTCTACATAAAAAGGATAAACATGGCAACCAATATGGGATTACATCAGCCTAAAACACTCTAAACTAATACACACAAATAAAGAAAAACATGGCAAAAGCTTGTGAATACATGATTTTGACAAGGGTCTTTTAAGTATGGATGACTTTAATATGCTTGATGTGTGCTCAGAAAGAAACTCTGCTAAGCGTCTAGAGTCATGCAACTTTCTGATCTGCCCGGTCAACAATTTAATTTATCAAATGGTGGAAGAACCTACAAGAAGCTTGGCCATAATTGACTTAATACTGACCAATAGGCAAAAGTTGATAGATGAGATGAAGGAGATGGGGTCCCTATGGGGTAGTGACCATGTCCTCCTAGAATTCCTTTTGAGATGGGGGGGATCAAGGAAATTAGAAGCAAGACGTGTATGTTAGACTTTCATAGGGAAGACATTAATAAACTCAGAGACATGATGAGAGTCATCCTGTGGACAAGAATGCTGGAAGAGAAAAGAACAAGCTCCTTAAACAAGAACTCTTGTATGCTCAAGCCATGACCATTCCAGCAAGACAGAAATATGGTAGGGGATCCAAAAACTTATTTGGATGAACAAAGAACTTCAGGTGGAGCTAAGGAAGAAAAATGAAATGTTCAAGGAATGGAGGGAAGGACAGACCTCAAAAGATGGATTTCTGCAGATTACTAGGCCTTGTAAGAAAAAAAAGCTTCTTCAGATATGTGAGGGGCAAATGAAGCAATAGGCCTTCTGTTGGGTGAAAATTGAGAGACTCTGACAGAGGTCAGAGAGAAAGCAGAAACGCTCAGGACTTATTTATTTATACACTGTCTGAGTGGTAGGTTGACATGAACAGAGAGGTTGTCAAGAGGCACCTGGCTGCACTGGATGAGTTCAGATCCTCTGCACCAGATGGTGTGCACCCAAGACTGTAGAGCCTTTGTCCATCATCTTCAGGACCTCTTGGAGCATGGGTAGTCAACCTGTGGTCCTCCAGATGTCCATGGACTTCAATTCCCATGAGCCCCTGCCAGCATTTTCTGGCAGGGACTCATGGGAATTGTAGTCCATGAACATCTGGAGAACCACAGGTTGACTACCCCTGTCTTGGAGGACTAGAATATGTGCCAAAAGCCTGGAGGAGAGTGAATGTTATCCCAATCTTCAAAAAAGGGAGGAGAGATGACCCAGGAAACTACAGGCCAGTGAGTCTGACCTCAGTTGTAGGGAAGATAATGGAGCAGATTTTAAAGGGGGCAATCTACAAACCTCTGAAGGACAATTTGTTAATGCAGGAAAGTCAGCATGAATCTGTCTCCAAGAGGTCATGCCAGACCAACCCGGTTTCTTTCTTTGACCAAGTGAAAGATTTACCTGGTCATGGAAGTTTTTGACAAGGTTCCCCATGATGGGTAAACTGGAAGACTGCGGACTGGATTTTCAGATAGTTCGATGGACAAGGAACTGATTAGAAAATCACACCCTAAGAGGAATTGTCAATGGTGTTTTATCAGATTGGAGGGAGGTGAGCAGTGGAGTGCCACAGAGCTTGGTACTGGGTCTGGTACTTTTCAACATTTTTATCAATGATCTGGTTGAGAGGGTGGAGGGACTACTCATTAAGTCTGCAGATGACACCAAATTGGGAGGGGTAGAAAAAACCCTAGAAGATAGAGATAGGGTTCAATGAGATATGACCTGAACATGCTGGGAAAGTGGGCAAATGATAACAAGATGACATTCAATAAGGATAAGTGCAGAGTTCTAAATCGGGGTCACAAAAATTAGAGGCATGCATACTGGATTAGAGCTACATTTCTCAATACCAGTGTGTGTGAATGAGATCTTGGGGTACTTGTGGACGGCAAGCTAAATATGAGCAGACAGTGTGATGTGGCAGTAAAGATGGTGAATGCAAGCTTGGGCTATATCAACAAGGCATCACAACCAAATTGTAAGACGTGATAGTCCCACTGTATACCGCATTGGTCAGACTGCCCCTGGAGCATTGTGTGCAGTTCTAGAGGCTTCACTTCAAATAGGATGTGGACAACATTAAGAGGGTGCAGAGCAGAGTGGCGAGGATTATCTGAGGCCTGGGGACCAAGCCCAATGTGGAAAGGCTGAGAAACTTTGGAATGTTCAGCCTGGAGATGAAGACGTTGAGAGGGGACATGATTGCTCTTTTTAAGTATTTGAAAGGTTGTCACTTGCCTGTCGAGGGCAGAGGATAGGACGTTTCCAGCAGAGGATAGGACGTGCAGCAATGGGTTTAAGCTACATGTAGAATGGTACCACCTAGATTGGGGGGGGGGGAATTTCACAGTCGGAATAGTTCAGCAGTGGAATTGGCTGCCTCCTCACTGGCGATCTTCCATCAGCAGCTGGACAGATACTTATCATGGATGCTTTAGGTTGATCCCACACTGAGGAGGGGCTTGGACTAGATGGCCTGTATGGCTCATTCCAACTCTATGATTCTACTCTGCTCTAGTTTAACCTTACTACAGGGTTCAGTTTTTGGCACCACAGTTTTAGAAGGATGTTGACAAGCTGGAATGTGTCTAGAGAAGGGCAACAAAGATGATGGGAATTCTGGAGACCGTCTTTTGAGGAGAGGTTGAACAAACTGGGTATGCAAATCCTGGAGAGGAGATGACTGAGAGGTGCTACGATAACCATCTTTAATTATTTGAATGGCTGTCATATGGAGGATGGGTAGTTATTTTCACTTGTGCAAGAACCTTGGATCAGAACAGATGGAAATTAAATTAATAGGGTTTTTGGCTAAGCATTAGAAATAACTTCTTGACAGAAAGGTCCTTGAGTGGAACAAGTTTCCTTAGGAGGTTGTGGGCTTTCCTGTAGACATTTAAATCAAAATAGAATTCAAGTTCAAGGTTTAAAATCACTTAAAATCTGCCTCCTCCTCACAATTAAAATTAATGGATGGAGGGCCATCAAATCAGTTCTTGGGGTTTGAATAGCTGGGTGGGTTTTAGGCAGGGAGATCAGTATATTCTTGACATTGTTTCCAGGTCTCAACCATAGGCCTGGTTGAATAGCTCTGTCTTGTAGGCCCTGCTGAACTGTTTAAAGTCCCACAGGGTCCTGATCTCATTAGGCAGAGTGTTCTACCAGGTCAGGAGCAGTCATATTTCTTTAAAGCCAGAGATCTTGAACAAGTTTTGATCATTTTATCTTAGCGGTTGGGCGGGGGATAGGGTGGAAGAGGTGGTCCCATAGATATGAGAGACCCAGACCAGTTAGGGCTTTGAAAGTGAGAATCAGAATCTTGAACCTGATTCGGTCTTCAACCTGTAGCGAGTGCACCTAGTAGAACACAGGTTGAGTGGAATCTATGCCTTATGAGGAGAGGTTCAGAGAGCTGGGTGTTTAGTTTGGGCCTACAAGATCGAACTGTTCCACCAGACCTACGGTTGGGTGGACCACCAAAAAGTGCTAGCCTCACTGCTGAAACACAAGGAAGATCTGCTCTTTGAGGATTTGACATACACACCCCAGCTTAAATAAGTACTGGTGGCCGTTATATAATTTTATAAGTATGTTCATGATTTTATGATACAATTATATTCTGAAGGATTGTCTTTATGCTGTTACCCACCCTCAGCTTTTTGGGAAGGGTGGGCTACAAAGATAAAGATTTATTTATTTTCTGGTAGTGAGGGCTCCTTGTAGTTGGAATATACTGCCTCAGAAGGTGGTGGAATCTCCTTCATTGCAAGTTTTTAGGAGGCGATTGAGAAAGTTGCTGAAAATAGGGACACTAATAATCTCCCAGAATCTTCTGTTAAGGTTCAGATGAGTAGCCATGTTGGTCTGAAGCAACAGAACAAATGGCATCTTTAAAACCAACACAATTTAATTCTGGGTATAAGTTTCCATGTGCATGCACTGCATTATATCATAGCCAAACCTATAGTATCTCCTTCAGAGAGGAATGCCTCTTCCCTAAATTATAGAAAGTGTCTCAAATAAGACTAAGTAGGTGGACAGGGTACCTCCCCCCTCCCCTTTTTGTTCCTTAAAGCCATTTTAAGCAGCCACACATCATTATGGGACAGGAAAAGGCTAGCAATGCCATAATATCGGGGACTAGACACTGAAACGCAGTAGCTTGCAGGAAATAACTGGAAATCTACATCCTGCAATGAAATATGAATTGTTATAATTATATAATTCTTAATTTTTAAAAAAGATTAACATGTAAAAGTTGGAAATGCTGCCAAACTGCCTTTCTATCCTGAGGTTTCCCTCTACTCTGATAATATATAAAAGGTGACTGTAACAGGAGGCACTAAGGAAATATCATCAGCTGTAATATATGTTTTTAAAAGGTTTTATTAGTGGGAGCACAGCTGACTTCAGGAAATGGATAATGCAGCATGAATCACTCAAAACTGTGAGATGTTGCTTCAGATAATCCGCTCTAGAAATCCAGCCCCCCCCCCAAAGAAAACTGTATATATGTTAAAGTTTATTCTCAGTGAGCTACTACAAACCATTTTGACCAAGCCAGTATGTTTGTTGGCATAATATTGGTTGATATAATGTCAAACCATATGAGCCCCTTGTGGATATGAGCCTCTTGTGGCGCAGAGTGGTAAGGCAGCCGTCTGAAAGCTTTGCCCATGAGGCTGGGAGTTCAATCCCAGCAGCCGGCTCAAGGTTGACTCAGCCTTCCATCCTTCCGAGGTCGGTAAAATGAGTACCCAGCTTGCTGGGGGATAAATGGTAATGACTGGGGAAGGCACTGGCAAACCACCCCGTATTGAGTCTGCCATGAAAACGCTGGAGGGCGTCACCCCAAGGGTCAGACATGACTCGGTGCATGCACAGGGGATACCTTTACCTTTACCTTTAATGTCAAACCACAAAACAAGAAAGTTTCTGGAAACTCAAAAATTAATTTAAGTGTCTCTTGTGAAAGGGAAGACATGACATTTAAGGGTCTGTAGAGGGAGATGAGATTTTGTGGACACCAAAATTCTCAGCAAAGGTCCCAGGATTTGATATACCTAACACTGAATTACAAAAAAAAATAGTATACTTTAAGAACTTTTTAGATCTTTTTAGACCTGCAAAATATACAGGTTCACATGTGTGCCTTAGGAACATAATTACATGTAGCATGGATACAGGGGAGGCAGGGGGACTGCTTGTCCAATTCATGCCACATCTTCGTATGTGAAAAGTTCTCACAATCATATTAGTCAATTGTCAGGAGACTCGTCTCACTCTCTCTCATTGCTAAAAGTCCTCAGCTACCCCTGGAACACAAATGTAGCTTCAACTTTCTTCATTTGCCTCCTGCAGTTCAACCAGAACAAAAAGATGACCAGGTCCCAGCAGTCCCACACATGGCTGTCACTTGTCCTGTCTGACTCCTGGGCTAGTTGTTTAGCTATTTGGAATGTTTTCATTGCCGTACCCTGACCTCAATAGCCCAGGTAACCCTGATCTTGCCACAGCAGGGAAGCTAAAGCAGGGTAAGCCCTGGTTAGTACCTGGGTGAGAGACCACCAAGGAAGTCCAGAGTCACTGTTTGTCTCTTGCCTTGAAAACCAAACAGGGTTGCCATTAGTCAGTTGACAACTCTTTCCACCAGCATGCTTCAGAAACCACCACCACTCTTCTGCTTATGTAATAAATATCAGGTTTGGTGAAGCAAAAGGTAGGGACCACAAAGACAGCTGGCTTATGTTTCTTCCCGGTTGTCCTGATATCCTTAAAAAGCCATCTATCCTGCAATGCGATTTCTAATAAACAATACACTATCTCTCTTCAAAGCTGTTTTCCTTAGCAACTGAGACTTCAAAGCAATCCGGTCTTTATGGACGTGTTTTTAATAGAATATAACTAATATAGCCGTACTGTAAGGATAACAGTAAGTTTAATTTTCTGCTAGACATTGTTGGACACCCCTGGGAAGATGGTTGCCAGATGCAATTGTCATATTCCGCACAGAATTAGACTACAGTATCTGTAAGAGATATGTATGAAGGGGAACTTCAGTAGTTAGCTGTGCTTTCTCCCCTCTTCATGCTGTAGCAGTGGAAGATGGTGTATGCTGACCTTTATTCTTCCACACACAGAGAGTTCCAGACTTGGCAGCTCTAATGCCAAGATGTTTTTGCCTAACAACTATCTTTCCATATGAACATGCTGTTTTATCAAAACCAATTGGCTGAGGAGTCTTTATTTTTTTCTGTTTTTATGATGGGGGAAACCGCTGAGGGATTACTTTCACTCTCCCCCATGGGGAAAATATTAAGTAACTTCTTTCCACAGGTTGGTTCTAATCAAATTCATGCCCTGCTATGTAAAAAACAAACAAACACACTTTGCAAGACTATAGCTACAGTCACTATAGCTGCATCTCTTGTGTCTTTACAAGTTCACCTCAAAATTGAATTGAGAATTGAATTAGGAACTCAGTACCAGAGATGACAATTGCCAAAGCATTCTCTTGGGGCTCAATGCAGCTCTAGCCAACAAAGCTCTCTTGGTCCATAGAATCATAGAATCATAGAATCATAGAGTTGGAAGGGGCCATACAGGCCATCTAGTCCAACCCCCTGCTCAACGCAGGATTAGCCCTAAGCATCCTAAAGCATCCAAGAAAAGTGTGTATCCAACCTTTGCTTGAAGACTGCCAGTGAGGGGGCGCTCACCACCTCCTTAGGCAGCCTATTCCACTGCTGAATGACTCTGACTGAGAAAAACTTTTTCCTGATATCTAGCCTATATCGTTGTACTTGAAGTTTAAACCCATTACTGCGTGTCCTTTCCTCTGCAGCCAGCAGAAACAGCATCCTGCCCTCCTCCAAGTGACAACCTTTCAAATACTTAAAGAGGGCTATCATGTCCCCTCTCAACCTCCTTTTCTCCAGGCTGAACATTCCCAAGTCCCTCAACCTATCTTCATAGGGCTTGGTCCCTTGGCCCCAGATCATCTTCGTCGCTCTCCTCTGTACCCTTTCAATTTTATCTACGTCCTTCTTGAAGTGAGGCCTCCAGAACTGCACACAGTACTCCAGGTGTGGTCTGACCAGTGCCGTATACAATGGGACTATGACATCTTGTGATTTTGATGTGATGGCTCTGTTGATACAGCCCAAAATGGCATTTGCCTTTTTTACCGCTGCATCACACTGCCTGCTCATGTTTAGTTTACAATCCACAAGTACCCCAAGGTCTCGTTCACACACAGTGCTACCTAGAAGCGTATCCCCCATCCAGTAGGCATGCTTTTCATTTTTCTGACCCAGATGCAGAACTTTACACTTATCTTTATTAAATTGCATCTTGTTCTCATTTGCCCATTTTTCCATTGTGTTCAGATCTCGTTGAACTCTGTCTCTATCTTCCGGAGTATTTGCCAGTCCTCCCAATTTGGTGTCATCTGCAAACTTGATGAGTAGTCCCTCCACCCCCTCATCTAGATCATTAATAAATATGTTAAAAAGTACCGGGCTGAGCACCGAACCCTGAGGTACCCCGCTACTAACCTCTCTCCAGTCTGATGAAACACCATTGACAACAACTCTTTGAGTGCGGTTCTCTAACCAATTCCCTATCCACTTAACGATCTGAAAATCCAGATTGCAGTCCTTCAACTTATCCATCAGAACATCATGGGGAACCTTGTCAAAAGCTTTACTAAAATCCAAGTAAATGACATCAACCAAATTTCCCCGATCCAGCAAACCTGTTACTTGGTCAAAAAAGGAAACTAGGTTGGTCTGGCAGGACCTGTTGGAGACAAATCCATGCTGACTTCCTTGGATCACCAAATTGTCCTCCAGATGTTTGCAGATCGCTCCCTTTAATATCTGCTCCATTATCTTCCCTACAATAGAGGTCAGACTCACTGGTCTGTAGTTTCCCGGGTCATCCTTCCTCCCTTTTTTGAAGATCGGAATAACGTTTGCTCTTTTCCAGTCCTCCGGGACATCTCCAGTCCTTAAAGAGGTTCCGAAGATGATGGACAAGGGCTGTGCAAGTTCTCTGGAAAGTTCTTTGAGTACTCTCGGGTGCATTTCATCTGGACCAGGGGATTTGAACTCATCCAGTGCAGCTAAATGCCTCTCGACCACCTCTCTATCCATGTTAACCTGCCACCCAGACACTATCCTTTGGCTACAGCCATCTCTAGATGTGCCTAAACACTTTGACCTGTGGGAAAAAACAGATGTAAAAAACAGATGTAAAAAACATCCGTCAGCTGGTTTGATGAGACCATCAGAGGGAGGGGAAAGGGCAGTCAGGTACCTTCCATCATATCTGGATCCAGCATCAATGGCAGGTCCCTTTAGTTTATCGTCCAACTAGTGCTGACACCATCAGAGGGACTGCAGCAGCTTCCATCATGTATGAATCCAGCCCAGCTGAAAATCCTTATCCCAGAGGCATTCCGTATTAAGGTTTTAATTTTGAGAGCTCTGTCTGGAGCCAGTTTGGGCTGATGTGCAAGCTTTAAAACAATATAATGACTGCAACAACACCTCCACTGGAATTTCTCCATGTGGTTTGCTCAGGAATCTAGATCAAATTATGCTTTGGTCATTCAAAAGAGAGTAACTACATTTCCCTAAGTAGAGGCTCAGTAGAATTACTGCAACATAACCTCAAGAGCGGGTGATGAATGGAGCAACTTTGCCAAGCCAGTGGGCTGCTTAGCATCAACAGAATCTGTTTAAAAACTGGGCGTACTTTTAGAGTGACTGAACAGAGCACAGTGTTTGCAGAGAAGCAGCCTAATAGCCAACTGCCTTGCCTTAGAATTGTCCCCAAAAATTGCATTGTGGGGGAATTGCAGGAAAATTAGCAATAAAGTTCAAGTCCAGTGGCACATTGATAACCAACAAAGTTTTATTTGGAGTACAGATTTTTGTGTGCATGCACATTTCTCCAGATACATGTTCACAGGGAAACCTATGGCCAAAATAAAACCTTGTTAGCCTTAAGGGTGCCACTGGGCTGTACCTTTGCTCTGCGGCTTCAGACCAACATGCCTAGTGGCTATCCACCTGAATTAATCTAGTTCAGTAAGGCCAGGGTGAGGGACTGGGCATTCTTCAGTACAGAAGATAGTTGCCTCAGAACCTCTCTGTCTCCGTCTCTTACCCCATAGTCGTAAGAGAAGCTGTTTTTGGGGGGAAAGCCATGTGGTCCTTTTCACTTTCTAAAAACACTTGGTGGATAACTATTTTGTCCTCAGCATCTCCTCTTTTCCCACGAATAGCAAACAATGCCAGGTTGCAACAGTTTAAACTGGTTATCTCTAACTGTTTCTTGGTAAAGAACAATATTGATAATCTATGCTAGGCCAGCTACCCTTTACACTGGGGATCCCCATATTTTAGAGTCTGTGGGCACTTTTTGAACCCTGAGCAAGGACGATAGGTACAACCACGAAATGGCTGTGTAGGAGATGGAGTAGTGTTGCCAGATGCCTGCTGTAGGGGGAGGGATCTCTTGCCCCCATTGGCCATCACCTGTTGGTACTGCACTGGCCATCAGGAGAAACTCTGGCAGCAGTATGGCAATCGTTTCCCCCAGAAGTGACATCAATCCAGACAATTTATCATGGAGTTTCCAGCAATTCTGGTTTTTGCCATAGAGCTTCCAGCAACTCTTCAAGAAGACTGTCATCTTCTTGAAGGGGGGGTTTCCAAGAAGTGACATTATGCCATCACCAATGGCACTCCCCTAAGCTGTAGCCTACCACAGAATGTCAGGGAGTGAGGTCATGCGTAACTCTTAATAGTCACTCTTTGGCATTTCAGGTAGATGCTCTATTTAATTGGATATCTTTTGAAATGAACCTATATTGTATACACAAAGCTTACCTCCAGTTACACGGGAAAGATCCTTGTGCTGGCGTCTGCTGCCAAAGCAACTTTTTAAAAACCTGCATAGACAATCAGATCGCTAATGGCCTATCAGAAGCTGTGGCGATCCTCCTTAAAAGTTTAGTCTCTCCAGGGCTCTGAACCAATCCTGGTGATTGCAAATCCAAGTGATTATCAGTAAATCGGAGTCCATGGAATTCCACTGGATGGGAATGGATGAGTCAGCTTCATCTTAAGGAGGGCGGACAACACTGTTGCCCTCCTTTGGATAGGAATTTTGTGGTGTTGGAAAAGAGTGTCAGCTTAGCCAGGATTTTAAGATTTGGGGGTTGGCTTAATAAAGAAAGCTGATTTTAGTGTGGCCAATGAACATTCTCTTGAGGGCCCCTAATTCCTAACTGGTGTGTATAACTTCTGTGAAAAGGTGCTTTCTGTGGAAAAAGAGCAGCCTTGAACTTGATGAGGGAAGCCGAATGAAGAAAGGGGAATTAAATCTCCCTTCAGGGTTTATTTACTTTATACTTGAGAGCTAGTTTTACTTTATATACTGAAGTCATCCACACAACAGTTACACTATTAATGACTTTATTTTCTGCAAAACATACCTTTGTTGTTCATCTCCAGCTGTTTCTTGTCTGTCTCGTCAAATATCTAGACGAAAGTGATTTCTATTTACCCCACAAGTAATGACAGCATTACTTGTGTAGCAGGTTTCCAAGTAAAAGACCTTTAGGGAGCACGTAGCTTAAACGCTACCAACTCCAATGCTTGTGCCCTTCCTTTTATTTGATTGTGGGCATCTGAGGTTTAACAAAACCTATACAGAAGGCCAGGGTGAGGGACTGGGCATTCTTCAGTCCAGAAGGCAGTTGCCTCAGAACCTCCCTGTCTCCGTCTCTCACCCCGTAGCCGTAAGGGAAGCTGTTGTTTGGGGGAAAGTCATGCGGTCCTTTTCACTTTCTAAAAACACTTGGTGGATATCTGTAAAGGTATTGTCAAGCCCCATGGGTGCCAGGTTGGGCACCTCTCTTTAACAGGATAGCCTGCCTGTAGTGCAAGTTTAAATGCAGCCATGCATCATTCTTATGGACAAGCAACCTTCACCCAGAGCCATTCATTTTCAAAATATTATTTGATCTGTTTAAGGGATCTGTGTGCCACTTCTAGAGTCCCACTCAATATGGTTTCTAATTAAAACAAGTGACCACGATAAAATAAGCCATTAAATGTTTTTCACTGTTTGCATTTCCACTTAATTTTAATACTCATAGAAAAACTTATATTCTTGCACAACTGTAACATGACTTATAACCACAACCAGCCTCTGAGCTTGGATGCGAGATATAAAAGCCTTAAGGGCCACGAACTACGTTTGAGAACTATGACCATAACTAGGATAGGATGCAAAGAGCTGTAGTTTATGGAATTCCCCAGAGAATCTGACCCATAATAGATTAGCATAATAACAGCTCTTTGTGTTATAGCATCTTCCAAGGACTTCAAAGCATAGCCGGTAGGACATCTGAGGGGCTGAGTCTCTTTGTCGGGTTGTCTGAGCACATGATTCTCAACTGAGACTCAATCCAGATTATGGCTGCAGAAAAGAATTTACCTTGAAACATTTAGTTCTGGGATGCACAAAATGTATGCCTCCCATATTTGTTCTCCTTAGAACATGAAGATATTGATTGCTAGAAGTGATTTTTTTTAAATCATAATTTTCAATGTGTAAATCACCTTCATTATTGTTTGGAATAGAAAGAGAAGAGAAGAGCTGGCTTTTTGTATCCTACTTTTTACTAGCTGAAGGAATCTCACAGTGGCTTACAGTTGCCTACCCTTCCTCACCCCACAACAGACACACCCATGAAGTAAGTGAGACAGAGAGCTCTAAGAGAACTGTGACTGACTCAAGCTCACCCAGCAGACTACATGTGAAGACGTGGAGGAATCAAACCCGGTTCCCCAGATTTAAGGCTGCTGCTCTTGACCCCTGCTCCAAGCTAGCTCTCAAATAGGCTATATAGTTTTATACAAATAAGTAGAGTCAGCAGGTGGTTTGTTTTCATTTGGTTGGATCCAGTACTTCTGCAAAAAGTGCAAGTTCATAGAAGTGACTTTTGCTGCCTTCACAGCACAGGTTTTCTTTTCCTCAAAACGGGCATATATGTGACATCCGGGGCTAGTAAGGTGTAGTGGGGAGGACTAAAGCTTAATTTCCCTAACTCTCCCCCCTTTCCTGTCTGGGTCTCCTCAAAGACCAAGAGTCCCCCAAACATTTCATTTCCTATTTAGTCCTGTACCAAAACAGGCTGTTCTATTGCTCCCTTTCAAGGCAGGCTGATGAAGTTGAGCCCTGTTCAGAACTGCTGCTGGCAGGCAACGCAGGACAGTTGGGAGCCAGGGAGACAGACAGGATTCCCTCCTGGACACTTCTGACTCGAGGGCGTCATGAGTTCTCAAGCACCCTAAAGCACTATTTTAAAAAGAACTCTATTCAATAAAACCTTGCTGTCCTACAGAGTCTCTTGTAATTAGAATTTTGATCTTGTTAGTTCTGCTTTAAAATACCTTGAGAACAAATCCAACTAGTTGTGTTGCAACTGTACTAGCTGGCCCAAGCCAAGATGTTTACCTTTTTAAAGCCCATAATGAACAGTAACCATCTTATAGGGACTTCTCCCTGTTTGAACCCCCTAAACTGGAGCAGTTCTTGACAGAGTGCTCTGTTCACACTCATTAAATGAAGCAATTAACATAATGTTATATATTTGCTAGGAGCCAAGCCCATTGCATTTAGGAATACAATGGCAACTAGATTAGAGGGGTGGAGTGGAAGAACTCTGTGGACGGCCTCCCCTTCCCCCCAGGACCTGGAAAGAAGAAGAGTAGAAAAATAGTTGGTTCTTATATGCTGCTTGTCTCTACCCGAAGGAGGCTCAAAGCAGCTTACAGTCGCCTTCCCATTCAACTCCCCACAACAGACACCCTGTGGGGTGGGTGAGGCTGAGAGAGCCCTGATATTCCTGCTCGGTCAGAACACTTTTATCAGTGCCGTGGTGAGCCCAAGGTCACCCAGCTGGCTGCATGTGTGGGAGTGCAGAATCAAACCCGGCATGCCAGATTAGAAGTCCGCACTCCTAACCACTACACCAAACTGGCTCAAAAAGACTACAGGCAGCTGTTAGGGAACTCACCAGCAGGGGCAGCTCTCATGCAGCAGGAATCTGCAGCCTCCAAGCCTCAGAAGGAAGTGGAAGGAGGAGGGAGTGGTCAGGGGTGGGGGACGGAAGGTGATTGGCTGGCCGCTGGACAGACAGGTAAACTGGTTGGAGGAGGAGCCACCCTGACTGGGTGTTAACTGCTGAGTGGCACTCAAGCCATGAGACATGCTCCTCTTCTAAGGCTTTACCAGAAATATTAAGTGGAACAGATTTAGAAGATAATTAGACTCCACTTTTCTGCCTTATGGGGATCTAAAGCTACAACCTCATCTCAGATTAGACTAAGTGGTGGTGGTGGTGGTGGTTATTTGAATTTATTGCCCGCCACTCTTAGCAAAGCCAGCTCTTGGCGGGCTACAAGATAAAATAAGTAAAATACAAATCCCCTAAACCCCCACACCTAAAACACAACAGATAACACAATACAAAACCAGCAAGAATACAACGGCACCACCTACCCCTGCTGGGAACTAGGGGGGGGAACTGCTGGCCACCATTGTTAGACTATGGTGGAATATCGTCCCTCCTTTGCTCCTTTGTGTAGACCCAAGATCACCCAGTGAGCTATTATGGCAGAGTAAGGGATTCAGACCTGAATTTTCCAGTTACTGTCTGAAAATTTTGACTTCTATACACTATTGGTTTTAATGTTAAGAACTAGGAGGAGGGCCTCTGCTCCAGTTGTCTGGAACCTCTGAGATGAGGTCTCTGATGAGGTCACTTCTTCTCTCAGGTCCTCCTGAAAGAGGTACCAGACCCATCATCCCATTAAGGCTTTTAGATGTTCTGAATTAATTTTTGGCAGCTAAATTACTGTAGATATTTTAGCATTATGTAATGCTCAATTATGTTCTTATATCATTATTTCTTTTTGTTGTAGCATGCCTCAGACCTAGAAAAGATAGTGTATAAATATTTTAAATACAATGAGATAGACCATAAGGGCAACAGCTGATGGTCTCTTTACCCACAGGCCCCCAAACTCTTGACCCATGGCTGGCTTCTCACAATATTTGTGTGGCAATTCCATTCACTATTATGTGGCCACCATGCTCATATGAATCTACTCACAAAGGAAGTATGAAAATCTGTCAACAAAACATTTGAGATCCTATCAGAACTAAGGCAAAAACAGTTTTTCCACCAACCAGATTAACCAGGCTGCTTGAAACATGTAGTGTATATGAGGAAATCTTCCAGTAATGGAAGATTCTAATATATCTTTTCCTTCAGTGGCTCTTTTCTGCAAAATGTGTGAAGAACAGCTGGGTTTATTGTTCCCCTCTTTTTTACTATCCGAAAGAGTCTCAAAGTGCCTAACAATCATGCACTCTTCCTCTCCCCACAATGGACACCCTTGTGAGGTAGATGAGGCTGAGAGAACTCTGAAAGAACTGTGACTTGCCCAAGGTCACATAGCTGGCTGCATGTGGAAGACTGGGGAATCAAACCCAGTTCTCCAGATTTGAGGCTGCCACGCTTACCCACTACCCTAAGCTGAAGATCCCGTATTCAGATTTTTTTATTCATATATATTCACTGGGAATTCTTTGGAGAAAAAATGTCATAGGAGTCATCTGCCTTTTCATCTTTTTTTGCTCTGGGGAAGAAGAAAGTTTTAGAACAGCCTTTCTTAACTTTTTTACCATTGAGAAATCCCTGAAACATTTTTCAGGCTTTGAGAAATCCCTGAAGTGGCGAAGTCTGGCATAATTTTGATTGGGAAGCATAGCTGTGAATATATCCACCTGGGGCCACTCCCCTTCCCACCCCTTCCAGGCTCATCATTGGCCACGGGGGGGGGGCAGTAGACATGACCATATATGGTCATATCACCCGATAAATGTCTAACAATTTTTTAAATATATATATAAAAATTAATTCCCACCCATTCAGGAATACCTTTCAGGGCCATCAAGAAACCCTGGTTGAGAAAGCCTCTTTTAGGAAATGCCAGTTTATAAGGCAACAAAATGGATATTCCAGAACTACGTAGGCCTCAATCCAAATATGCAAAGCTAATTCAGGATAGGCAGGAGCCAAGGACACGTTTTGTGGTTATATAATGTGTCTGTAGCAAAAATGTAGGGTTATATAGGCTATTATTGAAGACTAGCCTGAGTGCTTTGTGACTAAGTAGGGATGCACATCTGTATTTCCAAAATCCAGCTACTCTATCTAGCTACTAAATCTAACCACTATATCACACCATCACACACATTGCAATCAATAGCCCTATAGAGTCAGAGCACATACAGTGCTATGATGGGGTGTGTGTGGGGAGGGGGAGGATGTCTTCCCTCCACAAGACAGACTGAGCCCCTTGCTGTGCTTTGATCTCACTGCTGTGGGGCACTCTGGAGCGCAGCTTGGACTCCAGTCTTCCCTTATGCAAATGTTCTCTGTAGGGGAAACTGCCTACACTGGAGCCCGTGAAATGCACACCATCCCTTTATTTTCCCACAAGTATACGTACACATGATTTGCCTTATCCATAGGGTGATGGTGAAAAATTCCCAGGCCGCTCTACATATGTGATTGTTTTGCCCTTCCCAGACATTTCTTCCGTGTAGCGGAAAATGCCGTATAGGAGGCAGCTCTCAGTGAGAGTTTTCTCAGATTCACGCAGGCTGTGCCGGGTGACTTTGAAAGAGTCCCTCTCTGCCTCTTAAAGGCTTTGTTACGAGCCCTATTGTAGGCCTGGCAGAGCCAATGGGAAAGCGGCTGGATTCAAAGTCCAGGTGCCAACCAAGATAAATTCTTGGGCTCCCTACCAGGAGGCCTTTATTGCCTCCGTCACCTCTTTTGTTCTCATTGTGCCAGGAACTGTGATTGAATTAAACATGTCCTTGTCAATGGCTTCTGCTCATCTGCAGGGGAAACCTCCCCGGACAAATGGCATCCCCAACTGATCCTGCTGTCACGGAAACCCAGGGGGAGGTTTAACCAGTGATTCAGTGGGACACAGCTTTTTCTATATCAGGCAGTTTCCTCTCATGCTTCGCCCAGAAACATGGAATACCCTAACATTACCCAGAGATGGACACTTTTTTTTTTTGGGGGGGGGGGGTGTCCTACAAATTCTCCTGTTCTAAGAGCAGTGCTCATAATAGCAATTTTATTTTTTTTTTTAAACTGTAAAAGCCAACTAGACACATGACGGAGACAACTAAATCACCACAGTAAATTACAGCTGACCGTTTCTTAATAACAATGACAATACATTGATTTTATTCCTCCAGAAGGCTGCGGTGTAGTCTGACACGTCTTTCTCTGGACAGAACCCCAGGCTTGGAGGAACTGATTAATTGGGCTTGCTTCAGAGACAACACTAGGATGGCCCTTCTATGCAAGTATTTGCTGGAAAGATCAAGAATACTGTGGAAATGGTTCAATAGAATCAGAGCCCAGTAGCACCTTTAAGACCAACAAAGATGTATTCAGGGTGTGAGCTTTCGAGTGCTTGCACTCGAAAGCTCACGCCTTGAGTAAATCTTTGTTGGTCTTAAAAAGAAGAAGAAGAAGAAGAAGAAGAAGAAGAAGAAGAAGAAGAAGAAGAAGAAGAAGAAGAAGAAGAAGAAGAAGAAGAAGAGTTGGTTCTTATATGCCACTTTTCCCTACCCGAAGGAGGCTCAAAGCGGCTTACAATCGCCTTCCCTTTCTCTCCCCACAACAGACACCCTGTGAGATGGGTGAGGCTGAGAGAGCCCTGATATTACTGCTCAGTCAGAACAGCTTTCTCAATGCTGTGGCGAGCCCAAGGTCACCCAGCTGGTTGCATGTGGGGGAGCGCAGAATCGAACCTGGCATGCCAGATTAGAAGTCCGCACTCCTAACCACTACACCAAACTGGCTCTTAAAGGTGCTACTGGGCTCTGATTTTATTGTGCTACTTCAGACCAACACGGCTACTCATTTGAATCTATCCTGTTGAAATGGTTAATATCAACAAACGGTCGGAAATGATTCACGGATCATCCCATACAATCCACAATCCCACTGAAGTTTGGGTAGCTGTTCTAAACCCATGTGATGTTAACCCTGAAGTCCTGGTGATTTAACCATTTGAGTTTTTGAAACTGCTGGGCTGCCAGCATTTTGGGGGAGGGGGAGACGGGGAGGGGCTGCAGCTCAAGCAGACAAACATTGTTAGGCAATCCTTTACCACAGAGGCAATCAACCTGTGGTCCTCCAGATGTCCATGGACTACAATTCCCATGGGAATTGTAGTCCATGGACATCTGGAGGACCACAGGTTGACTACCCCTGCTTTACCATGTGGCAACTTACAATGGGATGCACGTAGCCTTGTGGGAAACTAGTCATCCCTAATATCCTGCCAAGTGAGGAGGAGATAGGCTTGTTCACACAGTGCTTGCTTCATAGAAATCATAGAATCATAGAATCATAGAGTTGGAAGGGGCCATGCAGGCCATCTTGTCCAACCCCCTGATCAATGCAGGATCAGCCCAGAGCATCCTAAAGCATCCAAGAAAAGTGTGTATCCAACCTTTGCTTGAAGACTGCCAGTGAGGGGGAGCTCACCACCTCCTTAGGCAGCCTATTCCACTGCTGAACTACTCTGACTGTGAAATTTTTTTTCCTGATATCTATCCTATATCGTTGTACTTGAAACTCATTACTGCGATGGCCGATTCATAATGCAGTTGAATCGGCCATCACAGACCAAAACCTCAGACAGACCTGGCACATGAGTTCAAGCAATGCTATGGAGATAACTACTTCCTTCAGTCATACTTGTCCCCCCCTATCCACTTATCATTTCCTTTCACTACCATGTGTTTTCTCCACGGAGCTTAGATTTATTTATTATATTTATATACTGCCCTCCCCGAAGGCTCAGATCCTGGAAGGACGACTGAGAGAGAGTAGCAAACCTGACGTAACCTATAGATGTTGAACAATTGGGTGGTAAGAAAGCGTCATGTGCGTGGCACAGTAATTTGGCATAAGTACGGCCAACCTGAAATGCAAAGGAAATAGTGATGTTTTCCTAGAGGTTGGGGGACATGTCAGACGTTCAGCTTTTATTTGTTTGTTTGTTTGTTTGTTTGTTTATTTTTAATTGGATTTTATATACCGCCGTTCGCCAAAAAGTCTCATGGTGGTTCACAATAAAATATAAAATCAAAGTAAAATCACATAAAATCACATAAATTACAATATAACCCCATTATTACAATAAAAGATGGCATTCTATTCTATAACTTTCCCCGCTTGTTCAGAGAGAGGTCGGATGTTAATCCTGTAAGAGAGAGAGGAGAGAAAGACTGGCCGATGGATTAGGGATCTTGGATGGAACCCGGGCTCTGCCCTGGCCTCAACGATATGCCTGGCGGAAGAGCTCTGTCTTACAGGCCCTGCGGAAAGATGGTAATTCCGACAGGGCCCTTAGCTCCTCCAGGAGCTCATTCCACCAGGTTGGGGCCAGAACCGTAAAGGCCCTGGCCCTGGTTGAGGCCAGGCGAACGTCCCAGGGGCCCGGGACAGTCAGTAGATTCATACCCGCAGAGCGGAGAGCCCTGCGGGGGGCATAAGCAACCAAACGGTTCCGCAGGTACCCACATGGCTAGGGGTACCCTATTGTATGTTAACTTTTGAGAGATTACTGTCTGCATTCGCTGTAGTAAACTGCTGCAGAGTAAGCATTCTTGCCGTCACCACTAAATTGCGAGATCACCTACTTGCTGTGTATGTGATATGTGCTGTTAAGTTCTTTGCTTCTGACTTACGGAGAACATATGAATTATAGACCTCCAAAATGTCCTGTCATTAACAGCTTTGCAAACTGATCCATCTCATGTTGGGTTGTCCTCTTTTCCTACTGCCTTCAACGTTTCCTAGCATTATTGTCTCTTCCAGTGAATCTTGTCTTTCAAATCTGGGAGCCTGGCCATTTAAAATCGACTGTGAAGACCGACCAAGTGACCTCCCTTCCTGAAAACGGCTTTGTGCAATGAATGTGCCTTATTTTATTGTGTGTTTATTGGCTGTTGTATACTTTTGTATTCAGCGGGTTCTCTGGAGACCTTTCATGCTGTTGGATTTTATTACGTGATTTTTAGTTATTGTAAATCATCTTGAGACCAGTGAAGTTGTAAACTTTCTTAATAACAAACAGGAAAGTTCCTGAGCAAACTACCTTTTCCACTCTCCATGAGTGGACGCTGATGGTTATTTTATTATGGCATATCTGCACTTCTGTGCTAGTTGTCATTATTTGGCAGGATGCTGCAGATGACTGGGTAAAGTGAGGGTGAAAGAGTTGACCTCAGAGTGGTTTGGTTGTCTGCACAACCCATCTTTGAAGACCTGGACCATTAATGGAACTTCCAGCACAATACTAAACAGAGCTATACCCTTCTAAGGTTTACAGGCTTCAGTGGACTTATAAGGGTGTAACTCTGTTTATGATGACGCTGTTGAAGTGGCAGTTGGTCAAGGCAGGCTAATAAATGTAAATGCTTCTTTCCATAATCAACTTCTAGTAAGCTGAAAACTGGCTAACCAGTGAGGGGGCTGTCCTACGGAACCTGTTTTCTGTGTGCAGAGAATAGAGGAGCATTAAAAAAATGTTATTCCCCATTCAGTAATCTTAGAGCCTGATACTACAGTCTGTGTTGACCAGCCTATTTCTCAGAAATGGAGCTACGTGTGAATGCTTTACAAGCTTTTAGCCACAGGATTGAGATGTGGGAAGCCAAGCTGTGGTGCCTGCACAGGAGCCTCAACAGATGGCAGATCAAAATGTTGTCCTTTGAGACTTCACTTTTCTATTCCTGTAGCAAACTTTCTTCAAGGACTTACTTACTTCATTTTTACCCAGCTTTTCTTCCCAATGGGGAGCCAAAGCCATTTACATGGTTCTCCATTTTATCATCACAACAAGCCAAAGAGGGGTGAGACTACAGGACTAGGTCAAGGTCACCCAGCAGGTTTCCATGACAAGATGGGGATTCAGGTCCTAATCTGACAGTCTACCCACAACAACATTTCCGATCCAAGACCCAGCCAGGCAGCAGCATGGGGCAGAGATGAAAGCATGCGACAGGAAGTCATATGACATCACAGTCAGATGACAGGAAGAGGAGCCAGCATTTCTACACACATACTAAACAGAATTTTCTGACACTGACTCATTGTGCTGCTCCTCTCAGCATGTTTGTGCATGTGTTTTGACCTATGCAAAATAAAAGAAATAGTTCTATAGTAGGGAGGCCAGCTTGGATTTGGAAATTTCTGGAGATTTGAGGGTAAATTTAGTGTGTGGAGTGTGGGATTTGGGGAGGGAGATCAGTGGGTTAGAATGCCATGGGGCCCACTCTCCACAGCAGCCATTTTCTTAAGGAGAATCTGTAGATCTCTGCAATCTACAGATCAGCTGTGATTCTGGCAGTTTCCAGGCTCCATCTAGAGGTTGGCAACCCAGTCTATAGTGGCTTGTGCCCCAGCAGATCACTGTACAGTTACCCGGTAACCAGCAATAAATTGGAGGAGCAGGGCTATGGGGGATCACCACTGGTGATAGAGTGATGTCTCTTCTGGTAAAAACCCAGAAGTGACCTCAGTCCTTAGGAATCACTGAAAGCTGCATGATTTTAGCTTCCAGTGATTCCAAGAGAGGACTGATGTTAACACCCCCAGAAATGATGTCGCACCATAGGCCCAGCAGCCATTTAAAAAATTTACCCCACCAGTGCTCAGGAGCTGGGGGTGAGTGATTTTCCTCCCACACACACCAGGCTGTACAGTATTTTATTCATGTCCTTCGGTCTGGAATAACTTTTGTGCCTCTTGTATACAAACAGGGATTTTAACTCTTTAAACATCAACAAGTTTTCAGATGCATACATTTTGTTCTCATGAGAAACACACAATCTCTGAAAGAATCAGGAACTTTTAAGTGACCAAGTGGCACTTGCATGCCCATAGAAGTGTTAGACCCGGCATCTCTAACTGCTCCAGGGATATGTCATCAGGATAAGTCTCCAGGGAGACTGTATGGCATAATTAGGCCCTTACATTCCACAGAATTTCCATGCAGGCACTGAAAGCAAGTGAAATCCATCTTTTTACACCTTTATAACTGATGTGCCCAGGGATAACTCATAATATGAGAAACATTATGATGAATATACTATATCTTTGTGCTTTCTTTGTAATTGTTTCACTTTATAACATTTCTATGACTATTTTTACCACAAGCCACTTGGAGGACCTTTGTGGCTAAAAAACCTTCAATGAATATAAATGAAAAATAAACAAACAAATCCACAGTAAATTTGACATACAAGGCTTGGCTTCATATGCCGTTCTGTGGCCCAGACAACATCCAAAGGACTCTTTCTTTCCTCCTTTAACGTAGGTTTCTAAAAAAAATGCAGAGAGATTACATAGAAAGAAAATATGCCCTTCATGTGGGCTCAGAAACTGCCCCGGTGACCCAGGGCATCCAGACCCCACAATCCCTCCACCTTCTCAAAAGGGGACCGGGAATTCCTTGGAGCTCACGGCCAAGAGGATTCTACAGAGAGGATGACAGAAGAGGCTTTTCTTCTGGGTGCCCGAGTTGGGAGGTTGTTTGCATTTCTCCTGTGGCATCTCATCTCCAAGGAAGTTTCCCCCCTCCCCCCCACTTCACTTTCTAAGAGGGATGTTACCCACTGAGCTATTTAAAGCAGCTAAATGAGAAAAGGGGGTTAATAAAGCACATACTAAGAAAGAAAAGAAAATCAGATTAGAAAGGCTGATGTTTTGGCTGTTAGGCTTTCTTTGGGCTCTGAAGGAAAAAAAAAGAACAGGATTCCCTCAACCTTTTCCCACTGTTCAAAGGACTTCGTGGCCAGAATCCCACCACTAATCCAATTTCTCCTCTCTAAAATAGCACCAACCCCCCATGTCTCGTTTTGACCTCTCTTGGGCTGCCTTTTCCCTTTCTTTTCAGAATGTACTTTCCGTTTGAGATAACAGGAGTGTCACCTGCATGGCGTCAGACCAGGGGCTCTGGGCTTTAGTCTGCTAGAGTGGTCCTTCCAGGCTCCTCCCAGGCCACTCCCCTAATTCATAATTATAGGGTTCTACAGGTTAAGGACCTCACCCCTCTACACCTCCATGACCTCTCATCAGTGAAGTCCACTGCTGACACAGTTGTTGGACTCACATTGTGTGTCACATCCCTGAATATCCTCCTGCCAAGCCTCTGACAACCCTGTCTGATGCAGGGTCTAATGTTTCACACCACCCGGCCTCTGCCTCCAGTCCTGGCTCTGCTCCGGCTCTGTCATGACTTTTCCAGCCTCTGGCATCTTTGTCCCTAGTTGTGCTAGTCCTTCTGCTCCCTTGGGGGACCTTGCTCCAGCTTCTTCCCAGCTCTCACTGATATCTTCTGCACCAGCTGCCACACCTCCAGTCCCATTTCTGCTGGCCCTGTATCTTCCAGGCAGGTGCTTCTTTTTAACTCCCCCCATCTGCCAGGACGGAACCCTATGATCCTAGTGACAATGAGGGGTTAGCTTCAGCCTGGCTGCTTTCCTTTCAGTCAAGCCTCAGAAGGCCTCCTGCTACCATTCAAGCTCCACAGGGGTACTCCATAGGCCACCTATTCCTTCCCATAGAGTGCTTCTTAAACTGACCACCTGAGGTTACCACCTTAAAAAAAAAGAATTATAAAGGTGTAGGGTTGCAGAGCCATCATTAGACTTTCTCACTGGGATGTGTTCTGTTATTAGGGTGATGGGATTGCAAAGTAAATGGGTAATGCTGCCTAACTGCCTCACCCAGGAGAGCCTGTTTCCTTCTCTTGTATAATTTGCTACAATAGCCCCCCCCCCCCCCCCCCAATTTCAGATCAGGGGACCTGACTGGTCTTCTGCAAATCTACCATTTGGATCTTTTGCGCCTTCACTTGGGCCTTTGTCCTGTCCAGGGTGACGTCCATCTCCTGCTACCTCCTAAATTCAGAATCTCCTTACTATGCATGCTTTTCATGATCCTCCTGACCAGCATAGACATTTTGCCGCTTTCCATCTCAGCCCAGGATGAGGCCTCAGCAGGACCGTCTTGCCTGACTGCTGTTCAGTCTTCCAATCCCCACACAGAGGCGGCTCCTATCAGCAGGGGCCCACCAGGGAGGTTGTTCCTGCACAATCAGCAAAGGGCCAGGGTGAGTTATGTTCCTGTGAGTCACTCTCCTGAGTGCTCTCCTGCTAATCCTCTGACAGTCCCGTCTGCTGCAGGGTCTGGTGTTTCACATCACTCAGCCTCTGCCTCCAGCCCTGACTTTGTTCTGGCTCTATCATGACTTCTGTAGCCTCTAGCATCTCTCTCCAGGGCTGGTCCCTAGATGTCCCTGTCCCTGTTCATGCTGGTCCTTCTGCTCCTTCTGGGAGACTCACTCCAGTTTCATCCCAGCCCTGCTCATTTGCTCCTCACTCAGACTGTGGTCTCTGCTCACCATTGTCTTTTGTGTCAGCCACCAGTGTCTCCAGCCTCATCACTGCTCTGCTGGCCCCACATGTTCCGGGCAGGTGATTTTAAACTCCCCCAGCTGCTGGAAGGGGCCCCACCCAGCTGCAGTGCCACAGGAGGCCTCCTGCCACCACTCAGGCTCCAAGGAGCTGCTCCAGAGACCGCAAGGAGTCTTTAATAACAGAAGCATGCAAAATTTGCTCTGCAAAGGCTGTGATCCTAAAAGGGTTATATGGAGAAAGGCCAAACATTAAATACCACTTCCCTGTAATGTTTTTGGTAGAAAAATGTAAGGTCCTCATCCAGGAATCTAATGTTCATCAGCCATTCCTCAGTTTTAAGACCAACATAATTTTAGTAGCCAGTGTGCTTCCACAAAATGAGAGCAAGAGTCGGCGAATTTAGCACAATTCCATTGTAGCTATGTTCTATTGAAAGCATGTGACTCAATCCTAAATACATTATTGGAAGGAAGCAAATCCCACTGAATTTAATGTGCACAGGATTGCAGTCTCTGTCATGACTTATTTTAACCTTATTTCTATGGTATTTACAGCTCAGTCGTATGCATGTATTCAGAAGGCAGTTCCACCGAGTTCAAAGGGATTTACTCAAAAGAGCACCCTCAGCTGCAACTAACATTTTACTAGGTCAGATAAAAGATATTACCTGGATCGTGGTTTGGCTTTGAATTCTGACTTTGGACCAGCACCTCTCCAATTAACTTTGTTTTTGTTGCTTTTGAAAATGCTTAACATTGTTCTCTGTGGCATTCAAATCCTAGCGAATGTGTTTTAATCTTGAGCAGTGCTCCCTTCCAACCAGCAAGTTCTCTGGAGATAGAAACTTCTGCAAGGAAGAGCTGAGCATGAGAAAAAAAACAAACATGAGTCCTTTGCTGGGGTTTATGTTTTGTTTTTAAACTGTATACTAAGTTCACAATTGAAATATGTTGCAGGGGGGAGGAAGAGAGATCAAAGTGCCTGAACGGATCACACCAGGCTCCACTTCCTGAGAAGAAAGCAACTGCGAGCACCACAGCCCCTTCATGACATACTTGTAGACGGGAAGTATAGTTCTTGTGGCTGGAAATATAATCAGGCCGGAGGATGAGGGAACATTCCAGATGTTGTCATTCTCACACACAAAGAGGAGGAGACTGAAGGGGTGAGGGGCTTGTGTGTGTAGGTGTGCATGTGCACGTCGGTGAGCACATGGACAAGAGCCTGACAAGTAGCCATGAAGGGAAAGAAAGAAGTGTTCTTGCTTCTACTGCTAAAGCTTGAGCACCGTTTCCCCATCATGGAAACGAAAACAAGAATTTGAACATCTGGTTGGGGGGGATGGGACAGTTTATGAGAAGCACATTTTAGGTTCCTCTTTTTATAAACTTCCTGGGATTTGAGCATTTTATTTGTCATGTTTGAGCCATGAGTTTGGGAAATGTCGGCTGTTTCTGCCCATTGACCTGCATTGTGAGTATTCACTCCCCCCCCCCTCACCACTGTGATTTACTGAGTACATCAATTCACCCCATCTATTGGCTTATAAACTGATTCAAAGGAGCAGCCGTGTTAGTCTGAAGTAGCACCATAAAATCAGAGTCCAGTAGCACCTTTAAGACCAACAAAGATTTATTCAAGGCATGAGCTTTTGAGTGCAAGCACTCTTCCTCAGACTAAGAACTCCCACTGAGCATCCCTGATCTGAGCCTCTGGCTGTCAGTATAGCAGATGAGTAGAACTGCAGAGAGGCAGAGTTTACACTGAGGGGGGAATCAACAAGCCCTTATTAAAATAGTGCCTTCCCTTGCTCAAGTATTGGTTATGTTGTAAAATGCTGAATCAGGACCCCAAATAGTTGCAGGACATTCCTACAGAGGTGAAAGTCTTTCATAGCACCTTGAGGGGGCGGGGGTCTATAAGGAGAACACTGGACAGTCCTCATGGGAATTGCCTTGTTTGCATAGATTGTCATCTTACAGCCAATAATGCCTGTTTCCCTATCAGAGTTACCTGGCCACTGATTTTATTCTCTCTCATCCACATCCCTATTTAGGGCAACATCACACATAAACTACCCTAATTACTGGTTTTGTTTAGATCTGTTTGTTGTTGCTGTAAAAGAGAAACTACAATAGAAGAGCAAAGACTCTTGTTATGTAAATTAGCATTCTGGCTCCATATAACTTTTCTGTTTGCATTGCAAATCCTATTGTAACTCAGAAGGTGCTACATGGTGGAAAAGTCCCCAGACTTGTCCTCCCTTGCACCCTGCTTTTGTGAGTTCTTTCTAAATCATTTATTTATTTAGATTTTTAGACCATCCTTCCATACGGCTCTGGGCAGTTTACATAGAACATCGCAGGGTAACGAACTACATAGAACATTTTCAAGTGGGTAGCCATGGTGGTCTGAAGCGACACAACAAAACAAAATCAGAGTCCAGTGGCACCTTTAAGACCAACAAAGATTTATTTAAGGCATGAGCTTTCTAGTGCAAGCACTCTTCCTCAGACTACAACTGAATTTGTGAACTACAACTGAATTCGAGGGGTCTGATTGGCTGTTTTAGCAAAGAAGTATCATATGGCTGTATTTGGATGTTGTGACACAGTTTCCTAATTTAACAGGATTAATTTTTGCTTATATATTCCCACTGTCATGATGGTCAGTTCTTAGTCTGAGGAAGAGTGCTTGCACTCGAAAGTTCATGCCTTGAATAAATCGTTTGGGGGGTATAGACAGGGAATCGGTTTCTCAGGTACACTGGGCCCAGACTGTGGAACAGGAGTGTGCACACACAAAAAGGGGGATTTTTCAGATTCGTATATATTGGATCCCTGGGTGGGAGGGGGGAACAAAACAGATTCCATTACTGGAATGCTATTCAGATTTGAGGTTGCCTTGCTGCCGTGGTCTTCAGCACTCCAGCAAACCTCCTGGGCTGGTTGGGAGCAGCTGGGGTTGGTGTAGGTGCATCAAGTGGTGTGCCTGCCTCGCTGGGCCCAGGCTCTTCCTCCAGGATCAGGCCAGGATGGTCCCAATCCTGCCCTGGACCCTGGCTGCCTGGCTCCATCTCTCCCTTCCCCTCCTCAGCTGCCCCTGGCAGTGGAAGGAGCAGCAGTGCCAGTAGCACGGGCATGACACCATACTGCAAATTAATCTAATCTAATCAAGTGAAGTTAGTTCGGTATAGTGGTTAGGAGTGCGGACTTCTTATCTGGCATGCCGGGTTCGATTCTGCACTCCCCCACGTGCAGCCAGCTGGGTGACCTTGGGCTCGCCACAACAATGATAAAGCTGTTCTAACCGAGCAGTGATATCAGGGCTCTCTCAGCCTCACCTCCCTCACAGGGTGTCTGTTATGGGGAGAGGAAAGGGAAGGCCACTGTAAGCCGCTTTGAGCCTCCTTCAGGTAGAGAAAAGCGGCATATAAGAATCAACTTTTCTTCTTCTTCTTCTTCTTCTTCTTCTTCTTCTTCTTCTTCTTCTTCTTCTTCTTCTTCTTCTTCTTCATGTATTGAAAATGAAGATTGAAGTATAAATGTACACACCTTAATTGTTAGATGCTGAGAGTAATTAATAGGGAGCCTGTTGTTTTGCTTCATCCATCTCCTCTCAAGCATGGAAATAACGAATAGCACCCTTTTCTTTAAGGTGCAGTGACTGGTTATGCAGTATTATGTCTTCTCTGTCGCCAGACCAGAGAAATACATTCCAACTTACCATTCCATTATAATATTCATTACATTATCTGAAATCTGTTATTCCAAATAAGAAATATAATAAAATAAAGAGCATGTATAACCTTTCTTGGTGAGAATGCAGATATAAGAACTGAATAAGATTAGCATATGTAGTGAGATAAGAAACCAATATTCCTGTTAAGTCCAGGGTGGGGGGTTGTTCTGAGTGTTGTAATAACTTGTAATTCAGCAGTTTCCCTTTCCAGTCTATTTCAGAAGTTTCTTTACAATACAGCAGCTATTTTGACATAACCCATTAAAGGTTAAAGTGTTGGCCTACAGATTGCTCGGTCATGCGATTCTTGATCACAGATATGTGTCCATTTATCCTTTGGCATAGGATTTGACCTGTTTTCCCTATGTAGAGAATCAAAGGGCATTGTTGACATACACAATGTTGAATGATAAACAAGTGAATGAGCCTGAGATGGTGTAATTGATGTTGTTAGGTCCAATGATCAAGTTGTCTGAATATTTCTGGAAGCAAAGTTGGCATCTGGGTTTATTGCAAGCTCTGGTAGCAGTCTCCACTTTCAAGTAAGATGCATGATTGTGCATGAGGAGCTGTTTAAGATTGGGGAAGGTGCTGTCTGTGTGCCAGAAAAGTTTTGCCCCATCAGTGCTTGTGAAAGAGAACTGTCCTTATTCATGAGAGACTGTAAGTCATCGATGTGTTAAACTGTTATGAGCTGAGAGTAGCTTGTGACTACTAGTGGAGTTCTTTTATTGTCTCTTTGTGGCCTGTCTTGTAACCAACTTTCTCTGGGCTTGTTAATCTTGACTTCATTGGGTGGATATTTTAATTCCAAAAACTTTGTTGTAGAATCCTTAGGTGAGAATCTCTGTCTGTAGGTTTGGAACAAAAATAGTTGTAAACATAAAGTCTAGCTGTAGACATTAGAGGTTTGGTACATTTAGGATGGCAGCTGGATGCATGTAGATTTGTTTATTAATCAGTAGGTTTCTGGAATAAAGTGGAGTCTATGCATCCATCATGTATTTGCACAGTGGTGTCCAGAAAATGTATTTCTCGCATAGGTTGGTTCATTGTCAGGTTGATGGTATGGTTGTTGTTGCTGAACTCCCAGTGGCATCTATCTAGGGTTTCTAGACAATAAAAATGTCATCAGAGTAATGTAGGTATAAGAGAGGCGTGAGTAGGCAGGAGTTTAGGAAGTGTTGCTCCAAGTCAGCCATAAAGATGTTAGCATACTGCGATGCCATGAGATTGAATACTTGTTCGTACTTCTGAACCTTTGGCGGGCTTTTGAGAGAGTCAGCTGTGTGGTATCCTTCTCAATGGGTAGAATTGTTTTTCTGTCATTCTAGGCATTTCTCATTGGGGGATCTGCCAAGCGGGTGCTGGAATACTACAGCTCTGCCTTTTTGCCAATGGAATGTAGGCCTCTCTAGATTTTGATTTGGTCTCCTGTGCTTTTATACATATGCAAGGAACTATTTGGAGGTGGTCACACAGAGATTTGGCATGCAGAGCTCTGCTTCTAGGAAGAAAACTGTGGAGCCGGGTAGGGGTTCCTTGTACCAGTTACAGCCCTTCCTAAGGAGAGCAGATCTGATCACAGTTCCACATACATTGGTGGTAGATAGGTTAGCTCCTGTAGCATGCTCTATGTGGGGAAACAGTGGGAAAGTGCCTAGAAACTCTAACTGGTGCAGAACGAGGCATTCAGGGAACAGCCAGGCAGCATATAATACAGCGTTTAGGAGTGTTTAGGAGCACAGACTTCTAATCTGGCCAGCTAGGTTTCATTCCCTGCTCCTCCTCCACATGCAGCCAGCTGGGTGACCTTGGGCTCATCACAGCCCTCATAGAGCTGTTCTGACCAAGCAGTCTTATCAGGGCTCTCTCAGCCTCACCTACACCCCAGGGTGTCTGTTGTGGGGAGAGGAAAGGGAAGGCGACTGTAAACTGCTCTGAGATTTCTTCAGGAAGAGAAAAGTGGCATATAAGAACCAACTCTTCTTCTTCATCATCAGCTTCACGAGTTGCCAGTTTCTGCATGGCTTCACATGTCATGTGAATACTTATGCTAAACTTCAGTTCTTTCTGGTGGTTCCAGACTTCCACAATCCTGATGCATTGGTTATTGAATGTCCCATTTTGTCACTTGGACTGACTCACTATGAGTAATCTGCCTTGAGTGCCTGTGAGAAAGACAGAATATAAATAACGTAAATAAATAAAACTCCTCATCACGAGCCTCATCATGCATTTCCTGGTACCTCAAGCAGACGGAAATCTACAGCACCACTTTATTTGGTTCTGTGGAATATTTAAATTTTCACACGTCCAAGCACAGCATTCTCGGTGGGGGCAGAACGAGAGGGTCCCCAGTGGGCTATCCAACATCCCATCACGACAAAGAATAGTACAAGGGCAGAAGTACATATCAACTCTGATTTGAGCCCAGATCCAGAAATGTGGGGAAAGGTATGTGTGCCGATAAGCAATGTTGTATAGATGAAGGATGTGAGCAGTGAACATGCTGATCATCCAATAACCATCTTACATACCCAGGACACAGACATGATTACACTCATCCCCCCACCCTCAAAATACCAAGTGTGTTAAGAGCCAAGTCATATCCCCTAGCAGACATGGAGCAGGCATCCAAGATTTTATATGTTCTTAACTCCGAGCTAAGCTTTCTTCACTGTAGCCATGCTTGGTGGAAAGGCAGTGCTTAGTGATCAAAACTGAGGATTTTGTTGTTGTTTTCTTCCAAAGGCATATTCTGTTATAGATGTTGTTCCAGATAAAACACGAGGGCCTGCTTCAGTGGGATATCCCCAAGCATATGACTGATCCACATCATCTGAGCTCAACAGGGCTACTTAGAGTGGGAGGACTTTGATCAGGGAGTGTTGCTGTGAAAAAGGAAAATGCAGGAGGATGAATCAGCAGTAGGCAAAAGCCCTCAAGTAAAAGCAAGTGGAAAGGAAGATGAAGGAAAACTGAGGCACCCCACTCTTTCACCCCCTACCCCTACTCATCCCGCCGCCCCGTGCTGGGACATCTGTCTGCAGCAGCTTAGAGGAAGCTTGAGAGTGCACAAGTCAAGGAATATACCTTGCAACTGATCTCCAGGTATAATGGGGGCCAGAGTGGCTCCCAGAGACCCCGAGATAGAATAGCATGCCCACCCCCACCTCCCCCATGCATACACTCTAGATTTCAGGATTTCTTTTCTCCCTGAGACGCATCCCCGGGAGCTCCTACCACGTGGCTTTTCTTCCCTGTCACATTACAAAAAATACACCATTGAGATGCAGTCTGGCCATGACTTTGGAACTATTTGTGTGGAAACTGTTTGGTGCCAGTTTCTTGCCCACTCACATCCCTACTTCTCCTTCTCCTGACACGGGTTTGTCCTGAAGCAGAAGCGGGATGGTCCGGCCCTCGCGGACCTTGAAGCCTGAAAAAAATGTCAGAGGTATCTCCATGGCCAAAAGATTGAAAAAAATCTGCATTAGATAAAGGAAAATGATGGCAGAAATGTTGGATTTGCAGAGATTAATGCAAAGTGAGGCATACGGGCAGCTTGAACTGGCCAAAAGCCCTTCACTGTTTCAGACAGTAAAAACGTAAGATTTAAATGAAGAGGCTACACAGGATTTGGCTGCTGCAGAATGTCCTTCTGATGCGGTTTGATTGGGAAAACACCCAGAGGGACAGGACTAGCTGACTGATTCCATGTATACATTCTCAAGATTGCTTAATGTGGATTATTTGACCCTAACCTGGGCCTATTTGCATACAATGGATAATGCACTTTCAGTGTACTTTAGAAGTAGATTATCCTGTTCTGCACAGGAAAATCCAGCTGCCAAAGCACATTGAAAATGCATTATCCTGTGTGTGCGGAATGGGCCCTAGTTGTTCTCTCTGTTTAGGTGATTATAAAAAGGATGCAAGTAGTCATGTTGATTCCATTGCACAACAAACAAACACAAAGCAGCAGCAGTATAATTAGGATCAACTAAACTGCATCGTGAAGAGCAATATTTTGCTTTACCCAGGTTTTCTCTCTAAGCCAGGTGAAAGAAAGGAGGATGCAGTCAAACGTTTCACATCACGACAGAAAAGTCTGCAATTTGTAACATTTTTTTTTAAATGGAGATTGCGGACATAATTTGATTAATTAGAAATTATAGGCTGGTAAAAATAAAATAATAGTAATAGTAACAACAATAATAGTTGTAATAGCCTAAGGTAGCGATCTCCAACCTGTGGGCCATGGACCACATGTGGTCCGTCGACTAATTGGAGGTGGACCACAAAGGACGCCTTCTCCCCCCCCCCGGCCCTTTACTTCATCCCCCCGGCCCTTTACAACACACTTTGGGGGTCATTGTCTCCCATCACTCCCAGATGGGACTATCTCGTTGCAGAGAAACAAGCTCAGGGTTCCCATTGATTTGTCATTGTCATGAGTTAAAATTTCCATGAAAATAAAATGTTCCTTATGTTCATTGTTGTGGCGTGTCTGTCTCTTATTTTGAAGGGATGTTTAAACATTACCATAGCGATCAGACAGCGTTAGGGCAGTGGTTGAGAGTAGAGGAGTAAACTACCCTTCCCCCCCCCAGCGGGCCTCAGTAAAATTGAGATTCCAATTTGCATTTCTGATCAGAAAAATAGAGGTTGGAAGAAGTTTTAGATTCCTACACCCAGAGCACCAACATTACTACTCCGTCTCTGCTTTTAACCTGTCCTTCCTTCCCCCAACCGTAGATGCTACAGTTGAATAGAAAGACCTGGAATTGGTTACTGATCGGGCCCTTTTGCTGATGGGACCATGTTAACTGCATTAGGGACCATGTCAGACATCAAAGCCCTGATTAAACTGGTTCTTTAATGGTATCTTTGTGCTTCATTATTTTCCCCCTTATTTTTTTTATGAAGGACTCACTCCTTTGTTGTTCTCTGCTAATTTATCACCTCTTTATTTGTTGTTCATTATGGATTTGGAAATTTCTGAGTGTCCCCCCTCTGCTTCAAAAGAGAACCAACCTATCGCTGAGAATAGTGTCTCAGTTTCTAGCTTCTTTCCTTCCTTCTCCAGTGCCAGAGAAGTTCAGCCAGTGGCTGAAGAGACATTCACACTTGTGAAGCTCACATTGATTATTGCCTTTAAATTCCTCGGTCCAGTCATAGATAAAAGGATAACCACTTCAAAGGGAAGTGTTAAGAGTTTAACCCCTGAGCTAAAAAGAGTGGACAACAAGGTAATTGAGGGTAATAACTGATCACAGACCAGCTTTCAAGGCACATGTGGATCCTACTTTCAGATGGCTTTAATTTTATTAACATTTGTAGCGGCTTCTTGATGCTTTCCAATCGTTACAGACTTCAAAGGTGGAGAAGGTAACACTCTAAATGGAGAAACTGACTCCAGGATCCTGTGTTTCTCTCCCCCCCCCCACCCTTGTGGGTTAAACCCAAACCTGCTGCTAAACCAATGATTCTTCTCAATAATTGCCTAAGAGATTTCTTGTCATTTGAATTTGCCAGTGGATAGGATTGCCAGCATCTCTACCATGGCTACAATTTTTGCAGAGCTCCTGTGGAGAGAGCCAACAGGGTAAACTTCATCTGCATTTGAGAAAAGGCTACTAGGAGTTTTGTGGCGAATGGATTTATCATTTAACGACTGAGAGGGGATCTGATAGCCATCTTCAAGTATTTAAAAGGCTGCCATATAGAGGATGGAGCAGAGTTGTTCTCTCTTGCCCCGGAGGGACAGACCAGAACCAATGGGATGAAATGAATGCAAAAGAAATTCCGTCTAAACATCCGGAAGAAGCTCCTGACAGTTAGAGCGGTTTCTCAGTGGAACAGGCTTCCTCGGGAGGTGGTGGGTTCTCTATCTCTGGAAATTTTTAAACAGAGGCTGGATGGCCATCTGACGGAGAGGCTGATTCTGTGAAGGTTCAAGGGGGTGGCAGGTTACAGTAGAAGAGCGATAGGTTTGTGAGTGTCCTGCATAGTGCAGGCAGGTTGGACTGGATGACCCAGGAGGTCCCTCCCAACTCTGTTATTCTATGATTCTAAGTTCTGCATGACTGAATGGCTGACAACAACAAACAACAACAGGGAAGGCCAAGGGGAAAGGCAGACTGTTGTTTCCTGTCGTTTCAGACAGACCTGTTTTAGTAACCACCTGCCAGTTAAATTTATTTTCTTGTTCAGACAAACCCACTTGCATGGGGTTAGCAAAGTATGGTTGAACCACAATTGACAAAAAGCTGCTTTCTTCCCATTTTCATCTCTTCCTTGCTCTTCTGAATCACTGTGAGGTGCTGCGTAAGGTGTCCATAGTGCTTCCTGCCCGTTTCTTTCCTCCCCCCCCTGCCCATTTTTTGCCTTGCAATCTGCCTTGAAAGTGTTCTTTTAATTTTTTTAATGTCCTAAGTTGAGTGCTATGCCTCAGGGTATCAGCAATTTCAAAGAAAATGGTCCAAGACATCTGGAAATCTTCCAGCCAATCTTCATCACTGTAATTGGCCATCACAGTGTTGTTCCACTAATCCAGTGGTTTTCAACCTGGGGGTCAGGACCCCTTTAGGGGTTGAACGACCCTTTCACAGGGGTTGTGGCAGGGCGAGCAGCTTGCCTGGGGGTGCCATCCACACAACAGCCTTGCGGGGTAGATCGAGATAGAGCATTCGTCTGTCTGGAGCAGTGGAAAACAGTGAGATTGGCACGGTGGGACAAGAGGCAGAACTGAACTGAGAAACCCCGGAAGAAACCAATTTTTCTACAATAATGGACAATGGATCTTCATGCCATTGGTCAGCTTCGGTTTAATTTCTGTGAAAGAACACTTGCATAATCTTATGGTTGGGGGTCACCACAACAGGAGGAACTGTATTAAAGGGTCATGAGATTAGGAAGGTTGAGAACCACTACACTAATCCTTGCTGCATGGTTTGACCCACCAGTGGCCACACGCTACAGAGACGATTCATTAATGGAATGAAATTTGAGGAGGGAAACTCCCACCCCTGTATTGCTTTAATTGAAATCAGGCCAACAATGAATAACATCTGGTTTAGCAAGGTAATGTGACCCCCCCCCTTCAGAAATAACTAGTCTTGTGGTGAAAGCATGAATCCTGCTTCTCCTGGAGAACAAGTGACACAGATAAAATAAATCCCAAGGGATATTTGAAATGTAGAGTGATGAGGTGCAAGGGATGATGGGGCTCCTATATTAAGGTGACCAGATTTTAACATTGGTAAAGCGGGGCACCATTGACCGGAGGGGGGGGTTCTTGATTAAAAATTTGGTCTATATGGAGCAACAAAAATTTTCATGGAATGCATAGAACGCAAAAATAGTATTCTAATATATATATATATTAATTTCAACATAAGTACAATCTGCCAGGTACCCCCAGATGTCCCTCCAAAAGTGAAACAATCTGGTCACCTTATCCTATATGCCAGCACAGCTTGCCAACAGCAAATATAACCGGAATAAGAATGAACTACTATCCTCAGGCTTTTATTGAGGGACTTTGTATTGTATATATACACAGTTACCAGGGCAGGGGTAGTCAAACTGCGGCCCTCCAGATGTCCATGGATTACAATTCCCATGAGCCTCTGCCAGTTTGACTACCCCTGGATTAGGGAGATCTGTAATCTTAGCCATGAAGCACACCCAAGCACATCTTGGGTTAAGTATTGTCTCCTAACCTTGCCTACTTTGCAAGGTTTATTTATTTATTATTTATATTTATTGCATGGCATGTGTAGTGTAGCCAGGAGATCCAAGAATTGTCCAACAGCCAGACAAAGGATGTTTAAAGATGCTTTGCCATTGCTCGCCTCTGTGTCATGACCCCTCGTGTTCCTTGGAGGAACTCCATCCAAGTCCTTGGAGGTCTCCCATCCAGATACTAGCCAGCTTAGCTTCTGAGATCTGATGGGATCTGGCATGGCTGGGTTATCCACATCAGGGCTTGCACAAGGAGAAAATGGTAGAACTATATATGCTGTAATTCTGAGCTCCTTGGAGGAGAGGTGTGGTAAAAGGCAACAATAATGTCACACACTATATGCATTTCAAAGACTCATTTGTCACTCATATCTATATTCAGATTTTGCCTTCACAGAACTTAGTGTGATTGGGTAATCTTACTATAACACGAAAAGCTTCTTCAGATATGTGGGGAGCAAACATATAAGGTAAATAAGGCAATAGGCCCACTGTTGGGTGAAGGTGGAGAGACTCCGACAGAGGACAGAGAGAAAGCAGAAAGTTTCAGTACCTATTTTGCCTCTGTGTATTCTCAGGATAATATAGACACATCTAGGGATGGTAGTAGCCAAGGTATAGTGTCTGGATGGCAGGGTGACATGGACAGAGAGGTTGTCAAGAGACACCTGGATGAGTTCAAATCCTCTGTGTTGGATGGCTGGTACCTGAGAGTGTTCAAGAACTTTTTGGAGAGCTTGCAGAATCTTTGTCATCTTTATCATCTCTTTGAGGACTGGAGATGTGCCAGAAGACTAGGGGAGAGCAAATGTTATCCCAATCTTCAAAAAAGGGAGGAGAGAGGACTCGGGAAACTTCAGGCCAGTAAGTATGAACTCAATTGAAGGGAAGGTAATAGAGCAGATTTTAAACTCTCCATTCTGAAAAAAAGTTGGAACAATAGGGCCAATGGAAATTCTTAAATACTCTGTTGAAAGAATGATTGGGGGGGGGGGATTCAGGAAAGATGGTTGGAAAAGTGGGAAACAGATTCTTAGCTATTAAAGGGGTACAGACATTACCAGAATCTCCCCAAAGTTATGCAGAGGTGGGGAAACTCTGCCTGTCCTAAATATAACTGATTACTCAAAGCTGCACAACTTGTGACCCATTAAACCAAAAACAACCCAATATCTATGTTTGGTGGCTTCTCAGGTGCATGGCCCTCCCCTGGTGTTTTCACAGTCCTAGACAGGTAGGAAAGAGGATGCTAGTCTGTATAAGAAGTTGCCATACATGACTGGTGGGTTGCTTGTGATCTGGTTGAAGGCAGGGCTGGATGGAGATCTTGCATGCCCACACAACCTGTGAGCCACAAAGGCAAACACAGTCTCCTTATCCTGTATAATATCAGCTGCAACCTAACTGAAGACCTTCAAAGAAGGCAGAGGACCGATGGAAGGAGGTGCATGGGGCATGCTAGGCTGGCCATGCGTGTTGCATGCCTGACATGGCCGGTGTGACCTCTGGAGGGGAAGGGCCAGGGAGGCGGCGGCCTGCATAGTTATTCTTCAGCAGAGGGCTGACCTGTTGTTGGCATTTAATGACATGTACAATGTTAGAAGATGATCATGTGAATAAGGTTGAGATGATGTAGCTAATGTTGATAGATCCAGTGATTATGTAGTCTGTGGCAGCAAAACTGGCATCTGCTGGTAACAGCAACCATGTTCAAATTAATGTTGTATTATTGTGTATGAGGAGTCATACAAATGGTTGTATTTTTCATCATTATTCCAACACAAATCGTCATTTTCTCTTCCAAAGAGTATCTTTTCTTTTGCAATCCTATTTTCCCCAAAGTTGAAGGATTAATATTTGTTTAGCTCTTAGGTATAGTAAGTATTGTGCATAATGAAAGTTGCTTTAAAAATAGAACACCAAGTTTATCTTAATGTCACACTGTGAGAAAATAATTATGGGAAGCAGAGCAATATTTATTTATGCAATACCCAATATAGTTAGACATAAAAATAAACAGAATGGTTGAAAATTACTGTGTATTTTCAAAAAGAGTTGCATTTTACAACTGTGGAATATGTCTTATTAGAACTTCTGATGAAAAGGCACAAGGGGGGGATTATATGCTACCAATATATTAATATAGTGTAGATAGAAAAGAAGGCAATAAGCAATTTGGGTGTATTTGATACTGTTGCCCCTATCTGCACATTCTGAAAAATAACCAAACAGCCTTCCAAATGTTTCAAAAGGCATTCAGTAGCAAAATCCTGTGTGGATTCCAGCCTGTGCTTAGGACAATAGCCACTGCTGTGGTGCAAATCACAGTTTATCATTACAGCTGAGGTTATCCTGGAGCAGGAAGAGTGCTTCAGTCATGCTTGTCCCAGATGGCAATAGTTGCATTCAAACTATATTTTGGAATACTTTAGAACAGCATTTCTTTGCATTTGACTTCATAAAGATGTTTATACAGTTACGACAGAACAGATGTGTTGTATAATATGTCTATCTTAGCACAATCCGTGGGTATGAACTAATTGATTTAAAACATCTGAGTTGTGGCAAATTCAAGAGGACTCAGACTCGTGTGTGTGTGAATAAACTTTATTGCTCTAGGCCATTGGCCATCACAATTTAAAAGCATGTTATTGCTTACAGGTGCCGCATCAGGCTTTAAGGCTGTCCCAATTATCAACAATACCGAAAAAAAGTTAATGCTAACAATAGACACTGCAGTTCAGCTGTTTGAAGAAGCCATGATATTTGTCAGGCACACAGTTTGGATCTTTCTTGCAGCCATTGTGAAAACAGCGAACCCTTTGTGACACATAAGGATCCGTGTCAGAGAGTAAATATATTCATGTGTTGTTTGCTGAAAATAGTTCCCTTGGAGTTATTTTGTATAGAAATTTTCCCAAGTTCTGCATAAAGTGGATAGTTTAATAAGTAATGGGGAAGATCTTCCACTGATTGAGCCCTGCAAATGCAGACGATGTGATAGGGGAGTTTGGTTATGCCTCCCAGGCAGGACAGCTGAGGGCATTAACTGGAATCTCAGGGCTGAAAAAGCCAACCTTAGTTTGCTCACATTAAGTCAGCCAAATATGGGGCTCTATTATATTTTTTTAAATTATTAAGCCACAGAGCACATCTAGAGTATACAATTATAGCTCTGTCAGTTTTTGCATACTGACAATAGATTATTTCTTAGATCCACTAGTAAATGATCTGGGACAATGTAGCGTGTGATAACAGCACTCAGAAAAGAAGAAGGTTGTCCTTTAGTTTCTGTAGATAAAGCACTGATGATTAAAGGACACAGAGGTGGACAGTTTGTTTTTAATCTGCCATTTTAATAGAGCTAAGTGTGCATGTGCCCTGAAGGAAGGAAGTCCTAACTCCGGCCTCATTAGAGTGGCTGGAGCCCCTTTTGGTAGAACTAGGACACACCTCATGAAGATATTCTGGATGGATTCTAGACTGCTAAGTATTTGCTCCTTCCTGCCCCAAACTTCAGTGTTGTACAATACACTAGGAATAATTTTACTGGTAAACAATTTGATAACTGGATCTGCCCAGTGTCCTTCCTTGTGTGATAAAGCCTCATTATTGCACCTGTGAGTGAGGCTTTTAAGGCTGCTATTTGGGCACTCCATGAAAGGGTCTCAGAGAACATGACTCTTAGGTATTTGAATAATTTGCATTGTTCAGTCTGAATGCCCTGTATGCTCCAAGCTAGCCTTTTCAGTTTTCTTCTAAAAAGCATAATTTTTAAAAAAATAATTAATGGTAAGAGCTTCCTCCCTGAAATAATCACCTAACCTATTCAGCTGCCTTTTTAGTACGGTTCTTTTTAAAGAGACAAGAAACCATGTCGTCTGCATATAAAAGCACTGATATTTTCTCTTGACCAATAGAAGTTGCGACAAACTGTGGTCATCTAATTGCTGAATATGTCATTCATGAATAGATTAAAGAGCATAGTGGCCAATACACAGCCTTGCTTAACTCCTTTTCTAAATGGGATGTCCTTTATTAGGGAGTCCAATGGTGCTACTTTGATTTTTGCAGATGTATCCCACTGTAGTTAGCATAGCAGGAATACAAGGCACTGATCCAGATTTAAAATGGCAATCTATTGAATTTCTCCCAATCTATTGAATCAAAAGCTAAGGCTAAATCAACGAAAGCCATATATAAGTCTTTAATAGGGCCGTTCATTCCGGTAGCTACCAGATGATGAAGTGTTTGGCAGAAGATCTAATGTTGAATGTCCTTTTTTAAAACCACACTTGGTGAGGATAGATAATGCTGTTTTTATCAACCCTTCCAGTTTTTTAAATAGGAATTTACCATAGATCTTAGAGGCAATATTTAACAGACTAACTGGTCAGTAATGACACAGGTTGGTTTTATCCTTTTTTTGTGTATTGGGTCTACAATGCTTGTCTTCCAGCCTTCTAGAAAATTACCTGTGTTATTTTTAAAGTAAAAATCCTGGCTAGTATTGGGGACGTGTGTATGTGTGTGTGTGTGTGTGGGGGGGGGTTGGTATATAATATATGCTCAGGAGCTGCAGGTTTTTGCCTTGGGATGTTATATTGTGTGGTGAGGAATTCAGAAGAGCATTTACTGAAGTCAAAATAATTAAAAGAAAAATGCTGAAGGATGCAGTGGTTGTCATGATCCCAAGCATCTCTGCCAGTAAGTTCAGTGGTGCTTACTGTTAAGTTACTGTGGGTAGGGTTGGGTTGTTGGTCTTGCACATTGGCATCAGTTCATTAACTTCTATATTCTCTTGTTAGAAAATGGACAGTTACATGACTAGAGTTGGAAACCAACAAACCCTCAATGTAAAGTGCAGAATTCCAGTAGAGGCTCAGGAGTCACATAGAAGAGAGCCAACTTGCCCTCCACATCCAGGTGCAGAAAATCCTTCACAATCTTGGCTTGCAAGCTACCCTAAAAAAAAAAAATTGGGAGTACTGAGTGGAATTTTAGTAGCAGGTGGCACACTGGCTGTTCTTGGTTGGAATAGTATGTTTTAAGTTACAAGGCTTTTCTTGTAGAAAATGTACAAAAGATGGAGACAAGTAGGCTGCATTTACAGATTCTAGTTTCAATAACTAGAAGACCGTTTTAGAAAGCAAGAATGGATTTGGTAAACATTGCGTATCTAAAACCCACTTAATGGCACTGCCTCCATGGGAAGAACAAAAGACTCAGAATTAAGAAAAGAGATTCATACTATGCTGTATTCAAAGCAGATAATGAAAATGGGTGTCTGTTGGGGAAATTAAACCCACACCAGATCGTACCATCTGCTACCAAAACATTGGGAATGTGCCTGTAGTCCCAATAAACCTTTTGCACTTGCCCAGATGTTGCAAACC
Organism: Paroedura picta; assembly: GCF_049243985.1. Taxonomy (NCBI): domain Eukaryota; kingdom Metazoa; phylum Chordata; class Lepidosauria; order Squamata; family Gekkonidae; genus Paroedura; species Paroedura picta. Next base: position 144,570,523 of record NC_135371.1, on the reverse strand, counting down.
CATCTGGAAATGCTGGCAGAAGTCACCAAAAGAAAGATAAAATGCCCCTACCCACTGCTTATGGTTCCACTTCTGTTGCACACCCTGAGAGAAGGCAGTATATGCTTTACCTTGGATCCTTCAGGTATAGCTGAATAAGGCACAGGAACAAAAGAGGTATATCACAAAAGGCTTTACTTGTACAGATATATACACAAATATGTCAAAGAGACAGCATGGTGTAGTGGTTAGGAGTGCTGACTTCTAATCTGGCAAGCCAGGTTTGATTCCCTGCTCCCCCACATGCAGCCAGCTGGGTGGCCTTGGGCTCGCCACAGCACTGATAAAGCTGTTCTGACCAAGCAGTAATATCAGAGCTTTCTCAGCCTCACCCACCTCACAGGGTGTCTGTTGTGGAGAGAGGAAGGGGATTGTAAGCTATTTTGATACTCCTTCTGGTAGAGAAAAGCAGCATATAAGAACCAACTCTTCTTCTTCTATATCGTAGCCACTGACTGACCAGTTTTGCCAATCAGAGCTCCATAAACTTAAACAAGTTACACAAAAACCAGTTCTTACATGCTGCTACAAAATGGAGGAGGACATGCAGACAGGCAGACTCTGAGGGCCTTTCCGCACCAGGATCTATGTGGCAAATTGGTTGTGGGATGAAAAAACGCCATTTTAAATAGTGGAATTCGTCATTATGCATACCTGGCATTGTAGTGGAATCCAGTTGAGTTTCTATCGTTTCCCAAAGGTTTCCGGTCTCTGCAAAAATCGCTAGCCAGGAAGCGATATTGCCGAGCTCGTCCCACCCCTGGCCGTCAAGCAGCCAATGGGTGGCCGTTATCATGATCCCAAAAAGCCCCTTTCCCTTTAAGAAAGTTTAAAAAAAAACACATTGCAACAAATCTGCGTTGATTCGCTGCAACGGAGAGACCCATCTAGCTAGCAGGTGGTGTTTGAGCTGCTGTTTCATCGTTGCCACGCTCCCCCCGAGTGAACCCCCCCCCCGCACAGGCATGATTTTCGGCCGAAAATACAGTGAAAAATAAAGGGAATATAAACCAGCAAATGGGGCTGTGTGTTGCTTCGTGCTTGGTGACTTAAAACAGCTCTGCAGCCAGGGAAGCCTCGCTGGGTAAACGAAGGCTTGCCGGTGCGTTTATCTCCGCTCGCTCGGAGAAAAAAAAATGGCGATCGCTTCACCGGAAGATCAGAGGAGAGAGCTAGGGGGCGGGACTTTGCAGAAACCGCAACAATGGTAACGCACAGAACTTTTTCACTAGTGTTGCTGATTGGTTGCAAGAGTGTAGCGCTTTCCGGAGGGTGAATCCACTTTTTGGGATTTCCCTGAAAGCACTACAATGAAGCGCTTTTTGCGGATCGGTTTCAGGAGTGTCGCAGATTATCAATGACCTTGTGCATAATGGCAAAACTGTAGCGATTTCAATTTGTAATCATTGTGCTATTTTGGACGAGTGCGGAATGGCCCTGAGACTACCTGGCACAAACAAAGACAGACTAACTGGGAACAAAGCCCTTCCTTTTCCCATACAAGAGAAAATGGGTGTTCCCATTCAAAACTAAAGACTCAAGTGAGTCAAGGAGAACAAATCTAAACATGCCATTTTGGCAACAACTGCAGTTCCTGTTCTGCCGCCACCAGGTGTTTCTGCTGAGCACATGACCAGGACCTTGCAGTTTACAACAACCAGCCCTATAAGGTAGGCCTGCTCTGAATAACTTGCAGATTGTATTCCAACAGTATTACATCAAAAGCTTTGCAGAACCTATCCTGCTCCTTCATGTATTTCTGTGGTTGTGAGGAGCATGGGTCCATGAGCAAAAAAGCAGAACAGGAGGAAGTAAATCCTGATTGACTGTTCACGGCCCTCTTTTTTCATACCATAGAGAAATATGCAAAACTGGATATCTGCCAATGTTTCTTATACACCCCCATTCAAAATGAAGTAATCTCTATCCTGGGATAAATAGTTACAGAAGAAATTGTTTTCCTTTACAACACCTGCAAAGTGCATTTTGTCTGTGTAAAAGTCAATGAGGCTCATGATGCAAGCGGCATTGAAAATGTATCTGTTGTACTCTGATTTGTAAAAGATGGATGACCTGCTGAACATCTTTTGTATTTGCACCACTCGACCAGAGGTCCCCAACCTTTTTATCACCAGGGACCAGTCAATGTTTGACAATTTTACTGAGGCCCTGGGGGAGGGTAGTCTTTTGCTGAGGGACACTGCCGCCACCGCCTGAGCCCCTGCTCCACTTGCTTTCCCGCAGGCGCCCCTGACTTCCCGCCGCCCGCAGGGGGGCGCTGCCAGCAGCAGCTGCGCAGTGCCACGCCGAGGGAGAGCCTCAGCCATGGTGGCCGCTGGAGAGCACCAAAGATGAGCTGGTGGCAGAATGGCAGGGCCGGGGGTTGGGGACCACTGCATTAGACTATATATCTGATCTTCTGCTTTAAGTTCTGACTGATTGGGTTTAATCCTGAGCAGCTCATAGTACAGTGTTATGACGGGACTAGTGTTGTCTGGCAGGTCAGGTGGAGTAAAAAAAAAAAAGCTCAAGAGAAACTAGAGAAACTATACCATAAATATGTTGCTACAATAATGGATTGCATCATGTGCTTGTTCAAAAATAATACTCATTAAGCAGTTTTTTGACACGTGTAATAGTTTATGCAACTTTACCAGAAAACATGTGAACCAACTGCATTCAGCATCTCAACTCAAGAGACTCTTAGATCATAGGTGAACTGAATATTTGGCCACAGCAAGACAAAGACGTGCATTTAGGAAAAGCTGCTGTAGTTGTGAATACATGCATTTCTGTTGGCATTGCAAGTGCCAGCATCTTCAGTCATAAAAATTAAACTGTAGCTCTGTTTGTATACTTGTCTAGCTAATTAACACACAGAGCCTATAAAGTGTTGTGTAAAAGTTTCCTGCCAGGAAAGAAGAAGTCCAATGCAAATATATAGTCCTTAGAACGCTGATTGGTTAATCAAAATATTGAGTATGTGTACCTGATTGAGGCTCTTGGGGCACAGAGTAGTAAGTGGCAGAAATGCTGTCTGAAGCTATCTCCCCATGAGGCTGGGAGTTCAATCCCAGCAGCCAGCTCAAGGTTGACTCAGCCTTCCATCCTTCCGTGGTCGGTAAAATGAGTACCCAGCTTGCTTGGGGGTAAACGGTAATGACTGGGGAAGGCACTGGCAAACCACCCCGCATTGAGTCTGCCATGAAAACGCTAGAGGGCATCACCCCAAGGGTCATTCATGACTTGGTGCTTGTACAAGGGATACCTTTACTTTTACCTGATTGAAGTCATATAGACAATATGCAGATTTGAGGTGTAGTTTCCTGTGTCTTTGTTCATATACAAAGAGTTTAAAGAAACCATGATGGAAGAAGTTGGAAACAGATAGGCTGCTGTAGGGTTTGTTATTTTATATTCCAATATGTATACTTTTTACAATTCTTTTGGAAAACTCTTTTTATAGAAGCTATACACACATATCTGCATGATTCATTTAACTTTAATTCCAACATAGTAGCAGAAGACGGTTCAGACTAAATGCATGTCTTAGCTTAAAAAGCAGAAGTTTAAAATATTTTTCTGTGGATTTCATTTTCTTCAAAATCCTTGAAATACAGAGACCTATCCTGCAGCTTTCCTTTGTGTGAGGACCTTGCGTTTGATTTATGCTGAGGAAGAAGAGGACAAATTCATGCAAGCAGCTTGCAAACAGCATTTCAAACAGTGTGTTCACAGATGGAAGAGTAACTCAAGGAAGGGACACCTCAGCTGTTTCAGATGCTGTAACAGCTGGAGAGGGAGAGGCCTCCATTCAACAGGTTGTAACTGATCCCATTCCTTCTCTTCCCCAGATAGCCAAATTTACAAACCAAAAGTGTTCCATGTGGTGGAGTAAAGTACTCAGTGTATTAAAAGTACGGTGACCAAATTTTAACATTGGTAAAGCGGGACACCATTGACCGTGGGGGCTCTTGATTAAAAATTTGGTCTATATGGAGCAACAAAAAGTTTCATAGAACACAGAACACAAAAATAGTACTGTAATATATATTTTTTTATTTCAACATATAAGGTGACCAGATTATCCCACTTTTGGAGGGTCATCTGGGGGTACCTAGCTAATTGTACTTATGTTGAAATTTAAAAATATATATATTACAATACTATTTTTGCATTCTATGCATTCTATGTAACTTTTTGTTGCTCCATATAGACCAAATTTTTAAACTATAACCCTCCGGTCAATGGTGTCCCGATTTACCAATGTTAAAATCTGGTCACCTTACATAAATCCAATTTGCCAGGTACCCCCAGATGACCCTGCAAAAGTGGGACAATCTGGTCACCTCAATTAAGAGTCTAAAAAACACTGTGCAGTTCAAGAGGACCCCATCAGCAACTCTCAAGAGAAAGAAAATTTCATAGAAGCTGATAGGAGGACATATTTTGTGATAGTGAATTGACTACCTGATACAGAAAGTGATTTTCTCACTGAGTCAGAGACTGCTAAAGAAATCTGGCAGATTCTTGGAGCAAAAATATTCCAAGAAATCTCAGAAGCATATTCAACTTCTGAGAAAGAGACTTTATAAACTCTAAGAGAAAGTGGAGATAGGGATATACATTTAAACACAGTGATGAAAATGGTGAATTAATTAAACATGGCTGATGAGATTATCACAACAAAAGACACCAAGGCTATAGAGATTATTACAACAAAAGAAAACCAGGCTATAATTACTAACAGTCTTCCCAAATTGTATGCCAGTCAAATTGCTATTCTTGACTCAATGGAAGAGGCTACAGTTTCATTTACTCTAACCTACATTAAAGATGAATGGACAAAGGGGTCAATTGAAGAAACATCTGAAAGCATGTCTGTCTTGTAATTAAGACATAGGAATAAAGTTATTGAATGCCATAATTGCATTAAAAGATGACACATTGCTAGATTTTACAGAGCAGAGCAAAGCAAAGGAGCTCAGAAGATAAGCCTAGAAATAGTTTTTAAAAGGGTATATCTTCCTACCAAAAGAGATCATGGAAGGAGTAGCTAACAGCCAGACAAGAAAGCCACATATGTTGCTCATAATGATAAAGGTTCAAATGGAAAAAAATTTATGGCTTTTAGAATCTGGTAGCCTTGCTCATGTATATCTTAATAAAGGATGTTTTGTGGATATGAATGAGAATGATGGGAGAAATTGAGTTCAAGCAAATGGATTGTCTCTGATTGTTGTAGGTGCTAGAACGATGATTCTGTTCTATGCCCTTGTTCTTAAATTTATGTACGAATGACAATGAGACCAGTTAGAATTTTGGAACACTGTTTCCATATTTGTCATCAAGCTTCGGAAGCACCATTGACACGACTGGTTGGAAAAGGGATATGACATAGAGAACTTGAGTTTTTTGTGACACATGTATTCAAACAGAACACACTAAAGCCAGAAGACCTTAAAATAACACTTTTGCAATTAAAGATATATTTATCTTTTCAATTCGATAGAACCATATGGTTTAAATTCTTTACAGCTATCCTGTCTTTATGATGATTTTTAAAATGATTATCATTAGTTTTGTAAGTTTTGGCAGGATCAGACTGACTTTCATTTTATATATTACTCCTATGCCAGTAATGAGTTTTGTGCATCTGTAAGTATCATACTTTGTATCCCTTCTAAGAAGTTCTTTAGAGCTGTTTTCTAAGCTTTTTTATTCCTTGTGAGTACTGTTAAATGAGCCCTTAGCAGTTTTTTTATTGTAATAAGGAATACTTTTGTAATTATGTTTCTTTCAGATATTTAGGGTTAGAATATTTTGAATGGAGGAAGGTTTATTCTTCCTGCTGGTGAGTTTTATCACTAAGTTTTAAGTTTTTATAATATATACATGCATATTTTGTTTGAAAAAACATGTAAGCATTTACATCAGTGGTTCTCAACCTGGTGGTTGAATGACCCTTTCACAGGGGTCACGGCATGGCAAGCAGCTTGGCCGGTGGGGGGGTGCCATCCACACAACAGCCTTGTAGGGTAGATCAAGATAAGAGTGTTCTTCTGTCTGGAGCAGTGGAAAAAGTGAGATTGGCATGGTGGGACAAAAGGCAGAACTGAACTGAGAAACCCCAGTAAAAAAATACAATTTATATACAATCATGAACAATGGATCTTCATGCCATTGGTTAAATTCAGTTTAATTTCTGTGAAAGAACACTTACATAATTTTATAGTTGGGGGTTACCACAACATGAGGAACTGTATTAAAGGGTCGCGGCATTAGGAAGGTTGAGAACCACTGATTTACATAGTCAAGTTTATTTAATACAACACTGCATCCAGATAAAACCATTGGTAATAAGCACTGTGCAACAAAAATTACATTTTCTAAGAACTGATGAGAAAGTTTAGAATAGTTAAAATTCTATGGTTGCCAGATACATTTTAAAAACTGCATAGTAAAATTCCTCTAAAACACCATTAATGAAGCTTTAGTTCTCTTTCCCATGTGCTATGAACATGAGCACAATATTTGGCAACCTGCATAATAATATGGGCCTTTCTATTCCACAGGAGGAATTGAACTTTTCCTTTGTCTGAGCTGTTGGAGAGAACCCTGAGTAATGGCAGGATCAACATACTTCTTGCTGGGTTAAAATTAGGGCACCTTAAGAGCACATGTTTATTGACTGTATCTCCCCAGAATTGCATGGGCAGAGTCTTTTGGCTAACTTCTTAAAGCGGCCCACCAGAATGGCAGAAGGTAATGCCGAGCATCTTGCAACCATTTACATACGTTATCATTTGGAACGAGAATAGTGTTTTTAATGGAATTAAGGAAGGTTTACTCCTCCTGTTGAGTAGCTTGAAAAAGAATTCTTGAAATAAGGTGATTTATATAACTGGTCCCTGTTGCATGACTATCAACAGTCATCAAAAGCTACATTCTTCAACATCAGTTTTTCTCAGCTTCTTCAATTAAAACAAAGGGACTTTGGTCGTTCACTTTGTAACATGTATACAAATTTTGTTTGTAGAAATTGGAATATTTTGTATTATAAAAAATACAGGAGTAGCTTTGTAAAATTTCAGTGCATTCGATGGTGGTGAACAGGGGTAGTCAACCTGTGGTCCTCCAGATGTTCATGGACTACAATTCCCATGATCCCCTGGCAGCAAACGCTGGCAGGGGCTCATGGGAATTGTAGTTCATGGACATATGGAGGACCACAGGTTGACTACTCCTGGTGTACAGCACCCTTAACTTCCATGTAATATGTCTTAGCCTCAGCCCTATGCTTGAGTAGCCAGGATGGGAGCCCTGGGACAACCCCTTTAACCAATAGGACCCATCCCTTAAGTTCACATCCCTCTCAAAGAGGACACTGCACCAGAATCAACTTCCCCCTCCACTGCTCAGAAGCCCAACAGTCACCAAGCTTCCTCCTCCACTTTTTCCCTCTCTTCTGAGACTGAGCAGGCTAACTCATCCCCATTGCTACAGAAGCAGGCTAAACACCTCCAGCTGGTAATTACAGTAAGCTCTGCGGCTCAGGGAATGTTCAGCCTGGAGAAAAGGAGGTTGAGAGGGGACATGATATCCCTCTTTAAGTATTTGAAAGGTTGTCACTTGGAGGAGGGCAGGATGCTGTTTCTGCTGGCTGCAGAGGAGAGGACACGCAGTAATGGGTTTAAACTTCAAGTACAACGATATAGGCTACATATCAGGAAAAAGTTTTTCACAGTCAGAGTAGTTCAGCAGTGGAATAGGCTGCCTAAGGAGATGGTGAGCTCCCCCTCACTGGAAGTCTTCAAGCAAAGGTTGGATACACACTTTTCTTGGATGCTTTAGGATGATTAGGGCTAATCCTGCGTTGAGCAGGGGGTTGGACTAGATGGCCTGTATGGCCCCTTCCAACTCTATGATTCTATGATTCTATGATTCTGCCTGGACTGTAATGGCCCCATTGCTCCCATCTCCAGAAGAGGCAGAAATCAGAGGAACACTCCAGCAGTGCCCAGAGGAATCATGCCTATGTGTGGCAGAGATGCCCCCATCCCTGAAAACTTAAGTTATGGCTGGCCAGCCATCCCCCACAGCTCACAACATAAAGTATACATCAGGTGCCATACTAAAGGGGTTGAAAAAGGTACCAGAACCACCCAGCCCAGGCATCCGAGAAGTGAGCATGCTGTCTAACCTCAGAACTGGCCCCTGGCCCAGGAAAGACCTTTCCTCCATGCTGGGAGCTGACCTGGAAAGGGGAAAAGACCCAGATGTGCTGTTCCCACCCACTAGTAACCAAAGGCACAGGTGCAAATATTCCCCCCAGAAAAGCTTGGAATTGGTGCCAAAACACCCCAGTAGGAGGCATGGGAAAAGATGGTTGCCTATGAGGACCTGAGGGAGAAGCCACAGAGACAGAAGAGGAAATGGAAGAACCCCCAAGGAAGGAGCCTAAACAACAGTAGTAGTGGGGGCAGGGTGCACAGCAACCAAAGAAACAGATGCCTCTGCAGTGATGCCCCAGTGGGGATGGGATAGACACCATGGTAGAAACAGCCTAGAAGTACCCCTGGTACCATGCTAGTGGGCCGCAGCCAAAGGAACCTGGGAGCCAAGAGGAATGCCCCCAATACTGCCAGCATTGGACCCCTGCTTGGCAGACCTCCCTCCAGACCTCCCTTTAGCACAAGAGAACTTGCTGCAAGTTCGTGCCATGCTTGAAGGAAACACAATTGTAAAGGAAATAAAACATGTGATAGCCTCTTTTAAAAAAATCTAGCAAAGGCAGGAACAACCAGGAATTAAGGGGGCAATCAGAGGGCCATTCCACACCAGGATCTATGTAGCAAATTGGTTGCGGAACAAAAAAACGGCATTTTAAATAGTGGAATTCGTTGTTATGCATACCTGCCTTTGTAGTAGAATCCAGTTGCGTTTCTATCTTTTCCCACAGGTTTCTGGTCTCGGCAAAAATTGCTAGCCAGGAAGCGATATTGCCGAGCTTTGTCCTGCCCCTGGCCATCAAGCAGCCAATGGGCGGCTGTTGTCATGCTCCCCAAAAGCCCCTTTCCCTTTAAGGAAGGTTTAAAAAAAAACCAGACACACGTTGCAACGAATCTACATTAATTCGTTGCAACGGAGAGACCCATTTAGCTAGCAGGTGGTGTTTGAGCTGCTGTTTCATTGTTGCCACGCTCCCCCCGAGTGAACCCCCCCCCGCACGGGCTCGATTTTCGGCCGAAAATACAGTGAAAAATAAAGGGAATATAAACCAGCAAACGGGGCTGTGTGTTGCTTCGTGCTTGGTGACTTAAAACAGCTCTGGGGAGGGACTGCAGCTAGGGAAGCCTCGCTGGGTAAACGAAAGCTTGCCTGTGCGTTCTCTCGCTCCGAGGAAAAAAAATTGCGATCTCTTCACCAGAATATCAGAGGAGAGAGCTAGGGGGAGGGACTTTGCAGAAACCGCAACAATGGTAACGCACAGAACTTTCCCGCTAGTGTTGCAGATTGGTTGCAAGAGTGTAGCGCTTTCCGGAGGGTGAATCCACTTTTTGGGATTTCCCTGAAAGCGCTACAACAAAGCACTTTTTGCGGATCGGTTTCAGGAGTATTGCAGATTGTCAACGACGTTGTGCATAACAGAAAAACAGTAGCGATTTCAATTTCCAACCATTGTGCAATTTTGAACGAGTGCGGAATGGCCCAGAGAATCAGCACAGTGCAATCAGTATCGAAGAACAAAAGGCAACTGAAACAGCAAATGAGGGGATGCAGAAACCACCAGATAATCCCCCAGACACAGGATAATCATGTATGAAGCATAACAACCACACCTAAGAATTCCTGTTGAAGGGCCAGCACTGAAGGAATTCCAGCTACTAAACCCAAAAGGCAAAAATTCCCAATGAGAAGCAATAAGCCGAATACCAAAGGCCCCCTAAAATGCAAGGGGGGAAATACCAGACAATGGCAGGCTATCTGCTGGGGCTTATTGATGCAAGTCCCTCTCCACCACTGAAATCTTCAGCCACTGAGATTTGTAAAACAGTGGAAGGGACAAGGTATGATGATGCAGACTTGATTCAAGTATATGATGCCTGAACAGATTTTGAGTTGCATACAGAGCTACTAGATTACAATCATAGAATGGTTCCTGTGAAGTAGGTGAGGCTGAAAATGCCAGCAGGGAGTTGGACCTAGGTTTCTTCGGTCCAGTACTACAGTTTCACACTTGCTGATCAGAAGAATATCCATTACCAGGCTTTTGTCCCAATAATTCTTGGTTCAGTATGAAAGTTCTTGATGTGGTCTCACCCAATTTAGCCTGCATAGTGCCTCTTATACCACATCTTGTTAAACTTCAGAGTTGAGCAGTTTAAAAACATGTATTGCCTGTTCCTTGTTAAGAGTGCTCAATATAAATATCTTTGTAATAAACCTGAAATGTTTTTGTGATATCAAATTGACTTAATTATTTAGAAGTATAAACATGGGCGTTTCTGTACAGACACATCATAGGCTGCTCTCCAACATGCTAAACTTCCGCCCTACAAAAAAATTGCCCCCTAACAAAACATTTCTGGCTATGGGCCTAAAGTCTCCCAGGCTCCATCTGGCAATTGCCCCTATTGTTCCCTGCCAGTGCTTGGGGGCAAGGGGGTGGGCTGGCAACTCCAGATTGCCCCACTGGCTCCTGTAATTTTAACAGGAGCTTGATTTGTTGCAACCAGCAGGGGACATTTTCATAAAAGATCTAAGTGTTAGCACCTTATTGCTGGAGACCCAACTGCTACAAAGGCATAACTTGGCAACCCTATATTGATCCAATGAATGCAGTTCAAAGGAATATTCCTAGAAATGTGTATTAGCCTTAAGAACTTCTATGACAATGTTCAATCTTCAAATAAAGTACAAATAAAGAAATCTCATCTGTGTGTTCTCCCCTTGACAACCATAGCTATGGCCCCAGTATTCTGGTTTGTAAAATAATTGTACATCTGTTTTGGTAAGCATTGCTAGGGAGCATATAACTATCACAGTCACATAGTTTAATCTCCGGTTATATCAGTGGTTCTCAACCTTCCTAATGCCGCGACCCGTTAATGCAGTTCCTCATGTTGTGGTGACCCCCAACCATAACATTATGTTCTTTCACAGAAATTAAACCAAAACAGACCAATGGCGTGAAGATCCATTTTTCATGATTGTATATACATTGGTTTTTTTTCTAGTTCAGTTCTGCCTCTTGTCCCACCATGCTGATCTCGCTCTTTTCCGCTGCTCCAGACAGATGAACTCTCTATCTCGATCTAACCTGCAAGGCTGTTGTGTGGATAGTCGCCCCCCCCAGCCAAGCTGCTTGCCCTGCTGTGACCTCTGTGAAAGGGTTGTTTGACCCCCATAGGGGTCCGGACCCCCAGTTTGAGAACCACTGGGTTATATCAATGCATAAACTTTGGGAAAGGGCAGGTGTGTAAAATACTTTGGTATTAACATGAAGAAGGAGCCACTGCTTACTTTTCTTGAATGCAAATCATTTTCTGCTCTTTCAGTTTCATATATAGAGCATGCATTCCGGAATATTAAGGGTTGAGTTATATGCTGCATTTGTAAAGCTGTATTTCTTTATTCCATGTTAATCACATTATTGCTTGCATTTCTAAAAACAACAGCACTGAAACATGTTTCTTTCATTTGCTGAAGTTCTGAGTGCACTAGCTGGAAACAGTTTAATAGTTAAACTCAAACCATTTGGATTTCCTTTCCCTCTCTAGGCTCATGCCCCCCCCCCCCCAAAAAAAATAGTTCCTTTTATTTTTAGTCCAGGTTTTAAGCAACTTTTTCTACAAAGCGATGGAAGCCAGACAGCAAAAGCAAAAGGGACTTACAACTCAGTGGCATCAAATTGCACCAGCTCATAACCAGCAACACACCTGTGGGTCCTGAAACACACCTCTGTCTCTTTTGTCCCCAAATAATCATGGCACTATCTCAACATGCTTTTCTTCACATCAAAAACAAGATCCATGCTGTCAAACTGTTCTAGAAAGATATTGCTCTGTATATATATATATATGCTTGGAGAATGCATTCTTCCTCTTATGATACCCTAGCCTGACCTTGTCACATCTGGGAAGCTAAGCGCTTTCAGTCTCTTGCCTTGAAAACACTACAGGGTTACTATAAGTCAGCCACAACTTGATGGCACTTTACATACCTACAGCTTTTCTTTTCTTTCAGCTCCACTTGTCTGTAACATCAGTCATTCCCTCAGATAGATCTACTACTTTTAAGCATCCAATATAATTTGTTTATAAATCTTTTTTGTGAAGACACACAGGGCTAGATTTAGACGAAGAGAGGCTCTAGGATATTCCATTTGTGAATCCCCCATTCACCACCCATCCTCATTTATGGAAGATGGAAGAATCAAGGGTGTTGTGGTGAAATGGGCTGCCTGCCTTACCTGCCTTCCAACCCTGGTGACACCAAACTGGAAACAAAGTAGACTACTGTCTATTGCAGTGGTTCTCAACCTGGGGGGTCAGGTCCCCTTCGGAGGTCGAATGACCCTTTCATAGGGGTCGTGGCAGGGCAAGCAGCTTGGCTGGGGGGGGGCACCGACACGGTTGCCGCTACTCCTGAAGACATCCGCCAATTTATATATCATTTATATACAATTGCAAAAGTGCAAAAGTCGGTTTGAAACTCAACATCAAGAAAACAAAGATCATGGCTTCCAGCCCTCTTGATTCCTGGCAAATAGATGGGGAAGAAATGGAGGTAGTGACAGATTTTATTTTCCTGGGCTCCAAGATCACTGCAGATGGGGACTGCAGCAAAGAAATTAAAAGATTCTCCTGGGGAGGAAAGCTATGGCAAATCTAGACAGCGTCCTAAAAAGCAGAGACATCACCCTGCCAACAAAAGTGCATCTGGTCAAGGCTATGGTCTACCCAGTTGTAATGTATGGCTGTGAAAGATGGACCATAAGGAAGGCCGAGGAGATCAGCCCTGACTGCTCTTTAGAAGGCCAGATCCTGAAGACGAAACTCAGGTACTTTGGCCACCTCATGAGAAGGAAGGACTCCCTGGAGAAGAGCCTAATGCTGGGAGTGATTGAGGGCAAAAGAAGAAGGGGACAACAGAGAATGAGGTGGCTGGATGGAGTCACTGAAGCAGTTGGCACGAGCTTAAATGGACTCCGGGGAACTTGCATAGATCAAACATGGAGGGCATGTAGAGGATCATCCAGGGAAAGTCTGCTGCAAGTTTGGTGTCTCAGGCTTGCACAGGATCCATTATATACATCCTTGAATCTGTGCATGTCAAAATAACCACAGTGTTTAGAAGCATATAGAAGAGATCTTGTGCAAGCTAGACATCAACCTTGAAGGGCATGTAGAGAGGCATCCATGGAAGGTACTCTGTGAGTTTGATGTCTCTGTCATGGACAGGATCCATGAACCTCCTGATTATGCACCTGTCAAAACGAACACCTGTCAGATGCCATTTTGACAGGTGCAGGTTCAGTAGGTTCAGGAGTATATAGAATGGATCCTGTGCAAGCTAGAGACATCAAGTTGCAGGGTACCTCCCCTGGATGTTCCTCTACAGGTCCTTCAAGTTTTTGCTTTAAAGTTTTGTTGATCAGGTACAGACAGTCTGTCTAGAAATATCTTTGGTTAACAACTGGCACAAACCACACACCTTGAAATTCCATGGAAAGTTTGTGCTGGTTGACCTGCCATGAACTTGACTTCACAAATTATGAGCCAGCCAAAATTCATCATGAACTTTCTTTCATAAACTGGTTCATGTCCATGCTTACCCATACTTATGTATGTGTTGACTGCCATCTAGTCCCTTTCAACTTATTGTGACTCAATAAATAAATGACCTCCAAAACATTCTATTCTTAACAACTTTGCTTGGGTCCTTGACTGAATAAATCCATCTCATGTTGGATCTTCCTTTATTTCTGCTGCCTTCAACTTTTCCAAGCATTGTTGTCTTTTCCAGTAACTCGTCTTCCCACAATATGACCAATATAAAAAGCTTCAGTTTAGTCGTTTTAGCTTCTAGGGAGAGTTCAGGCTTAATTTGATCTAGAACTCTCTTATTTGTCCTTTTGGCAGTTCACAGTATTTGTAAAACTCTCCTCCAACACCATATTTCAATTGAATCAACTTTCTTCCTGTCAGCCTTTTTCATTGTCCAACTTTCACACCCATACATAGTAATGCGGAATGCTATGGCATGAATTATCTTGCTCTTGGCCGCCAGTAACACATTGTTACACTTAAGAATCTTTTTTATTCTTTTATATCTGTTTTTTGGTTGCAGTCTTCCTTTTCGTTGATGGTGGAGCCAAGGAATGGAAACTGTTTCTTTATCCTCAACCTAAAAGTTGCATAATTTCTTAGTAGTTATTACTTTTGGCTTCTTGATGTTCAGCTATAATCCTTCAGTAATCATTTCACATCTTCAGTATTTTCTGCCAGTTATATGGTATCTCAAAATTTTAATATCCCTTCCACCAATTTTCACTCCATCTTCATCTAAATCTAATCCGTCTTTCCTTATTATATGTTCTGCGTACAAACTGAAGATGCAGGGAGATAAAATACAACTTTTCCAAACACCTTTGCCAACAGGAACCATTCAGATCCTCCATATTCTGTCCTGACACTAGATTTTTATTCAGAATACAGGTTGTGCATCAAAACAATCTGATGTTGTGGCACACATTTTTGTTTTATGATCCACATAATCAAGATCTTTGCTGTAATCTATGAAACACAAACTGATTTTCTTCTGAAATGTAAATTTACCGTAAGGTCTCTAATGCCTCTTCCTGTTTTTAATCCATCTAGAACATCTGACATTTATCATTCCATATAGGGTAACAATCCTTTTTGTAAGATTTTGAGCATTACCTTATTTGTATTATATACTGTATACAACCCCTGGCCTACTTTTACTGGCTGCTTTAAGGATTGCAGGATCATGCTTGTGAACTGTTTTGAATAATGAAAGATAAGTATTATATCAACAGTAATAATGCAAAGTATTATTTGGTAAAAATAGTATGGGATACATGGTAAGAAGAAGGTTGGTTCTTATATGCTGCTTTTCTCTATCTGAAGGAGTCTCAAAGAGGCTTACATTTGCCTTCCCTTTCCTCTCCCCACAACAGACACCCTGTGAGGTAGGTGAGGCTGAGAGAGCCCTGATATTACTCCTCAGTCAGAACAGCTTTCTCAGTGCTGTAGCAAACCCAGGGTCACCCAGCTAGCTGCATGTGGGCAAGCACAGTATCAAACCCGGCTCGCCAGATTAGATGCACTCCTAACCACTACACCAAGCTGGCTCTTACACCAAAGCTGGCTTTCTATTTCAGCTTTGCTAGTGTTTCTTCTACGGTGTGCAGCCAGTGTACACCAGCTGAATATTTTGTCTGGATCCTGTGTGTATGTAGAGCCAGATACATTTTGGTGCTCAAGGCAAATACTCTCCCCAACTCAATACTAAAGATAATCTGAAAGATGATGCAAAAGAGTGACAAGTGACCATCAAAGACAAGAATGGAAAAGATTTGACTGACCAAGCCAACATCAAGGATCGATGGCAACAATATGCAGAAGAATTATATGCAAACACCAAGGTGCCTCAGTCACCAGCCAAAAACACCCGACAAGACTTGGAACCACCTATACTAGAAGAAGTGATCTGTGCTCTGAAACAGCTCCCCAAAAATAAGGCTCCTGGCATAGATACCATTCCAGTGGAACTACTCAGATCTGTTCCACCAGCAGCAATCACAGCATTATGCCAAAAAGTCTGGGAAACTGGCACATGGCCAATAGGCTGGGAAAGGTCCATTTTTATCCTGTTACTAAAGAAAGGTGATGCTCGCATCTGCTCAAACTATGGAACTTAAGCCCTGATCTCCCATGCAAGTAAAATCTTATTGAAGATCATTCAGAATTGTCTCAAATAAACCATGATGCTCAGCTACCGGATGTCCAGGCTGGTTTTCGACACGGTCGCGGCACCCAAGATCACCATTGCAAATTTGAGCTGGATTCTTGAAAAAAACCCATGAATATCAAAAGGCCATCTATCTATGCTTTATTGATTATTTTAAAGTGCTCGACTGTGTTGATCACAAGAAGGGATGCCTTACATTAATTGGGAGCGTCATCCCAATTAAACCACCTCATCAGTTCATTGTACACCGACCAGGAGGCCACAGTACAAACAATATATGGAGACACTGATTCATTCAAGGTCAGCCAAGGAGTGAGACAAGGGTGTATCTTATCACCCTTTCTTTTTAACCTTTATGCAGAGGTAATTATGCGGAAGCTTAATCTGGAAGAATCTATGATCAGATTCAAAATTGGAGGTCATAACATCAATAATCTCTGCTATGCAGATGATACAACACTCCTTGCTGAATCGGAGCATGATCTGAAGACCCTGATAAAGAGACTAAAAGGAGAAAGTGAAAAGATTGGACTATAACCTAAATATCAAATATCAAAAAGACAAAGATCATGACAACTACTGGCAGTAGCACCAAAGTCATGATTGACAATGAGAACATTGAATGTATTGATGATTTCAACTTTCTTGGCTCTATGATCAGTCAAAGTGGTGGATGCAGCCATGAAATCAAACGGTGAATAATGTTAGGCATGAACTGAATATGGAAGAGTAAGGATATCAGCCTTAATGCAAAGTGCTGGCTAGTCAACGACATTGTCTTCCCCATAACAACCTATGGATGTGAAAGCTGGACTCTGAAGAAGGAAGACAGGAGGAGAATAGATGCTTTCAAATTATGATGTTGGAGATGAATGCTGTGAATACCATGGACACCCATGGACAGGAATGACCATTAACCAACTAAAAAAAGCAGTCAGAGACAGGGGCATATGGTGAAGACTTTCCTATAGGATCACCGAGGGTTGGACACAACTGAACGGATGACATCATCATCATCATCATCATCATCATCATCAATTCCCTATTAGTTAGTGGTTGTGTTTTGAGAATGGTAAATGCCTATAATATCATGAAGAGTTTCTATATCAAAAGATGTTAGAACTAGCTTATAAAACCTGCTGAGATAATAGCAGTGATAGGAACTTTAATTACAACTACTGGCAGTAGCACCAAAGTCATGATTGACAATGAGAACATTGAATGTATTGATCGTTTCATCTTTCTTTGCTCTATGATCACTCGAAGTGGTGGATGCAGCCAGGAAATCAAACAGTGAATAACACTGGGCTGGAACACAATGTTAAGCATGAACCGAATATGGAAAGATAAGGATATTAGCCTTAATACTATGGATGCGAAAGCTGGACCCTGAAGAAAGAAGATAGGAGAATAAATACTTTTGAATTATGGTGTTGGAGACGAATGCTGTGAATACCATGGACAGCCAAAGTTACCAACAAGATAATTTAAGAGAGGAGCAAACCAACTAAGTCATTAGAAGGGAACATATTACAGCTAAAGCTCACTTACTTTGGACACATCATGCAATCAAACTCTTTGGAGAAATCATTAATGCTTGGTATGGTCAGCGGCAAAAGGAAATGTGGTCGCCAAGGACCCGCTGGTTCGACACGATCAAAGACGATGCATGCATGACCATGAACCAACTGAAAGAGGCGGTCATGGACAGGTACGTATGGCGAAGACCTTCCTATAGAATCGCTGAGGGTCGGACACAACTGAACGGATAACATCATCATCAATATTTCTCACTGCAGTACGAGAAACTGCAGCTGTGCTGTTAAAGGAACCTACCCACTTATATATCACATCCCCTGAGGTACCCTTTGGAAGATTTCATGCAAATTGTCTTCTCCATGAGGCTACGTCTACTTTGTGAAAAAAAATACATTTTCCAGCACATCTAGATAGTATAACGAAGAGGCTGAGCTGTGATCTGGAAGATCCACAGTCTGTGTGTGTGCTTGTGTCTCTCTCTATATATCAGGGGTAGTCAAACTGCGGCCCTCCAGATGTCCATGGACTATAATTCCCAGGAGCCCCTGCCAGCATTTGCTGGCAGGGGCTCCTGGGAATTGTAGTCCATGGACATCTAGAGGGCCACAGTTTGACTACCCCTGCTCTCTATATATATTACCACTGATATAAACTTACATAAAGTCACTATGTCTGTGCTATTACAATTATTACTTTCTTCAGTCTTACTGTGATAGGAGTGTGTGTGTATGTGTATATGTGTGTGTGCGTGAGTGTATAGCATATACACATATAAATAAATTCACATTTTGTTCTGTTATCATGGAAAGAACAGCAGTTAAGTACTATTAGATAGCAGCTTTATATCCTTTATCAGTGGGTATAAAGTGTTCAGTATGGATCAAAGGGCATTAATGACTTCTTGAAGAAAAACTGAACAAGAAAAAGAATGTTCTGATACTGGAAATACGTTGAACAAAACATCAAGGCAAGAAAAAGTTGTGTGTGTGTGTGGGGGGGGGGAAGGACTGAGAAGTTTCAAAGACAAGAAAATGTCTTTCTGATCAAGTTTGACTCTGTTACGAAAAAGCCATGGCTTACAAGGCCATCTTCAAAACCCATACATTTCTGTTTTCTTGTCTCACTGAGGACTTTTTCACCATTCTTTTCTTTCCGTCTCCTTTCATAAGTGGGCGTAAGCATATGGATAATATTATAAAAATAGTCCTCTGTTAAATAAATCCAAAGACAAGGGGATTTTGCTCTGGAAAAATACAGCAGCGGCATCTTCCAAACTAGGACAAATGTGAGCCCAGAAACACTAATCTCAAAACTTGGTTGGTCGTTTGAAACGTGGTACAGGCAGACATACAGCGCAGCAGGGAACTCGTTACCAAAAAATACGAAGCCATGATAATCCTCACAATCTTATATGATAGGTCAGTACAGTTGCTCCCCATATTATGGTCAGAGTAATAAAAGGGGGAAATAATGACCTGAATAAAGCCACCTACTAAGCTGAAGGTCGAACTAGGTGTGATGGAAGCATCTGCATATATGTATTAGAATCATAGAATCATAGAATCATAGAGTTGGAAGGGGCCATACAGGCCATCTAGTCCAACCCCCTGCTCAACGCAGGATCAGCCCTAAGCATCCTAAAGCATCCAAGAAAAGTGTGTATCCAGCCTTTGCTTGAAAACTGCCAGTGAGGGGGAGCTCACCACCTCCTTAGGCAGCCTATTCCACTGCTGAACTACTCTGAGTGTGAAAAACTTTTTCCTGATATCTAGCCTATATCGTTGTATTTGAAGTTTAAACCCATTACTGCATGTCCTCTCCTCCGCAACCAACAGAAACAGCATCCTGCCCTCCTCCAAGTGACAACCTTTCAAATACTTAAAGTGGGCTATCATGTCCCCTCTCAACCTCCTTTTCTCCAGGCTGAACATTCCCAAGTCCCTCAACCTATCTTCATAGGGCTTGGTCCCTTGGCCCCAGATCATCTTCATCGCCCTCCTCTGTACCCTTTCAATTTTATCGATGTCCTTCTTGAAGTGAGGCCTCCAGAACTGCACACAGTACTCCAGGTGTGGTCTGACCAGTGCCGTATACAATGGGACTATGACATCTTGTGATTTTGATGTGATGCCCCTGTGGATACAGCCCAAAATGGCATTTGCCTTTTTTACCACTGCATCACACTGCCTGCTCATGTTTAGTTTACAAAGTATTTACAAAGTATTTAGTATTTACTTATAACAATTCTCAGTTCAGAATTGCCAGCTTTAAAGATTGTTTTCAGCACAGGCTGAAAGAATTACTGAAAACTACAGGTTGAAAAAATGCATATATATCCATGTGTCATTTTAGGTGTATAGCCGTGTTGGTCTGAAGCAGCAGAACAATGTTTGTGTCCAGTGGCACTATCAAGACCAACAAAGTTTTATTTGCAAACACACTTCTTCAGATATAATGAAGCAGAATTTTGTCAGACAAACATATAAGTAGATAAAAGGCAGGGGAGGGGTGTTAACAGCCAGAAAGGTTTAGCTAGAGTTTAGATGCATAATTAACTGGGCAATTATAGCTGAGAGAAGTTTCAGGCAGTTATCAGAATCTTGCAAATGGACCTCAAGCAGCATACAAGAGTGAACAAACAGAAGTTTGTGTTCAATTGGGTGGCAGCAGGAGCTGGGAGGCTAGTATGTGAAACTGTACATTTACATTTGAAACAGGGCCTTTTCGCACAGGGATCTTTGTTGCAAATTGTTTGCGGAATGAAAAATCGCCATTTAAAATAGTGGAATTCGTCGTTATGCATACCTCCCTTTGTAGTGGAATCAGTTGCGTTTTTTAGCGTTTCCCACAGGCTTCCGGTCTCGGCAGAAATCGCTAGAAAGGAAGCGCTATTGCCAAGCTCGTCCCGCCCCTGGCCGTCAAGCAGCCAATGGGCAGCCGTTAGCATGCTCCCAAACAGCCCCTTTCCCTTTAAGAAAGGTTTTTTAAAAAAAAAAACAACCCATAGCAACGAATCTAGGTAGATTCGTTGCTACGGAGAGACCCATCCAGCTGCCTAATGTGAGCTGTCGTTTGATTGTATGATCGTTTGCACGCTGCCTCGAGTGATAAAAAAAAAATCCCCCCCCCCCTCTCACGGGCCCGATTTTCGGCTGAATTTATTTGTAAAAAATAAAGGGACTTTATTTCAGCAAACGGGCTTTTCAGTGGTTTGTGCTTAGTGACTAAAGGTGAAGGACTGAAGCCAGGGAAGCCTCTAAACAGAAAGAGGCTCGCCGGTGCGTTTATCCCCGCTCGCTCGGAGAAAAAAAAATGGCGATCGCTTCGCCGGAAGTTTGGAGGAGAGAGCCAGGGGGAGGGACTTTGAAGAACCAGCAACAATGGTAACGCACAGGTCTTTAGCGCTACTGTTGCAGATTGGTTGCAGGAGTGTATCGCTATCCGGAGGGTGAATCCACTTTTCTGGATTCCCCTGAAAGCGCCACAACGAAGCGCTTTTTGCTGATTGGTTTCAGGATTGTTGCAGATTGTCTATGACGTCGTGGGTTATGGCAAATTAGTAGCGTTTCCAAATAGCAACCATTCTGCTACTTTGAAGCCGTGCGAAATGGCCCACAGTCTTCCTTAAATATTACATATAGTTAGGGCTAGTATGATTAAAGATGTATACATAACTGGGCAATAGATGCAGCTATGATTGAAACAGCACATTTGATAAGACATTTAAATTGGTATACAGATGATAAAGGAATAAACAACTGATTTGAGATAATGTGATCCAAAAAAGTTCCGTTTATGGATATGTGAGGCCTGAGTGGCTTAGCAGGTGTAGTGAGATAAGCTGCATTTGGAAAAGTAAAACTGAATTGTCTGCATAAAGTAAAAGAGAGACTGAAATGTCCAGTCATCTAGGCAATTGCAGAAAAGGATCAGAAAAAAGAACTGTGGAAAATTAGACAAGTGCAAACTAAATAAAGATAGTGCTAGCAGGCACCTGTGTCTAACCGTTCGGACAATGGGGTAGGAAGATGTTAAATGACCCTATTACACCAGACTTGGGCATTAGAACTATAGAATAACATAGTTTGAAGGGACCTCCACAGTCATCTAGTCCAGTGGTCCCCAACCTTTTTATCATCGGGGACTGGTCAATGCTTGACAATGTTACTGAGGCCCGGGGGGGGGGCATGTAGTGTTTTGCTGAGGGACATCACCGCTGCCACTGACTGAGCCCCTGCTCCACTTGCTTTCCTGCTGGAGTCCCCTGACTTCCCACCGCCTGCTGGGGGGCGCTGCCAACAGCAGCTGTGCAGTGCCACGCTGAGGGGGAGCCCCAGCCATGGTGGCCGCTGGAAAGCACCAAAGGTGAGCCAGCGGCAGAGTGGCAGGGCAGCCCCCGAGGCAGCAGCCAGGGAGGAGGACGAGGAGAAGCCATGGCCTGGTACTGACTGATCCGTGGACCGATCCCGGTCCCCAGACCGGGGGTTAGAGACCACTGATCTAGTCCAACCCCCTGCACAATGCAGGAAACTCACAACTACCTGGCTACCTACCGTGACCCAAATTCCATGCCCAAATGATGCTTCCCCCAAAAACCCAGAATCCCTAGCCAATCTGGCCTGGAAGAAAGTTGCCTCCCAACCTCAAAGGGGCAATCAGCATTTCCTTGGGCTTGCAAGAAAGGGCCACAAGAGCCACACACCAACACAATCCCTTCTGCCCATCCACTCACAATCTGCCTTTCACAGAATCAGAATTTCTGTCAGATGGCTAATCTCTCCACAGAATCATTATAGAGATGTTAAATTAACCACAACAATCTCTTAAATTACAGTTTGCTTCAGTTTAGCCCATAAGTGGTTTCTAGATATGGAATCAAACATATAGGAAGAGTCTATGAAGGCTGCTTTTCCTGGAAATGGCATATAGGGTTCCTCCAAAACAACAGGCATTGCTGGCTGCCAATAACAGAGTTCCCGTTTTTGCTCCATGGGATCAGAATGCTACACGTACCCTGAGCTCAGTTCCACAGTTCTTCCTGCCTGCAAATGTGAAAGGCTCTCCCTGGCCGAGGTGTGGGTGTTAGTTGGACTCAGGGCTCTGAGCCACCCTCTCTCATGCTGAGCAGAGGAGCTTAGCTATCTTGGGTATCTTGGCTGAGGAACCACATTTTAATCCCTGCCAAGGTTTGGGAATTAGGTGGACTCAGAGGACTTGGCGAGGTGCTCCCTTACCGTCACCCCTACTGAATCCTCCACCATTGCATACTTGGCATCCCTGTTGCTGCTGATCACTCCCAGCTCATCACTGACAACCAGTGGAGCCTCTTCCTGGTTGGGCTCTTTGAGAGGATGCATCCTGGTGGTGATGGCCAAGTGCAACCTCTTTGTCAAGGCCCTGATCTGTGGGAGAATAGCTGTCCGCTCAGGACCTGGCTACAACCTGTGCCTGATCCAGCCCATGCATCTTCGGGATTATTTACCCCAGGCTGGCCTGGTTGTATGCATGCAGAGCACATTGGTAGTGTCCTGGAAAGGTCTGAGGACATGCACCATTT
Organism: Paroedura picta; assembly: GCF_049243985.1. Lineage (NCBI taxonomy): Eukaryota > Metazoa > Chordata > Lepidosauria > Squamata > Gekkonidae > Paroedura > Paroedura picta. The sequence goes on along the minus strand of NC_135371.1, from coordinate 144,547,386 downwards.
GGGAGAAGACCAGCCAGTTGTTGGATACTGGATGGTCATGGGGAATATGACATCCTGTGCAGCACTCTTTTATTCCACCAAACATGCAACCATGACATAGGTGGAGTACCTCATCCCCTCCTCCTGCATCTCGAGCAGCAGACTTGATGTTGTGCGATGTGGGCAGCCAGGCACTGGCAGGTCTCGAGCAAGGGCCACATCTTGAGGGGGACACAGCCCCAGGTGGCCTTGACAGTGGTCCCCAGCCACAGAACATCCTTAACCACCAGGGGAAACATTTGTGCCAGGCACACAGCCATCAATGCTGCAAGCATGTTGGTGCCAGCATCCACAACCATGTAGCCACAGACAAAGTTGCCACCACCCACCCATTATCTCAGGCTTCTCTGTATCATGGCAGTGATGTTTTGTGCTATGTGGACTGCATCCAACCCCTGCACATGTAGCAAAACTACACTGGAGCCTGGTGGCAGAATTTCCCCCTCCTGGGGGCCCTGCCATGCTCTGACAACCCTCTTGGCTGCTCCAGAGGTCTGCCATGAAGTGCATGGTTTTGTCTTGTGCTCTGGAGAGCCGAGCCTTGACCATCACCACTGCAACCAGCAAAAGGTTATGTTCTCCATGAGGAAGAATGGTTGACCATCCAGATCAGTTATCTTGCAGATGAGGTGAATGACTGCTTCTTGGGCCCTCCACGTAGCCCTTCTGACCCCTTGGAGGACATTGATGTGGCACGCCTGGCAGTCTGCCAGACAGGGGTCATTGGGGAGGTGCAGAGATGTTTCCAGATGGTGGGCTTCTTCCCCACCTTCTGAATCACTGCTGTCGGGCCACCTCTCCCAAGAGTGCTCGCAATTCCTGGTGTCTCAGAGCAGTGCTAACAACCCTTTTGCCTTTGTGGAGAGCTACAGGAACAGATTAAGGGAAGGAGGCTCTGAGACTCCTGCCAGGGCTGGGCTCCAGTGGACTGGCAGGATGGGTTTGGTACCCAGTGATGGGGACCTGTTTTATGCAGGGTGTGGAGGACTTCTCCCCAAAACAAGAGCCTTTGCACCCACTTCACCCTCATGAAACACAGAAGGGTCCACATTCAGAAGGGGTGGGAGGGTATAAATGTGGGAAACCTTTCTTGGGGGTCCATAACTGGAACCCCAGAAATATAACCTGCATCCCAATTGGAGACAATGTATAACTCGCAGGAGGTCCTTTCTTTACATTTTTGAACCTGCACCTCATATTTCCCACAAAAGCACTTCCCTGGGCATCTTCTTCAGGGGAGTATAACTCAGACCCCAATCTGCACATAACTTGGAGGGCACATAAAAGAGCATCAGGGGAAGGCCTCTAGCTCCACAGGGTTCATTCTGTACCTTCCTGGACCTACTCCTGTCATTTCTGTCATTTTCCCCAGAAAGTACTTTCCTTTATACACCTTCTTTGGGGGCCACAACTCAGACCCTGTAAATCCAATGCTCACCATATTTAGTGGGCAGGCAGAGGTTTAGTGTTTCTAGCACACAAACCTAACAAACTGGACCTGTTTGTATGGCAGCAAAAAGTTCATGTTGGTTTGTAGTTCACAAATCAGTCATGTCACAAACCAAACTGAATCACATTTTCCTGATTTGTGCCCATCCCTATCTCCTTGTTCTGTGTTTGTAATTATTTGATGTGCACAGGCACCATATTGACTGTCTGAGAGGTACAATTTATCCCCCTCCCCATTGGGAGCAGGGTTGGGGAAACAGGCGGATTCTAAAATCCACATATACATATGTATACCACAAAGAGGAGCTTAATGCACCTATGAAGTAATTTACAATTTTAAAAAAGAACAAACTTCAAAGGTATTAACTCACATGTGGCCTCCAAGTCTCTCATGTGTTCTATATACAGGGCCTTTCATTTTGATCAAACCTGTTCCATCGCTCCAGCATAAGTATTTGGAAGTCTTTGATCTTGTTATCAGCATGACCACTGGTGAGAATGCTAGGAGTAGCATTGCATGTGACAGTGTATATGTTGTCAGAGGTAGCAATGCCTGAAAAGCAGGTTTTTGAGTGTAGGTGTTTATCAAGGTTCTTGGATACCTTACATTTACCTTGCGGTAAAAAGGTGACAATGCACCCCCATGGTGTTTTAATGACATTATTCATGGTAGAACAAACTGATTCTTTCTTTCTTTCTTTCTTTCTTTCTTTCTTTCTTTCTTTCTTTCTTTCTTTCTTTCTTTCTTTCTTTCTTTCTTTCTTTCTTTCTTTCTTTCTTTCTTTCTTTCTTTCTTTCTTTCTTTCTTTCTTTCTTTCTTTCATGGTTGTTGGCAACAAGTACCCTTGTTGGCTTGCTACTGGAGATGTTTGCATTCATGGGAATACGAATTCCTAGATGATATGATAGAAATGCCCCAAATCAGGATTGCATGAGATGGACAAGGAAGAACTTCTGGTAAATACCTGGAAGTGACATCATATTGTAGGCATGCCATTGACATAATACTTCAGGCAAAACCCCAGCTTTACTGATATATTTTTTCTCATCCCCCAAATGAAAGCCAGCAGGCGATAGCTGATGCCATCTGCATACATCTTTTATGACATCTTTCTCTCTTTTTTCTTCCACCACCCAGATGAGAGATGGTGGGCAACAGAGAGGGAGGCCTGAAATCCCATTCTAAGGGCCATTCCGCACTGGGATCCATGTTGCAAATTGGTTGTGGAACGAAAAATCGCTATTGTAAATAGTGGAATTCGTCATTATGCATACCTGCCTTTGTAGTGGAATCCAGTTGCGTTTCTATCGTTTCCCACAGGTTTCCGGTCTCGGCAAAAATTGCTAGCCAGGAGGCAATATTGCCGAGCTGTGTCCCGCCCCTGGCCATCAAGCAGCCAATGGGCGGCCGTTATCATGCTCCCAAACGGGCCTCTGTGTTGCTTGTGCTTGGTGACTTTAAAAAGAGGGACTGCAGTCGGGGAAGCCTTGCTGGGTAAACGAAGGCTTGCCGGTGCATTGATCTCCGCTCGCTCGGAGAAAAAAAATGGCGATCGCTTCGCCGGAAGATCAGAGGAGAGAGCCAGGGGGAGGGACTTTGCAGAAACGCAACTATGGTAACGCACAGAACTTTCCCGCTAGTATTGCAGATTGGTTGCAGGAGTGTAGCGCTTTCCGGAGGGTGAATCCACTTTTTGGGATTTCCCTGAAAGCGCTACAACGAAGCGCTTTTTGCGGATCGGTTTCAGGAGTGTTGCAGATTGTCAACGACGTTGTGCATAATGGCAAAACTGTAGCGATTTCAATTTGTAACCATTGTGCTATTTTGGACGAGTGTGGAACGGCCCTAAGTGTGAGCCCTTGCCTCCCTAACATACATCAGTGCAAGGTGTTTCAGTTGCTTTTCATATTAAAGTAGTTTTAAGCCAGTGTTCATTTGGGTAGTCTGGGGATCCAGAAATGTTGCAGTTTTGTAAGGCAGTTTTATTTAAGAGCGCTTTTTTGTGAAGATTGCTATATAATGGATGTAGAATTGTGTGACTGTTGAAGGTCTGGCTGGGCTAAGCTCTCATCCAGCTCAAGCCTGGGTGAGTCCAGGAGCTCCTAGCAAGGTTTTTCCTCTGAGGAGTTCTCCCTAACAGGACATGGCTCACAACACTTCCCCATGGCCCTCCAGCTGTCCATTGAAGTGCCCTTCACTTTCTTCCACCATCCATCTCCTCAGAGGGAGGGGCTTGTTGGACCCAACAGCTTTCCTTACCAAGCCTGGCCCTTGGGAGATGTGGGAGGATGGGAAGGAAGCAGACGCCCCCCCCCCTCCAGCCTTACCTATCCAGCCTTTTCTTTGGGAAATGGGGGTGGGAAAGAGGCCTTCCCTACCCAGCCTGGCCCAGCCTTTGGGATATGTGGGGGGCAGAAGGGAGGCAGCCCATGGCCTTTCCTATTCAGCCAGGCCCAGCCTTTGGGAGATGTAGGGTTGGTAGGAAAGAGGCAGCCCATCCTGTATTGTCTTCCTGGAGCAGCCTGGCCTTTGGGAGGTGAATGAGACAGCCCCCCCCCCATGGCCTTGACCACCTAGCCTGGCCTTTGGGAGATGTGGAGGAAGAGGCAGGAAGGAAGCAGTCCTCGTAGCCTTCCCTGTCTGGCATAGCCTTTGGGAAATATGGAGGGGGGAGGATGCTGGCAGGGCCCCCCCCCTGCAGCCTTTCTGGCCTGGCCTTTGGAAGATGTGGGGGATGGGAAGGTGGCAGCCCACCCCTCTATGGCCAGCCTGGCTGGTCTTTGGAAGATGTGCGGGTGGATGGGAAGGTGGGGACAGTAGTGACCTATATAGACACTGTTGTATGGGGATTAGGGTGGATGGGCCAGTGCCCTTCCAAAGCAGCTGTTTTCCTCAGGAGTAGTGATGCCTTCCTTCCTTTCCTCACCCCTTCCCTCTCCCCTCTTTCTTTGTCTCTTTCATCCTGTCTTTCTCTTTCATCTTCCTGAAGGTTTCCAGGCCCCCACCTGGAATTTGGCAACCCAGTTGGCTGCATATGGAGGTGGAGTCCAGCATCAAACCCAGCTCTTGAGATTAGAGTCTGCTACTCTTTAACCACTTTACCACAATGGATCTCAAGACTGAGCAGGGAGCAGGGGGAAGAGGGCCAAAACTCAGGAAGGTCACAGTGCAGGTGCTAGCGCTTGTTGTATTCCTGGGTGCAATGGGCTTTGCCCCTAGTGCTTAAATAAATACTTATATCCTGACTTTCTTACTTCATAGAACTCATGATGGTATATGTAGAGTCCCAAGGAATCAGAGTTAGATCTGCTTAACTTCTGCAGAACTGCTTCATTATTCAGTTACTATAGCTTGTGATAACAATCTTTTGCATTAGGTTTGCATACAACACACCTATCACTAATAGGAAACTCTAATAGCATCATTTACTCAGGTTTGTTTTATGGACACAGCTCACTGTGGGTCAGTTGCCATAAGTTTCAGAGGTCCCTTTTTCTATTATTATTCTAATTCTGCTGCTTTAATATAGGATTCCAATCCTTTCTGCATGCTCAGCTTACCTCTGTTTTTCTTGGCAGTTAATCTACAAATGGAATAGATTTGGGCATGGTTCCTCTGCACATCTGCCCTCCCTGTACATTTTTACAGATTTTGAGTCAGCTTATTTTCCTTCACATATGTCTTAAATAATGAGGATTTTCAAGGGAGGGATCTGTCATCATTGGTATTATTATTGGTGGTGACACAGCACCCCCATTTTTAAAATAAAAAGGCCATAAAATATTGATAAATCAATGTAATGTTGCAATGATAGTTTAAGACATTCTCTGAATTCCTAGCTTTTTTTTTTTTTTTTTTTTAAGAAAGTCTGATTCCCTTTCTCATAGAGATATGAGGAAAAAGGCATATCTCCAGGAGGGGAGGAGCTAGAGAGTTAATAAAAAAAAAAAACTAAAGATGGGCATGAACAATCTCACAAACTAAAGTTCATCACAAATTTTGGTTGGTTTATGGCAGGTCAACTGGTACAAATTTTCCACAAACTTTCAAGCAGTTTGTGACGGTTGATGAGGTTGGCAAATAGATGCATTTCCAGATAGACTGTCTCTGGTCAAACAAAATGTTTACCAAACTTCAAAGCAACAATGGATGGAAGTGGAATTCTCCAGCCTTGGAAATACAGTTGTCAGTTTCAAATCTGTCATGTCAATCCAAGAGGGGTTTCCCCCCTTGCTGACATTCCTTTGTGTTTCCTTCCTGTTTTCTTGCACAGAGCTTGCAAACTCCTACCCCCCATGCTTGGATTTGTACTTTGAGATCAGCCCTTTTGACTTGCAATTCCAGGGGCACTGGGTACTGCCAGGCATTCTGCGATTATACTGATATTGCTGGGCACTCTGTATCTTGTACTGGATCTGCACTGCACGGTGGCATTGGTTCTGCTGGGCACATTGCACTGGTTCTGCTGGGCTCGCAAAAATGCCCCTCATCAGTTTCTACTGCAGAGATTCTCTGGGACATTGTTTCTGTTTTGCAGGGCTTCTACTGCTCTTGTTTTGTTTTGTTTGTTTGGGGGTTTATTTTGCTGTTTTTTTTCCGTATTTGAAACCCCTTATTTGGGTGGGGGGTAATTCAAGTTCCATAAATACAATCCTCACCAAACCTGGATGGCAGGTATAGGAGAGTCAGCCAGAGATTGCCCGTGAGTTTGGTGTCTCTAGCTTGGACAGGATCCATTCTGCACCCTCCTAAACCTCCTGAATCTGTCATTTCTCCAGAAAGCACTTTACTGATGGGGAAGGTAACTTGGACCCCATAAATCCAATCCTTGCCACACTTAAAGGGCCGGCAGAGGAGAGTCAGCTAAAGATTCTCTGTGAGTTTGGTGTCTGCAGCACCCCAGGGGAGAGACGTATTCTGCACTGCAAACGTCATGAACCAAGCTGGTTTGTCTACATCTTACAAGTTTCTGGTTCCTGAACTGAGCACAACACAAACCAAACCACATTTTCCCAGTTTATGTCTATCCCTAAGACAATCTGCTTTAACTAATATTGCAACACATTTTATGGTCTTAAAAAAAAACCCTACTGAAATCATTTGCCAAGGCGGAGGGTTAAGGATGACAGTCCAATCACTGAACAGTGGGCTTGAAGATAAAGAAAATGAGTAGGAATATTACACACCAGGCAAAGTCAACTCTAAATTTGCTTTCAGAAAATGATTGGTATAAAAGTGGTTTCAAATGAACCAGGAAAAAAAATAAAACCTGGATATAAGAAAACTGAAAGCTAAAGGCACAAAACTTTGTGTGCAAATTGGGGATAAACCAAAGCAGTATGGGGCCAGAACCAGTAAAGAAAAAAATATCCATGTAGCAAAGCCCTCAGAAAAAAGCAGCAGACAGAAGCCAAATATAAATTGACTAGAAATTAAGCCTGCTGTACAAAAAATACAGCGAGTGCTAGCTGGGTGGGTGGATGGATGGATGGATGGATAGAAGGAAGGGAGGAAGGAAGGAAGGAAGGAAGGAAGGAAGGAAGGAAGGAAGGAAGGAAGGAAGGAAGGAAGGAAGGCAGGAAGGCAGGAAGGCAGGAAGACAGAAAGAGATCAAGCAAGAGGGAGAGAAAGAGGCAGAGAGAGAGAGGCAGAAAGAAGAGATAGAAATTGAGGAAGGAAGGCAGGCAGGCAGGCAGGCAGGCAGGCAGGCAGCTGCCATGAAAGGGGATGGGTCAGGGGTGGAAGAAAGGGGGGTAAAGGGTCTGCTGGTCTGGTGGGGGGGAAGAGTTGGGGGTTGAGAAGGGTGGGTGGCTGGGTGCTTGGGGGCAGGGAAGTGGTGGCGGCAGAGTGTGGGGTTGAGTGGTGAGGGGGGGAAAGAGGGCAGGGTTGGGAAGGGTGGGTGCCTACCTGCCTTGTCAACGGGCAGCCGCGTAACGGCGGCTGTCAGCTGAAGGTGGCGCAGCTTGGGGGGTGGGTCACACTTCTCGACTCCTCAGTCTGGGAGCAAGGGGCCAATTGTTCGCCCCCCCCCCATCCCTGACCGAGCCCTCCCCCACACCCCTTACTGCTTTATTTATACCGCTCCCGCAGAACGGTGTAAAGATAATTTTGCCAGCTGCTTGGTGTGAGAATGCATTTTCAATGGCAGATTGGGAAATCAGATGAAAACAAAGTTTTCTTGATGGCTGAGTAGTCGTGACATCACTTTTATGTAGGCAAAAACCAGGGGTTCTCCAGGCAGTTACAAAGATTATGAAATTTACGAAACTCTTTCAGGCATGAAAGAAACCATGAAAGGGCAACTTGTTCCTGACGTTCTTTATCTAGTTCATCACCTTAGCTCATATACCCCAAACATTACAAATTATTGTATGGCTCTGTTGATAAGAGTGTTTCTCTAAACAAATAAAGTTGGGAGTTCCACTTAAATATATTGCACAGCCTACTGAAAATTCACCTCTTCTACTTCAACACACTATTTATATTCCCCCAAACCTTAATGCAAAGAATATGCAATTTTAAAGTATGTCCAACCCGTCTGTACTATCCTCACTAACAGCATTTAGATTGGGGTAGAGGTGGCGTTTTTGGCTTATATTTCAAAAATGCATTGTCTTTCAGTGAAGATGTTGATCCTAGAACATGTAGTTCATTCCTAGCGATGCATGGAAATGCTACCATTAATCCAGCTATTCCATGTGCCATAATTAGGCTCTGCCCTATGTGCCTCTGGGTGTGGGATGCTGGGGACCTGGCAGTCCTAAGCAGGGGCTTGTTTCGTCTTATTCTATAAGAATCACGTGTATTAATGGCCTCTCAACTTAGCAGTCGGGAGGGGCTATGTAAGAAGTTGTGCAGGGAGTGCTGTGTGTTTTGACGGGTTTCTAAAGGAGACTGTGTCACAGTTGTGAAGTAGCTACTAGCAAACCCAGTCTGCATGCCCATTGACAGGGGAGAGAGCCTGGTCTGGTGACCACATGCTACATAATGTTCTCTAATATGGTCTTTGATCATTGAGGAGAAGCCTTGGTGGACCCAGCTGCCAGGATTTCTGCGGTGCTTGCTGGTGGGGGTGGAGAAGCCAAGTCCAGCAGCAGTAATGGGGGGAGGTGATAACAGAACAGTGTGCCTGGCTTGGTGGCAGAGGCTAATAGCCGTTTCGGGTCTAGCCTCAAAGTAAAAGGACAGCAGCTGCAGTGGTGGAGGAGGAGGCCAGCAGCCGCACTGGGTTCAGTGGAAGCCAGAAGTTGTGCTAGGCTAGAGTCTGGCAGCTGTGCTGTGGAGGAGGATGCTACCAGCCATGTGGACCCAGGCTGCAGCAGAGGGGGCTCAGTGTTGTTGATGGGGGTATGGAGGCACATTAGGTGAGGGGGGGGGCGGGTATTGGATCCTCCCTTTGAGCCCCCCCACACACACATAGTAAGAAGAGAATCAGCTGCAATGGGAGGAGGGATTCCGTTCCGCATGACTATTGTGGCTCCCTGTTTTAAATATATAATATTGGTGTTTGAATCGTGTCTATAAATATTGTTTAAATTATACTGCAATGATCCATAGACATGATCTCACAGGGAAAGGACAAATAAAGAAGACAGAGCAAACAAAGCCAGATGTAGGCCAGCTGATTAGGCAGGAGAGGAGGTTGCTACAGGAGACAGCATTTAGGAGGCTGCTTCTTGTGTAGCTAAATGGAGAAAAATAAATCTCTTTACTTGTATGTGAAAGAGAAGGGGCTGAAATCAGGAAACACTGTATACAACATACAAAGAGTAGAAAAGTTAAACTTCGTTTAGGCTGTAACAAAATTTCAACAATGTCTAAACAGAAGCCACAGAAATGGAAAAGGAAGTGGTGCAGAGGAGCAAATAGGAAAGGAAATAAAATATGGAGATGCAATGGATATCTAGAGCCCACATTTCCCCTCATTCCAATAGGTTTTACAGGCAGAGCCTCACTGATACTGAGGACTTTCTTCCTACTTGTAAAATGCTAGTTTCTCTCCCTTCAAAAACATAGTATTGGCACTGCATCTAAGGCTGCATCTTCAACATGATTTCCTGGGAAAGAACCCCACTGAATAAAGCAAAGACTGGGAAAGGCAATACTTACCCACTGGCATTCCAGCTAGCAAGATAATTAAAAAGAAATTCTGTCAGTAGCTACCTGCCTCTCTCACAATCTCTGAAAATTTTTAGAAGAAGAGTTGGTTCTTATAAGCTGCTTTTCTCTACCTGAAGGAGTCTCAAAGCGGCTTACATTCGCCTTCCCTTTCCTCTCCCCACAACAGACCCCCTGTGAGATAGGTGAGGCTGAGAGAGCCCTGATATTACTGCTCGGTCAGAACAGCTCTATCAGTTCTGTGGTGAGCCCAAGGTCACCCAGCTGGCTGCATGTGGGGGACTGTGGAATCAAACCCGGCTCACCAGATTAGAAGTCCGTGCTCCTAACCACTACACCAAGCTGGTTCTTTATGGTAAAACCATAGAGTTTTTGGTGTTCCTAGAGAAGCATGGCATCAATTCCAGATTTTTCTGGAAAGTGAAGTGCCTCTGTCACCAAGTCAGCTTGGTGTAGTGGCTTCCATGGGAGGTGGATCCAACCACAAAACATCATGGAGTGGGGTCATGCATAGCTTGGGAAATAGCTCTTGAGCCTTTTAAAGAGGATGCCTTTTAAAATTATTTTCTTGCATGCACACAATGTAAATATATATGCACCCACATTTGCCTGTATCCGTCTTTGTTTTGTAAGCTTCTAACACACTTATGCAAAAGGGGAAAAATGCTTCTCCTGGCTTCCTTCTTAGTTTTAGATAAGCCCTTTGCCCATGAACTTAAGACATTTCCAGCCTGCATGATTTCTTTTAACAGTGAGAGGTGGTGGTGAAGGGCTGGTCAGAGGTCATGTGGTGTGTCCAGGAAGAGAGCTGGGCTGATTTTGGTAGGAACATTAATTATGTTTGAAGTTACTAAAATAGATATTATAGTACATTGCCTACACTCAAAATGTCTTGCTTGAGAATAAACATGAACCAAATATTAAAGCCCTATAATAATGACTCAGATTTTAACAACACAAAGCCCATCAATAAGCAAAATTGGGAGAAATTAGCCTTTATTTGTATGTAAATCTAAGGGAGTCAGCAAGTAGAGCCCGCTTTTTTAGACCCCCTCCTTTCCTCTCTCCACTATAATCCGAGCTCAACAGTGTGAGTTTCCACACACACAAACACCTCACACATCAAAAGCCATGAAGCCTTCAGCCCTATTGTGGTGCTCAGGATGAGGGAGGAGAAGAACTTTACACATACTCCTTCCCAGACAGCCAGACAGCTTTCCTCCCAGGAGCTGGACAGAAGGGCTTTACTCCCCCCCCCCCCCACTTAAGACAGGCTTTCGTTCTGGGCAGTATTGCTTGGGGCAGAAAGTAGCTGAGCAGTTTGGGGGAGAAGAAGGGCTTGACTTTCCCCTGCCCCTTCCAGCCAGCCAGTGTGCTTTCATCACAGGTGTGTCTGATTGGGAGAGAAAGTGGCCAGCTGGCAGGGCGAGTGGGTGAGCTTTGCACCCACATTCAAAGCAGCCTGTTTTCATCCCAGTCTTTGGAGAGAAGGGCTCCCCCTCCCTTCCCCCCACCTGCCTCCAAGCCAGCCAGCCTGCTTGCATCCAGGGTGCTGCTGCTAGGGATGGAAAATAGCTGGCTAGCAGGAGAGAGAAGGGCTTTAATCCTTCACCCCCAAGTCTGCCAGCCTGCTTTGCTCCTCAGGTGGCTGCAAGGCAATGCCAGCAGGTCTAAGCAGGGATGGCTTCTCTTTTCCCATTTTATTCTCTTGTGAAGGGGTGGGAAGAGGGCTTTCATCTACCTTCCCATTCAGGCTAGCCAGGTTACTTTTGTCCATCAGCAATGCTGGGGTTTGGGTAGGCTTTTCTCCCTTCTCCCCTTCAGACGAGCTGGCTTTTACTGTTGCCCACAACCAGAGCAAGCCTGCTGGCTTGTACAACAGTGGGCTTTTCTGTCTCATATCTTCCAACCCCAACCCAGGCTGAATGGGTGGGAAGGGAGATAATGGCCAAGGCCTGGGCAAGCTAACATTCAGAAGTGAATATCCATGTGCTATGGTTGCTGCAGCAATTGAAGCAATGCCCCCCCCCCACACACACACACACACACATTTGCAGAGCCAGTCATCTCTCTCCAGACCAATCAGAAGCCCTACTGGGCTCTATCCACTCCTGTCCCTGCCCAAATGCTTAGCAGGTGCCAGAAGAGGTATCTGCAAGGCAGCCAGGTATCCATGGGCTAGGTGTTGGGGACAGTTCCTGTGACCAGAGGCTACAATTCATCCTACAGGATTAGTCTTTTTAAAAAGGCCTTTGTGTATATAGTAGAATGGCTACCATGTTGCCACAAGTCTCTGCCCATGTTGGACTTGTGAAATGGAAGACCATCAGCAGCATTATTGGGGAGTGTAATTCACAGGATCATATCATGTTACTCATCATGTGGCTTTTCCAAGCAAGTAGTTTCCCATTCATGCCTGAACTTTTTATGTGAGTGAAAGCTTTACCCATGTAGAAAGGCCAGGTATTGCTCCAGAGGTAGTGTCGTATAGTAACTAGATGGCTGGACCTGGGAGATCCTAGTCTGAATGCCCTCTCTGCAGGGAAGATTGCTGTGTGATCTTGGGCCAGTCATGCTCTCTCAATCTAACCTACTTCACAGGGCTGTTGTGAGGATAAAATGGAGGGGAGGAAGATCTAAGCACTTTGGGTCCCCACTAGGGAGAAAAACAAACTATAACTGAAGTAAATAAATACTCATGTGAAACAGCAGGTTTCTTCTTGACTGGCTTTTGGAAGGACATCTCTCCCTTTACATACTCTCAGAGCACCACAGGAATGCCTTCCCCACAGGGCACATGTAGTATTTGTGTGAATACTAGAATCTCATGTGTAGGACCAGTTGCAGGACTCCATCCAGGCTGAGGAGCACTTGGGAGACAAAATTCCAGTGGCCCAAGAAGCTGGGACCCAAGAATGTATGGCTCTTCTTTTTGATTATATGAAAACAAATTAGCCAGCAAAGAACAACTACCCAAATACATAACACATGGCACATGCAGAATAGGCTGCAAAATCAATTTAAGGACAAAACAAAAGAGAAAGAAAAAAATTACAGGTCGAGTCAGGAATGAAAAACTTGATAAAACCAGCAGAATAATCCCAACCAGTTAGTCGCAGAAAGCCTAGTAGCACAAAAACATTTTAATGGCCACTGAAAGCTCATCAGTTTTAAAACTCTATTGTTTTTACTTAGGAGGGCATGCCACTGTAGAGGTATCTCAACGGAGAAGGCCCTACTTTTTGCATATGACATTTATTTTAAAAATGGTTTGCCTTGCTTCAGCTGCTGATGGAAAATGAAGCAAAGGCTTGGACAAGCAAAAGCAAAGGTTTTATGATTCAGGAGCACCTTCCTAAGGGCCCATGTGCTTGCACACTCATGGAATGGAGCAGCTGGGGCTTTCCTTGGCCCTTGATGGCTTTAAAAGTCTCTACTGACAGGGGGTGGGGGTAGCAACTTTCCTGCAATTTGTTCCAATGCTAAGTAGTGTTTGGGGGTGGGTGATGCCTGCGATGGCTCTCAGCAACCCCATCATCACGTCCAAGGATGGCAGGAACCAAGCAGGAGAAGATCATGGGATCTGTCCACCCTTTGTGGTTTCTATACCACAGCTATGTATGTGGAAACACCATGGGAAGCAGTCCCAGTGCTGCTGCTACAGGTGTGAGACAACCCTGGGGTAGTTTTCAGACATTCTGAAACCATTCAGTGCTTAGAGGGGGAAGGATGCAGAATGCGCCAGCCAGCCTTATGTAAGATTGCCAGCTCCCGGTTCGGAAATTCGTGGAGCTTTGTAGGTAGATCCAGGGGAAAGTGGGTGGGGGAGACTGTAAAGTCCATCCTCAAAAGTTGCTTTCTCTAGGGGAACTGAACCCCTCAGTTTAATCAGTTGCAATTCTGGGAGAGTTCCAGGCCCCACGTGGAGGTTGGCAACACAGGCCCGTGTGTAGCTTATTGCCGCGCATAATGAGAACAAACCACTGCGTGCCGAGCCCTGGAAAAACCAATGGCCGGATCCCAAGTCCCTGTCCGTCCCCGAGGTCCGAAAAGGGGTCCCCCATAAGAAATAAGCGCCCCAGATAGGGCGTGCTTTTGAAAGTGTTTATTAACGCCCACCAACTGTGGCTTGGTTCCCCTGAACCACACGTGAGATTTCCTTTCCTGCTTTCTCACCGTCCATCTCCGGGAGTTGCGCCTCTGCGCTGAGCCTCGCGCTCGGCCTAAACTTGGAGGTTCCCTCCGGCTCAAGTCAAAGCGACCGTGTCAGGTTCCGCCAACCCTTCCCTTCCCTATTTTCGGTGACAAAGGTCGGCCGGCCGGCCCGCCCACGCCGAGCTCGCATTGCCGAGCGAGGAGCTCATTAATAAGAGGCGAGGGCGGGTAACTCCTCCGTGCACTCCGGCTATAGGGTGGCTCTCAGGCATGCACGGCCGCTTTCCTCGGACTGTCCAATCGGAGAGGCGAAGAGCCGGCCGCGGCGACCGCCCACCAGACGTCAGCGCTGCCGAGGCTTGTGAGCCGCCTGGCCTGCGATGGGGGGCGCTTGACTGGCAGGCGACATCCGCGAGAACGCCCCCCCCCTCCCGTTGCCGCTCCAGGCGGCTGGGACCCGCGAGGCTCCTCGGGAATCAGTCGCTTCTTTTCCGAATTCGCTTGCTTAGGATCGAGCTGGTGAAAGAGCAGCCCGCTTCATGCAGCAGTCCCGCCTTCCCTTTTTTTTCCCTTCGCTCTTCCCTCCAGATCTTGCAGCTTTGAAATTTAACCTCGGCTTGGCTGGCTGGCTAGCTAGGAACTGCAACAGGTCACGTTGCTTAGGGATCGCTTGGCTCTACAGCTGGGCTGCCAACTCCGTGGAATTGGGGTGGGGGGGGGTGGGAGGGCGGAACCTCAGGAGGATAGGGTTTTATTCCATTTTGAACCCTGACCTGACCATTACAGTCTCCCCACCCTCATGAGCAGGAGTAGTCAAACTGCGGCCCTCCAGATGTCCATGGACTACAATTCCCATGAGCCCCTGGGGGCTCATGGGAATTGTAGTCCATGGACATCTGGAGGACCACAGTTTGACGACCCCTGCTCATGACTTTAAGTCTGATTCACTGCTCCCCTCTTAGTCGGTAATCTCTAGGAAATAAAGTGATGCTACTTCAAGTTTTTGTTGAATTACATAGATTTAAATCTCCTTGAGGACTAGGCCCAAACTCAGCCATCATCAAAAAGGGGAGGGGAAAATCTTGCAAAAAGGGATATTTCCTCTATAATGTCAATAGGATTCCAGCGGCACCTTAGAGGCTGACAACTGTTATTTCAGTATAAATCCGTGTTGAACTTTCTTCATCAGATCTTATAATGAAAGTGTATTTTTAAATGTTATTTTGTCCATGTGGACCTCTCACTATATTCACTTTAAATATTGTATTTGAATAGTTGCTCTAATAACAGTGAAGGCAGGGGACCATCCCAGTGGTGAACACTGTATGGTGTATGCTTACGTGTGCAACTGTATGAGAGCAGACTGTTGAACACAGTGAGACTAAGCTTGCATAGGGAACAAATTCCACAGGAACAGCTATGTTTGAGTCCATTGAGAAACCCTTGAAACTTTCTTCAGACCAAGAAATGCCAGAAGTGGCTTCATTCTGCAGAATATGATTGGGAAGAAAAGCTGTGGATATGCCTCCCCAGGGGCCCACCCCTTTCCACATATGGTCCATATGACCATATATGGTCATATAACTTGATCAATGTTTAACAATTTCAAAAAACAATTAACTCCCATGCATTCAGAAAACCTTTCTAGGGCCATCAAGAAACCCTGGTTGAGAAAACCTGCATTAGGCCAGAAAGCGTTTCATGGTATAAACTTTTGAGAGACATAATGGTCTTGTTTATTTATATTTCGATTTCTATACCGCTACTCTCGGCAAAAACCGTCTCGTAGCCGTTTACAGATAAAATGATAAAATTACAGTATAAAGCCCCATTAAACCCCCTATATAAAACAACAAACAATGGTGGCATAATCAAATTCTCTAGCACTTCTAAAGCCCTTTAAATGTGTCGGTGCCCCCAAAACAACAAACTCATACCTGCAGAACAAAGAGCCCTGCGGGGGGCATAAGCAGATAAGTGGTCCCTCAGATAGGTAGGACCCAGGCCGTGTATAGGCTTAAAGGTCAAAAACTTGCACTTGATCTGGAAGCAGACCGGTAACCAATGTAGCTGCCGCAGCACCAACTGGATATGGGCCTTCAAGATGTTCTAGTGAGGACCCTTGCAGCCGCATTTTATACCAGATGCAGTTTCTAGGTCAAATACAAGGGGAGGCCCATATAGAACGAGTTACAGAAGTCTAGTCTGGAAGTGTCCGCTGTGGCCAAGTGTCCTGAGGACAAGTATAGCACTAATAGCTGTGCTTGGCACAGATGAAAAAACACTGTTTGGGTTACTTTCATGATCTGAGCCTCCATCAAAAGGGAGGCATCATATATCAACCCCAAATTCCTGGCAACTGATTCAGGTGTCAGTTAAACCTCCGTCCGGGCAGGGGAGGCACGCTTCCTGATCCTGCCCACTTCTATCCAGCCACAGGACCTCCGTCTTAGAGGGGTTGATTTTCAGACGGCTCTGCCTGAGCCATCAAGCCACTGCTTCCAAACAACTGGCAAATGTAGGGGGGGGGGAGTCTGGCCAGCTGTCCATCAGAAAGTAGAGTTGGGTGTCATTCCTGGACCAACTGAGCTAGAGGGCTCATGTAGATGTTGAAAAGTGTAGGGGAGAGTATCGCCCCCTGTGGTATTCCACATTGCAGCCTAAAGGGGTGACAGCTCCTCCCCCACTGCAATCCTCTGCATCCTGTTCTGGAGAAAGAAGACCAGCCATTTCAGCGCAGTCCCCCCAATCCCGGTCCCGGTGAGGTGGTGGGCCAACAACTCGTGGTCGACCACATCAAATGCAGCTGACAGGTCTAAAAGTATGAGGATGTCTGAACAGCCCCAGTTCAACTGTGTCAGATGTCATCCATCAGGGCAACCAGCACAGTCTCCATCCTGTGGCCAGGATGGAAGCCAGACTGGTATGGATCTAGGGCCAAAGTGCATTCCCCAAGACTCTGTGTGAACATGCATAGGAACCATCTGCAACCTTCTGCATATTTACTCAAGGGTAAGTCATAATATTCCAAATATATGGGCACAGATAGAGTTGCCAGATCTGGGTTGGGAAATTCCTTGGTATTTGGGGGTGCACCATGGAAAGGATGGGGTTTGGGTAGCAGAAGAACCTCAGTAGGGTATAATTCCACAGTCTACCCGTCAAAGCAGCCATTTTTTCCATGGGAACCTGAATAACCTGGAAATCGGTTGTAATTCCATGTAATATCAGGAGTCCACCTGGAGGTTGGCAACCTGACAGCCAAAGTAATGGCTGCCTTCACAGTGGTTGAATTTTTCAAGGCATGCTTGCAACATACTTTTGGGGAGTCATTGTAATAAGCTCCTTTGAACTTGGCGAACTGTCCTTCCAAATGAACGGGCAATGGAACATGAAAGCTCCTCATTCCCCTGCTCTGTTCCTGCAGAGGTTTCCGCCTTTGAAAAATCTGGTTTCTTATTGAAGGATGTAAACGAAAAGATCTAAAAAAAATGGTTTGAATACCTCATACATTATGAAGAGCGCCATAAGTCAATAGTAAAAGTGCTCATGAATATTGGGCAGGTGATGCTCACTTTGTTCAGCAGGCTTTACTTCCAAGAGGTGTGTATCATCCTCTCAAGGCAACAATCCAATGACACCTGCTGGAGGAATTCGCTTTGAACTCAGTGGCACTGACTTCTGAGTAAACAGTCATACCAGCAGACTGGAAGTGAATATTCTTCTGAGTATTTCCAGTCAGGAGGAGAAAAATAGGACCTGTAGTTTCTTGTACATTTGTACAGCTCCTAGCACAATGTGCTGGAACTTTGTGTTGCGTGATAAAAACTCTCATTATAATATTATAATGAATCTTTATGCTGTTGAGTGGGGTGGGATGACACCAGTTGCCCAGTTTTATGCATGCTTATTAGTCTTGCTTGTTTTGCAAATGCAATTAAAAATTAAATCCCTGAAATAAGAACATAGATGATGGGGGGGGGCAGTGAGTTTTGAGTGTAAAAAGAAACAAATTAAAACAAAGGGGGGAAACATACCGGAGCAACCAAGTTCAGATGCATTATGGTATTAGAACTTCCCTGAGGTTCAGAGGTTTTGGATTTCTCCGTTTTGGGACTGCCCATTAAATAATCCTAAAAGACAACAGATCCAGACTTTATGAAGTCTGACTGGAATGGGGGAAGGGAGGTGGATTGGCCCGAAACCTGCAGGCCAGATCCAATCTCTAATTAGAACCTTTTGTCTAAAGTATTTTCTAAGGCATTCCGTGTCTGTTTAATATTTAACATATGGGGGGGGGGGATTTGAACAGACTTTGGTGGGTGTGCCGGTTATATTACAATCAGATATAGTTTAGTTAAAATGCAGAATAAAAAGAAAAGGAAACGGTCAATTTTCTTCAAACTGAAACTTTAAAGAAGAAAAGGCACGCGGGGGGGGGGGGCGAGGTAGACCGCAAAATGATTTCACAGTCTTGTACTACAAAAGTTGACCAATTTTTTTCCCTCCAAAAGAGCAATACAGCAGTAGCTTTGTATTGTATGAGAAAATAAAAGGAAGAGAGTTCAAACAGCAATTGATCTTTATCTCATGGGGGGAGGGAGGGGCGGGGGGAGAGGAAGAATCGCTTCCAAAGAAAGGGTTGAGAGCTGACTGAGCAAAGAAAGGGTTAAAAATTGGGAGTGCAGCTGGCATAGCCGTGGAGGGGAGTCGAAAGGAGGAGGCAGTGTTGCCTGTCCCTTTAAGGCTCCTGCAGCACTAAGAGAATTGCAGGGATAATACGATTGGGGCGGCAGGATCACTTACTTCTGACGTTCCAAAGCCTGGGGGAGTTGGCTAGAGATTGTTTCCCTTTGATAAGGTCCTGGAAACTTAGTAGCAACTTAGGAGGCCAAAAAAAAAAAAAAAAACCTCAACTAAGTCTTAAAGCTTCAGCATAAAAAACCACACACACACATACACATATATATTTAAAAAATTCTTTAAAGGGAGAGGACAGAAACAATTAGCTTTCCAGACCGTGGATTATACAGGCGTCTCGGCTAAGATCGCCATAGTAAGAGCTGTGCCTTTTATTTTGCTTTTAAGGGGGAAGGTGTTGCAGCAAAGGCTCTTATCTCCCTTACAGGACCGTTCTCTCGGTTGTTCACTTTGATGTGCACAGTTAAACCCACAGCTCAGTGTTTGTTGGAATAGCCCGGAGGACATTTGGTGCATGGAATGACTGCTTGAAACAGGACCTGAGCTGAAAGAAGGGGGGCGGGTGGGGGGTCAGGAGAAGCGGGGGAGGGACCAGGTCTTTTGATTTCCCCCCTCTTTGGTTCAAGAAGAAGGGGGTAGCGAAGGAAAGGAGAGAATCACCCTGAACTCTCTCTTCACTGATAGATTTCGTGCAATGTCTTAATCTTCCCCCCTCCCCCCTCCTTTTTTTTTTTTTTTTTTTTTTTTACTATCGCCTGCCATGGCGAAGCCAGAGTGGAGTTGGAAGATGAAAATATAAGTGGAGGAATCGGCGCGGCGCTGCGGATTACTTTTGTCCCTTCCCTAGGAAAGCTCTGAGGGAGGCGGATCGGATCGGGGGGCTGCTTAAGGAAGTACCGCGCGCCCAGTTTGTGGAGCCCCCCCCCCGAAAAAAAACAACAAAAACCCACCCAAGCTGCTGGATCGATGGTAAGTTGCAAAGGGGGGGGGGAAATGTCTCTGATCCGAGCGCAACCTCTCCTCCTCTCCCCCCCCCCTCCCCGGTTCCCGGGTTGCTTTGATGTGCCCTCGGCTGGGGCTTTGAAGTTGTTGAGGAAAGCTATTTATGTGTTAGTTATTACGAGCGAGCGGAGGCTGGAAAGAAGATAGAGCCGCGGTTTGTATTATTAATAATATATATTTATACATACTAGTTCGAGCCACAACAACAACGCCGAGGTCTTGAGAAGGGGGCAATCTGGCGGCAGGGTTGGGTCCTTTACAGACCCCCCCCCCAAACATCTCGCCCCGGTAAAGTAAGGAGGGCTTTCTTCTTCTTTTTTTTCTTTTAAAGACGTTTTTGGGTTTGTAAGGGCGGCGTGGCAGTGGCGGGGAGTTAGAGATGTGGGATGCATTTTTGTTTGTCCGTAGGATGTCGTGAGGATGCGATGTCTTTCTCTCCCCCCCCCACCCCCACGCACCCTTCCCACTTCGATCAGCACCCGCCTGTGAACTCTGAAGAGGCATGGCATGCTTCCTTAAGGGTCAGTTGCTACCCAAGACCCGCAGAAAGCAACTGGCTTAGGACTTCTTCTACACCCCCCCCCCCCAATTCCTCCTCTTCGTTCTTGAGATCTCTCCTCGCCCCCCACCCCCACCCCCACCCCCACCCCCACCCCCACCCCCACCCCCACCCCCACTGTCAGTCGCCATTTCTGGAGGTATTTCCTTTAATACTTTCTCAACACCCCCCTCCCCCCCAGGATTACACTTTGACAACGTGGTGGTTCATGGACTGTGGTTTTTTTTTTTTTAATTAAATTGATGATGATTTCTTTTTAAAGACCCTCTGGCCTGGCTTCTGTAAGGTGAGGGGGTAGAGACTGATGCTATAAACCCAGTTTGGAATGTCTGCTCCAATCCTCAGGTGCTCTACAAGCAAGGAGGAGCACTTTCTTCCACCCCCCCCCCCACCCCCAATAACCTTTGAAACCCCAGCTCTTGAAAGATTTGGGGAAAGAGGGGATTCAGGAGATTAATGTGTGTGTTTTTATTGGAGATGGTATGTAAGGTGTTAGGATGGGTGAAGGAAACTGGGAACTGCCTGGCTCTTCTGGTTTAGTTTTGGACTCTTCACATGTCAGTTACCTTTTTTATTGGATGGATGTTTTTTATCAAAAGGCCAAGGTTTACAATGCTAATATTCCACTCTGCAGCTTTGAGAAGGGTATTGGGAAGAACCACAAAACCTCCTCAGAAGATGTTGCTTGGTTCATCTTAAGGAAAGACCTAACAGTGTGAAAATAGCGGGGGGGGGGGGGGAATGCCAGTCACTCCCTTCCAATAGCTTTACTGTGTGGGTGTCTTTTGACAAAAAATGTATCCCTTAACCTAGTCTATGACATCTGTTTGAAGGTTGAGAGTTCAGTAAAGAGGCAGACCAACCCTGTGGTCAAGATTTCTCTTGCACACTTTCTCAACACACTGTTTCAAAGGAGCATCCAGCCTTGTACATCGAAGGGTTTCTGGTGATCATAATCTAAATGTTTAAGGAGTTGAAGGGGTGTGGGGGGGGGAATGAAAACCAGATGCTGAGGAAAGCACATTTTGTTCTTTGCCTTGAGTTATCTACAAAAGGGAAGGAGGAAGGCAAAAAAAAAAAAATTGGAAGGAATTTTTGGTGCAGAATGGTTTTAGCAACATAAGGGATTCAACATTGTTCCTGAGACTTTTCAGATGTTATCATTAGAAGGAGGGATAGTTTCAAGAGGGATTTTTCCTTCTGCGTGTTTTGATTTTTATAGGCAATGCAATAATTAAGAGTTCACTTTTTATGTTTCCAATTCCCCACCCCACCCCCTTTGCTCTCCCCACACCAAAGTTAAAAGTGTGCCTAGAGTTCACGCTTTCCCTTTGAAACAGCTATCTGATACTTTCAATTAGCGCTGCAGATAGCTTGGGGTTGCCTCTTTATTTCAATGGGAAGAGTTGAAAAGCCTGTTTATTTTTTTTGTCTTTGAAGTTGGGTGGATCTGGTTTTGATTAGATCAATACTCCCCCCCCCCTTTTTTTTTCCAAGAGAGAAGAGTCAGAGGATCCCCTGCTGACTTGAGAAAGAAAAGCGAGAGGCAGGCAGATTACTGAGGAACTTGAAAAGAAAAGGCCTCGCCAGAAGGAACTTCAGGAGCCATGAGCAGCGCGGCATTGCTGACTCGCCTCCCAGACCCCAGCAGCAGCTTCAGAGAGGATGCCCCTCGCCCCCCTGTGCCAGGGGAAGAAGGAGAGACATCATGCCACCTGCCTGCCAGCTTGTTTGCCCTGAAAAATCAAACCTTCAAGGCCATGTCAATTTCTTCCACGCCAAGGAGGAATCAGGATGGTCTTGGGGAGCCAGAAGGAAGTGCATCTCCAGACTCCCCTCTTGCACGATGGACCAAATCCTTACATTCTTTACTGGGAGATCAAGATGGTGCCTATCTATTTCGGACCTTCCTGGAAAGGGAGAAATGTGTGGATACCTTAGACTTCTGGTTTGCCTGCAATGGCTTCAGGCAGATGGACCTTAACGATACCAAAACTTTGAGAGTGGCCAAAGCTATATACAAAAGGTACATTGAGAACAACAGCATTGTCTCCAAACAACTCAAGCCTGCCACAAAGACCTACATAAGGGATACTATCAAGAAGCAGCAGATAGATTCTATAATGTTTGATCAGGCACAGACGGAGATTCAGACTGTGATGGAGGAAAATGCTTACCAGATGTTCTTAACTTCTGATGTGTACCTCGAATATGTAAGGAGCGGGGGAGAAAATCCTGCTTATGTTAACAGCAATGGACTGGGGAGCTTACAAGTGGACTGTGGCTATCTGCCTACACTGAATGAAGAGGAGGAGTGGAGCTGTGCGGATTTTAAAGACAAACTTTTGCCGTCTGTCATTGGGCTGTCCAGTAAGATGCTGAGGGCAACAGCAAGCATCCGAGCTACAGAAACTGTGGAGAATGGGTTCAGGTAAGATACCGGGTTTTGGAATGGCTTTGAGTCTGGTCACACCTGAGGCTTACAAAGTAGATATGTATGTACATCATGAGTAGAACTGGCAAAGAAACATCTTATGAGCCTTAAAAACAAACAAATGAAAAACCCCACTGGAATTTTATTTCTGGTTTGGAGGAAAGGCTGTGTTTCTTCCTGTTAAAGAAAAGAGGTACATTGTGGTTTATAGAACCCACCAGTTCTTGAAGCTCTTTTAGACATCAAAAAAAACCCAAACTTCAAAGTGACTCTTGTTCTTTAAGACATGTGTTAATTGTTACTACTTTGAACCACATTAAGAGGGACTGGGAAGAGCACCATCTAGGCATGCAGATGAGTAATGAAATACTAGTTTGCCAACTTCATCCCCAGTCAGTGTTGAAATAATGTGGATTACATGTAGAAAATGGGAAACAATTATGCAGTGAGGGAGCAGGAGACTGCATGTTGTAGAAACCTGTGTTACTTAAGAAAACAGTATGAAAAGTGTACATTTTTTTCAGGGAGCATTCTGTAATTGCTTCGTTTCCCAGCCCTTACGTTTCAGGCATAGGGTAGTGGCAGGGGCAGTTGTTGTGTATGTGTGTGTTCCCAATTCAGGTTCTTTGAAAACATGATTCTGTGCATCAGTGTGCTTTTCTTGTATAGGCTGACAAAAGTGATCAAGAGGGGTGCTTCATAAAATACCCAACATCATACTCATCAGAGCACAATCTGCTGATTATTCTTTCTCCCCCACCTCATTTCCCCACAATGGAGAACCTGCTGTCCCTCTCTGTTGTGTATATTCTGTCTTGCTTTAGGAGTTTCTCAATCTGGTAAGTGTTTGACATCTGGTTTACAGGAATTTCTGTGAGTGTTTCTGTGATTAATGGACATCAGAGTGCTTCAGGCATCTCTGCTATTTTCAGCTTGTTTCAATGAGGGCCTGCCTCTAAGAGGAGGGTTCTTGTATTGCATCTGATTTGTTTCTTGTATGCCCTTCAGAGGAGAAGCAGTGATTTTGCTCTCTTCCAGCAGTGGAGTTGGGGAAACAGCTGGTTTTGATTTGGCTCTCGCTCACACCAGTACAAGTCTGGAGGGGCTCTGGACATCTTGAAGAACTTCTTCCAGTGGTTACCTGTGTGAAGGATATCATTTGGTTTCACAATACAATTGGTTTCATTTCTGTTGTGGGCTATGCTTCAGTAAAGGATCTTAGTAATTTTTCTTAAGCAAAGGCAAGTTTATGTATTTTGTAGCCCTAACCAAGTACTTTTTCCCAGTGGGCCTCAAATATTGTGACCTCCACCAGTTGCATGACTGACAACTATATCCCACTGTCCTGAAGGATTTAAGCAGTTTTTCCTTCCCACTCTATCCCCCCACCCTGTCATGATGCAGGAGGTAGCAGTGGAACTTCCAATTTTATTACAGCTCCCTGCCTGAAAGCATGACTTCAGTGTTTTGGCCACTTGTTGTTTCTAAAGTAGAACTCAAGAAACCATACTCTTTTCAGTGGTTGAAGAAGCTTCACTTGAGTCTGCAGACATCCAGTCAGTGCATTCTTTTGATCAGCAATATTAAGTGATCTTTAATGATGATCCTATTCAATGCTTACATATAAAGCAAATATGTAGCTTACCTCACACTGCTTTCCAAAGAGTTGTTTTGATCCTCTCTGTATGTACTGTATTTACTGGCAAAAAGAGCTGGACTTACACATGCAGAGAATTCTATTGTGTAGTCATGAGACAACTCAGTATATCCCAATCTCAGTTCCTCAGCTAGAAAATGGGAATAATGTCTCCCAAGGAGGGAGTAGGTATGATCTCAGTAACAACTGTTAAGTCCTTTAAGAGTTAGAAGCACTATATACATTGGTAGCAGTGACTTGTGGTCCAAGATCTCATAATGATGTTGCCCCAAGGCGCTAATTGAGAAGCCATTTTCAACTTCTCCTTCACTATTTTCAGTCTGTGGGTGAATGAATATGCCTTTCCCCTTGGCTGGCGTCTGTTCCCCGCCCCCATGTAAGACAATCTCCATGTAGACTCCATGATGGAGAAGTTTAGAAACAGATCCTTTACTTGTGCTGTTATAAAAGATACCCTGAACAGATTATTCCATCTCCTCTTGTGATACAGACTGTTACCTAACATGGCCACTTTATACAGCTTCAGAAGCACAAGACACTTTTTCATGGTGGGGTGGGGTGGTGGCTCAGTGCTAGAGCATCCGCTTGGCATGCAGAAGCCTTGATGACCCATTGATCTGATTCAGTGCAATGCAATTTCATTTGCTGTTGTGAGAACAGCCATTATCTGACAGCTGAAAACACTTACCATATTGAGGCAGAGGACATGTTTTGAGTGTGTGCGCATGAGAAATGTGCATGAAAGACCACTGCATTGCACAGGAATTTAAAGTCCTTGAAAGCAAACTTGATAGCATATGGCTACAATTAAATTGTAGTGTGGTCAAAAGTAACTTTATGAAAACATCCCTAATTGGTTTACTTAACATATATGCAGGTTTTCTATACAGGTCTCTCTTAACAAGGCAAACTTAGGGCTTTCTCTTCCCTTCCCCCATCTGTTAGGCAAATGTTTATCTCTACGCACTTGGTCCAAGTTCTGAAAACGTTATTTTTCTCTAACACCTTGGATTTGAGCTTTTATGTGGACTGATCCTGAGGTTTGTTTTAAATGCATTGAACTTGGGTTGAACAAAAAGTCTTACTTGAAACTTGAGGAAATGAACATACTAAATGGCCTCTGGACAGCTACTGAAGGACTTCTCCTCCTCCTCCCGTAGGGATGCAGTGTAAGCACAACAAAACAGTTACGGCTGCCTTAGTATGAGAGAGGCTGGAGCTTTGCATGTTCTTTAAAAGGAAGGCTTGTCGGAGCCACTTAATGAGCAGGGCTGGTTCTGTACAGATGGTGAGCATCTTGAAACCAGATACTTTATAACAATAAGCCTAATGGGCCTGGGTTTTGTTAAAGCAGGACATGAAACAGTTTCAAGGAGAGCAATAAAAAGTAAAGACTTCAGTCTTCCCTTTGCCCACACCCCCATCACTAGCAGTGCCCTAAAGAATGTCATTGGGACTTTACAAACATGCATGCCTCCTCAGGAGGGTCAGAATCCTTAGCTCAGGTACAAAATTTAGATTCCCCCCCCCTTTCTTTCCAGGTAGTGTAACTATGCTTTCAATTGGAAACATGTGGGGCTGAGCTTTCCTTTAGATCTGAGTTCTTTCTTCCCTTACTCTTTGCTATCTCCAGCCCCCCCTTCAGGTGTCTTGATCTTGCTACTGAAATATCTTTGTGTGCTTTGGAAAAGATGTGATCCCAGCTGTGCTTAAATGCCTGATTCTTTTGCAGCATGGCCTCCTGCAAAGGTCAGTTTGAGATGGAGGCCTAGAACTTCAGTCATGCTGTTTGCAGTCATAACTTGAAGAGCTGTCTGTCTCTGTGTCTCTCCTTCCATCTCTCATCCCCTTTCTTTGCTTAAGCCTTTGCAAAGACTGATGTCCCCCCCCCTCGCCCATGAAATGAAGGAATGCAACACAGCAGGGGAGTAAGGGGAGGGCGGGAGGACTTGTTTGAGAGAAAGCCGAGGAAAGACTACTGAGGAGGTCGAAAGTGGGTAACCAGGGCAAACAGAGACAAAGAGACTAGAAGACTGGTGGAAGAGGAAGGGCTGCTTTTCATAAAGCCAGTCAAACTGCTCATTTAAATCAAGCTTTACCTCCTCCAACTGGCTTGGTTTTTTTCAAGCCTCTCTTTAATGGTTTGTCCTTAAACAACAACAACAAAAAAAAAACCTTAGTAAAAGATGATGCCACCCAACCCTTTCCCATGCCTCCCAAGTTGCTTGGAAGTGACTCTTTAATTTTACCTCCGTGTCTCAGTTAAAACTGAATGCCATGGTCTTGTTTGGTCAGGGTTGCCAATTCCACATTTGTTTAAAATTAGGGATGTGGCCTGACTCTGGGGTGTCTGCCCTGTCAATTGTTGGGGACAGGAGATGGATATGTGTTTGAAAACAAGATGCGTCCTCCTGATGAGGAGCATCTGGCTGCCATAGCTTGTGTTCTGTGCATATTATGTGTGTGCATTGAAAAATGATGCTGTGTGAGAGCTTTTAATGTTTTCAGCAGTAAGCAGTTGTCACAGTCCTGTAGACACTGGTGCACTGAATCATGTCTTGGGCTTGGAGTGTAGTTACTGAATAGAGACTATAGAGGTCTAATCTTGCATCTCCCCCTGTTTTTGCGGCCATAGTGGAGTCACATAAGCAAAGGAGAAATAGGTGACAAGGGTCGTTAGTGGAAATACAAATCTGAAAGTTTATTTTGCAATGTTCTTGCTTCTGAATTGGTCTAGAGAAGATTTATCCCGAAGGCACCAATGGACATATTGGGTTACAGTTTTGTTTGTTTTGCAACAATCTTTAACATGTCTGTTAACAAAATTTGAGTCCAATAGCAGTGTGAGCTTTCAAGCGCAGTCATTTTTTGAGATGTGGTAGACTCTCCAAGGGAGTTGGTTTCTTCTCTCACTTTGATGTACCATCAAGTCATAGCCAACCTCATAGGATTTTCAAGGCAAGAAATCAACAGAGGTGGTTTGCCATTGCCCTCCTCTCTACTTCCTTGGTGGTTTCTCATCCAAATACTAACCATAGCTTATCCTGCTTAGCTCCAGAGATCTGACAAGATTGGCCTAGCTGGGGCCATCCAGGTCATGGCTAGCTTAGAACCCCTTAATCCAAACCTGAACATCACACTAAAATATGATGAGTTTTTAATATTTAAGGCGAGGGATTGGGTTAACCCTAGTCCTTGCAAGGTACCTGTAAGGCCTAAGGACACTGGTTGCATTCATGACTGAGATTTGAATCTTGGGTATCCCCAGCTCATTTTTCAGCTAGTTGTTTATTTTTTCCCATTTTCCTGTAGAACAGGGGTAGTCAAACTGTGGCCCTCCAGATGCCCATGGACTACAATTCCCATGAGCCCCTGCCAGCAAATGCTGGCAGGGGCTCATGGGAATTGTAGTCCATGGACATCTGGTGGGCTGCAGTTTGACTGCTCCTGCTACAGAAGAACAAGCATATGCACATATAAAGGCTTAAATGGGAAGCCGAACTTTAAACTGAAAGGAAAAGATACTAATTTAATTTGGAAAGTTAAGTAATGGAGCAAGTTGGTAAGGAAATCTCAGGGTTTTTATCCCTTTGAGATCTGAACATGTAAACCTGTCATGGTGTGTTTCAGGCATGTACTATTCTACCATGCAGAAACAGCTAGATGTGACCTGTGATGCAAAGCGTTAATGGCATTTATACCCTAATTAAAGTTCTTCTAAAATGTCCTAGTCTTTCAAAGTAGTTGGCTTGTTTTGGTTTAAATGGCAACTGTTCTCAGTAAGTTCCTATGTGAACATTCAAAAAGATGTTGATATTGGAGTTGCATTGCATGATAGCTTTCTCGCTGCCACATAGAAACCTGTATTAATCTTTGAGACCCAGGCGGGAGGGTAAGCTTGTGAACAAATACAATATACCTCTCCTTCTCCCCATTTCCAAAGCCTTAACCTTTCAAAGGCTTATTTTGACCCCTGGTGGGGAATATCCATGCAGGATCTATGGTCCCACTGCATACTGAACTGCCCTCAAGCTTGCTCTCCATGTGGGTCTTTCCAAGATGCAGCTGCAAAGAGCTCAGTACTGTGGGTCAATCATCTTAAGTGGTGCAATTATTGGTTTCTTCACAGTATTAACATGAGAGTGCACAGTTAGAACTGCACTTGAAATTCTTTGCAACAAGCAGTGTGCAGAAAGCTTGATCCTAGACACTTCTGCCTCCAAGAGAGTTCCAGAGTAATTGCGATGGAAAGTTTCTAGAATTGGGGAAGTTTGTTTTGTGTGCTTTGTCCTCATCTCATTACTTTTTGGTCTTTCCATTGTGACTCTTCCCTGACTGCAGAGAGTAACCAGGTTCCCACTTTTTCTGTGTCCGTAGGTCTTTCAAGAGGAATGATCCTGTTAACCCTTACCATGTCAACTCTGGCTATGTCTTTGCTCCAACCACTAGTGCAAACGATAGCGAAATATCTAGTGATGCTTTGACTGATGATTCCATGTCAATGACAGACAGCAGTGTGTAAGTATCCCCTGAGATGAACTTGAGAGAAATATGTTGTTATACACATATATTTTAAAATAACCTTTGGCTCCCTTGGGTTTAATTAGAGGCCAATTAAAATGTTGGAATCTGGTCACACTCCTGATAGACTTTTAACAATCATATTGAATGGTCTGGATCACAGCAGGGTTTTACTGTTTGCTTAATGGTAGGTTTGGCTTCCCCCATTTCCATGACTTTATTTGAGAGTGAATCCTGTTTCCCCAGTGAGACTAGAAATCTAGCCTGTGATCCATGGAATGTATTGACAATCTCATCCCTATATCTACCATCTCAATCTTGCCCTAGCGTTTGTTTTTTGAGACTAGGTTATTATCTCATCTCATTAACAGTCATAAAAAAGAGATTGCTTCCTTTAGGAAGTGTTTTTAAGGAGACTGGTAAATTTACCTATTGATAACCTGAAGAACTAGCAGCCTCTCAGGTCAGATTTAGCTGGGTTTCTTTTACAAGGAGAAATCTGTAGAATAGGATTACAAATATTGTGTGGCTCTCTGGAAGAATGGTGGGGCAGAAGGATCTTATCAAACAATCTTGATCTTTTGAGTATGTGGGAATAAAGAATTCTTAACCAGCCCTAGACAGACTTCTGGGCAATCTCTTGCAAATGGCCTGCACCACTTTTCCCTTCTGTCTCCCCCTCCTCAGTTCCTGTATTTCTGTCCAGTTCGCTTCTACTTTCCTTGGTGATAGAAAATTGAGGTTATTTGGGAATGAAGAACTCTGGAAGAGATTCTCCCCTTATACAGCAGGTTTTTGGGGAAAACTTAGGGCCTTCTCCACATTTAGTTCTGCTTTTAGATAATTGTACTTCAATTTTTATTTGAATTGTATTGCTGCAGTATTTTTGAGGGGCAAGGGTCTAGTATTCTGAATGATCATCACTGAATAATACATCCTGAAGTCTCTGGATGTAAACTTTCCATGATCCCTTTCTTCTTTTTTGATGGATTTTTAAAAAGTTGGCCATGTAGAAAAAGCAAATCCTATCTGTACTTCCCCCCCCCCTCCCACCCTCCGGCTGCCTTCTTATTGAACGATATTGACCTGAAAAGAGCTGCATCACTGTTTTATTCCTCATTGCTGGTTGTGGTTTGTATATGATCATGTGTCAACAGAGCATTCATTGGGTTAGTCATTTCTGGACCAATGTTGGGTCACTTGGGACTTGTGGAGCTGGGATTATACCCTCTCTTCCAGCAATGCCAATTGTAGGGTCTTATATAGATGAGAGCACTGAGTGAAAAATAAAGTGCATGGTGGATGAAAGGCTTAACTGAATCGCTTTCAGCCTATTGTTAGTCTAGGGGAGCTTAGAGGGGATAAGAGGGTGGCAGGCTGCTTTGAAATTTACTTGAACAAGTGAATAGGAGCTCCCCATAAAGCCGTGCATGAAAGGAGCCTGGCTGTTTTTTCCTGCCAAAACAATAGGTGGTACAGGCTGTGAGAAGCAGGGGGAAACTTGCCTGATTAAACTGCTGGGAGCTTCAAGATATGGGGAGGGGTGGGGGTGGGGGTGGGAAGAGAGACAAGGGTTTTAATAGGGCCGCAACAGTGTTATGTCTTCAGCGAGCAACCCTAGGAAAACGCAGAAATTTAACCGTTTCCTGCTTTAAATGAATCTTGAGCTCCCCATCCCTCCCTCCTCTTGAAGCCTTTGAGATGTTTGCATTTCCCTGCAGTTTAGAAGGGAGCAAACCTAAAGACTATTTAGGACCAGAAGAGAGTGTGAGTGCGTGTGTGTGAGTGAGAGACAGACACAGACCCTCTCCTCCTTTTGGAGCTATATAGCTAAATCCCGCACACTCTTAAACCCATGCATACTGATACACTTGAACAGCTGTTGTCCATCGCAATGACACCAGCATGTGTGTCAAAGTTGTTTTTGTGTTTTTGTGTTTGAATTTCCTTCCCAACTGTGGGTGTGTAGAAGGGAGACAAGAAAAAGGCATTGTTTTTGTACAGAATCAGCTGGTGCCAACTTTGATGCAGGAGCCATTGGTATTGTGGTCCTTTTCTGCAGCGTGTGAATGTAAATGGTGCAGCTCTGAAAGTCCAGAATGGCACTAGGTACAGGGCAGCGTCTGTCTCAAATGTGCTTCAAAATCATGCGTGTCTTCAGTTGTGTCTTGTCGTGTGCTTGGAAAACTAGTGGACGGTTCCCCCCCCCCCCCGAATTTATGTTTAATCCCAATAAATTTCTTTTGTCTAATCTCTTTTTGGTGTTGGCCACAAAAGCATTGGGCAAATTTACATTTCTGTTTCCTGATTGATTTTATTATTTGGTTATATCTTATTTATGGATTTACTTTGGACACAGGGGAATACTGCTGAGCCAACTTCAAATATTACCTTATCTCGCAAGCCAGGCTTTTGATGTTGGCGAGATCAGAGGCTCGTTTTCAGAGCCATTGCCAAATGAAGATGGGAGTGAATGCATATGTGCTGGAGTCTGATATTTCAAAAGAAGCACTGAAACTACATTCAGGTTAGGTCAGGCACATCTAAGTCAAAAGGCTAAGATAATTGGCTCAGCTTATATGGCAGCTGACTGGAAGGAAGACTTCAAAACTAGTGGTTCCTCAGAAGCAGATTGGCTAGGTACCAGACTGGTTAGCGAAAAATGTTTATAATTAAAGCATGCTATTCAGTGCTTAAAACGTTGCCATCTTCCTTCAGCCTAGAGTTGGATTTAAATCTCTTCCTTTCACACAGACATCACACCACACCAGAGAATTTAGCACAAGGGTGAGTGTGCTGAAGAAAAGAAGGGGTTTACATGGTCAGAAACTGTAACAGACATTGGAACTATCCTTGTTGTGTTATAAATTGTGCATTGGCTGTGGATAACTGGCTTTTAATGTTTTCAGTGTTCCTCTGGGTGCATCCAATGGCATCTTGCCACTGTTTTGTCTCAGGATATTCTTTGATACAGTGTCTGATTTGTGTCCTACACATTTTCCGAGGGGAATATAGATGGGGCAGTAGTAACTTAACCTCATGGCAAGTCAGTGAGGTAGATCAATGTAAGGAAGAGTGGGAATTAATCCGTGGCCACAAGATGAACTTTGTGGTAGAATGGGAATTTGAATCCAGGAACTCCTCAGTCCTTCTTCCACTTTCCTTTGAAATTTCTTCCCCTCTCTATTTCTCTTAACTTTGTTAAGAGGCAAGTTCATGATTGCTTCTGTTTTTCAGATGAGAAATTGAAGGTGACATAAATTTAGTTAAGACCCCGTGTTAGTCTAGCATTTCAACAGAAATAAAAACCCAGTATTCTTTCCCCTACACCCTATTTAGAAGAAGAAGAAGAAGAAGAAGAGTTGGTTCTTATATGCCGCTTTTCCCTACCCGAAGGAGGCTCAAAGCGGCTTACAGTCGCCTTCCCATTCCTCCCCCCACAACAGACACCCTGTGGGGTGGGTGAGGCTGAGAGAGCACTGATATCACTGCCCGGTCAGAACAGTTTTATCAATGCCGTGGCGAGCCCAAGGTCACCCAGCTGGTTGCATGTGGGGGAGCGCAGAATCGAACCTGGCATGCCAGATTACAAGTCCGCACTCCTAACCACTACACCAAACTGGCTCTCATTTAGCCATGCCTACCATCAAGATGGGAACATGGTATGTAGGGGATCAAGCAGCCTATTTGGATGAACAGAGATCTTCAGGAGAAGCTAAGGGAGAAAAAGGAAATGTTCAAGAAATGGAGGGAAGGACAGACCTTTAAAGAAGAGTATCTGCAGGTTACAAGGCAGTGTAGGTTGGCCACCAGTGAGATCAAAGCTGGGAGTGAACTGAGATTGGCCAGGGAAGCCTACTAGAACAAGAAAAGATTCTTCAGATATGTGAGGAGTATATGAAGCAATAGGCCTGAGAGTGCTCAAAGAACTTTATGAAGAGCTTGTGGAACCTTTGTCCATCATCTTAAGGAAGGTCAGGTAGTTAGGGAACTGGTTAGAGAATCTCACTAAAGAGTAGTTGTCAATATTATTTTATCAGATTGAAGGGAGGCAAGCAGTGGCATGCCAAGAGCTCACTATCAGGTACACTACTCTGGATGAGGGGTTGGAGAGACTCATTATATTTACAGATACCAAACTGGGAAGAGTAGCGAACCCCCCAGAAGATAGAGACTGGGATTCAATGAGATCTGAACAAAGGACAACAAGATGCAATTCAATAAGGATAAGTGCAGAGTTCTACATCTGGATCAACAAAAGATAAAGTATATATACTGGATGGGAGACACTTCTGGGTAGCAGTGTGTATGAACAAGATCTTGGGGTACTTGTGGACTGTAAGCTAAATATGAACAGTGTGATGGGGCAGTAAAGAAGGCAATTGCAGTCTTGGGCTGTATCAACAGAGGCATTACATCAAAACTGCAAGATGTCATAGTCCTGCTGTACAACACATTGGTCAGACTGCATCTGGAATTCTGTGCAGCTCTGAAGGCCTGACTTCAAAAAGGACATGGACAAAACTGAGAGGGTGAAGAGGAAAGTGACGAAGATGATCTAGGGCTCGGGAACCAAGTCCTATGAGGAACGGCTGAGGGACTTGGGAATGTCCAGCCTGGAGAAGAGGAGGTTGAGAGGGGTCACAAATACTGTCTTTATTTGAAAGGTTATCAGAGGAGGGCAGGGAGCAGTTCCTGTGGGAAACAGAAGATAGGACTTGCAGCAATGGGTTTAAACTACATGTAGAATAGTATTGGCTATATATATGGATTTTTTTTTCACAGTCAGTGTACTTCAGCAATGGAATAGGCTGCCTAAGGAGGTGGTGAGTTCCGCCTGTCTGGCAGTCTTTAAGCAGCGTCTGGACAGATACTTATGTGTGTTTTGGGCTGATCCTGCGTTGAGCAGGAGGTTGGAATGGATGGCCTGTATGGCCCTTTCTAACTATGATTCTATAATCTACTTTGCAGGACGAAAGGCCCATGAGTTAACATGCTTAGGAATGTTCTCTCATGTTCTTTTTGGTTTAAATTCCTAGCACCAGCTTCTTGTCTTGCCTTCATTAGTTTGCTGTGAGCTCTTATTTTCTACTCGAAAGTTCCCTTATTTTAAAATATTCTATGCTCTGAATTTGGAAAGCACTCTCATATCCCTCATTAAGAGGGCTCTTTTGGTTTCTCAGGGTTGTTAAGCAATGCCACCAGTCACCAGTCTTTTTGTTTAATTTTAATTAACATCTTCTTCCAAGATAGCTGCTGTTTAAGTGATCCAATTAAAGGGACACCCTCATTTATTCAAATTACTGGGGTAGGGAGTATTCAAAACATTTGGGATGACTGGAGCTCTCAATGAATGGGAGAGGTGGTGTAGCAGGGGCTGAGCTGCCATGTGGAGTGGACTTTCTCTGAATTCACATTACCAAGGTTCTGTAAGAGAGTTTTCTTGTGCTGCTCCTTGTCATAAGCAAAACACTTGCCAAATGAAAGGAAATAAAGCAAAATAAGCAAATAGACAATTATTCCAGACCACAACTTTGTTTCCCCCCCCCTTCCTGCTCTTGACAACTCTCGCATATATGTGGGAAATGATTTGAAAACCTGCAGTAGAAGGAAAAGGAATAAGCTTCAGGTTTGCTTGACCCATGGTCAAGAAGAATCCTTGAGCCAAAAGGAGTCCCCTCCCAGTAAAAGTTGGTGATCAGTAAAATCCGTACATGTATGCAAAGTTTCTTTCATAAGGATTTTTGAGTGCAGTACAGTGCCTTCCAGCAGAGCATCTCTAAGTTCTGCTAGGCTCTGATGCCCTAAAGGAAACTTGAAGGAAGGAAGGCCAAAAATGAGATGAAGGGGCCCTTTTCTACAACTCCGTAGGTTGCTTGTGGCTACAGAATCAGAAGAAATCAAAAAAAGGGTTGGACAATTTTCTAGTATACTTTTGAGGGGCAGGAGAGAGGTGATGATACAGGATTTGTTGCTGTTTTTTTTCCTGCAACAAACTGTCATAGAATCCTTCAATCTCAAGGCCAGAAACTTGAAGAGCCATAAGATGAGACTATCCTCCTTTTTCATGGCCTGATACCTTATATATTATTCGGCTAATATATTTGCCCCTCCCTGTTAACAGACATTATTACCTTTGAATAACCCCAGAAGTGGCATGATTGTGCAGAATATGGTTGGGAAGCATAGCTGTGTACCCACCCACCTGGGGCCCTTCCCCCTCCCTGTCCTTCCCACCCCTTCCAGGCCCATCATTGACCATTTTGAAAACCCTTTCCGTGCAGGAAACCCTTCCAGGGTCACCAAGAAACCCCCAGGGTATCATGAAACTCTAGTTGGGAAAGCCAGGTTTACAGGGATAGATTAAAACAATGTGTAACACAATAAAACTAACAAAGCCCACCCTCCCCAGCCATCTCCAGTCTGGTCTGCAGAATTTGCTGTAGGCAGGGTAACATATACCAAGCAAGAATAGAAGGAATGGGGAACTGTTTTATCCAGCTCTTGAAGGCTTGAGGTAGATATTTATTTATCTTACGGTGTGTGTAGTGTAGCCAGGAGATTGTCTGGCAGCCAGGCTAGGGAATGTTTGGAGGTGGTTTCCCATTTCCTGTCTTCACGTCATGATCACTAGTGCTCCTTGGAGGAACTCCATCCAGATCCTTGGGGGTCTCCCACACAAATATTAGCTTCTGAGATGAGATCTGATGGGATTGGCAGGTGAAATTGCACAAATACAAAAGCTGTTTCTAATATTACTCTTGTTACCACTGACACCAGCCAAACCTGTAATGAAGGAATAGCAAATATTTTTTTTCATGCATTAGAAAGATTCTTAGCTTTTCATTTGGGTGTATCTCAGGAGGAAGCAGAGATCTCTTTCTTTATTGCTAGCCAAGTGTTAACATATCGTTGATAATGCTACACGAGTGTGAGTTGGAGGTAATTGTTGCAAAGATTCAAACTGTAATATTTATAATGGAGGAACTCTTTTTATGGACCCACAGAGTTTGGGGCACAGATTGAAAAGTTTGTTGGTTGGATTTCAGTTGAAGTTAAACTGGTACTGAGCATGAACACAATTGGTTGTCTGAATTGCCCCTCCGTCCTCCTCCCTTCAGCTTCACTTGCATAAATCTTAATAAGTTCTGATTTGGTCAAGCTCAAATTTGCAGCAATGTCTAAATGTAAGATTCTTTGCTAGTGGCACAGGTGATGTTGCTTTGTATTGATTCAGACCATCAGCCTGTCAGTATCAGTCTTACCTGTACAGACTGGCAGCAGCTCTACAGGGTCTTGCTGTGAGACTCTAACTGGGCCTTTTAGTTGGAGATGCAGGGGGTTGAACCTGGGACCTCTATATATGAAGCAGATACTCAGCCAACAAACCACTGGCCTGCTCTGAGATTGTTTAGTCCAGTGGTTCTCAACCTGGGGGTCGAACAACCCTTTCACCGGGGGTCACGGCAGGGCAAGAGGCAGAGCAGAACTGAGAAACCCCAGGAAAAAAACAATTTATGTACAATCATCATGAACAATGGATCTTCACATCATTGGTCAGTTTCGGTTTAATTTCTGTGAAAGAACACTTGCATAGTTTTGTGGTTGGGGGTCACCACAACATGAGGAACTGTATTAAAGTGCATTAGGAAGGTTGAGCACCACTGGTTTAGTCCCACAAACTAGAATTCGGAAGCTTGATTTAATCCCAGGGTCGCCTCTGAATTTTGGGAAAGTAAATTCCCATTTGCCAAGGCCCTTCCATTCAGATGACATGAAAAACTGAAGCTGGATCAAATCAGGGAATTTTTAATCAAGCACTTTGTGGGGAGGGAAGTAAGAAAGAGCAAGGCAACAGAGAGGTACAACAAACTGTGTTCATGCCCATTCTCTCAACTGGAATCTGTACACCGCCCGTGGCGCCGCGGGCGCCACGGACTAAATAAAACAGTAAGGGGTTCTGGGGCGGGATGTGTCCGGGATGAGGAAGGGTCCGGATTGGACCCTTCCTCACGACAGACAATCGGAGGGACCAATTGGCAGGCGCGAAGCGCCTGCCGATTGGTCCCTCCGATTCCCAGCCCCAGCAACTGCGAGCCGCGCTCAGCGCGGCTCGCAGTTGCTCCCGGCCTGACGTGGTGAGAGGCGCGAAGCGTCTCTCACCGCGTCAGGCCGGCCCCAAGGAAGCCCCCGCCGCAAACACAACACAAGACTCCAGCCGCCGAGAAGCTGCAGAAAAAAAAAAACACCCCCGGAGGAGCCTTTCGCCGCTAGCGCGACGAGAGGCAGCAGAAAAAAAAACCCCTGTAGGAGCTCCAAGCCGCCGCGCCGACGAGAGGCAGCAGAAAAAAAAAAACCCTGTAGGAGCCTTTCGCAGATCCAACCAGCAGAAAAAAAAACCCCTGTAGGAGCTCCAAGCCGCCGCGCCGACGAGAGGCAGCAGAAAAAAATTAACCCTGTAGGAGCCTTTCACAGCTCCAAGCAGCAGGAAAAAAAACCCCTGTAGGAGCTCCAAGCCGGCACGCCCACGAGAGCTAGCAGAAAAAAAAAACCCTGCAGGAGCCTTTCACAGCTCCAAGCAGCAGAAAAAAAAACCCTGTAGGAGCCTTTCCCAGCTCCAAGCAGCAGAAAAAAAAACCCTGTAGGAGCCTTTCGCAGATCCAAGCAGCAGAAAACAAAACCCTGAAGGAGCCTTTTGCAGATCCAAGCAGCAGAAAAAAAAACCCTGTAGGAGCCTTTTGCAGATCCAAGCAGCAGAAAACAAAACCCTGAAGGAGCCTTTTGCAGATCCAAGCAGCAGAAAACAAAACCCTGAAGGAGCCTTTCCCAGCTCCAAGCAGCAGGAAAAAAAACCCCTGTAGGAGCTCCAAGCCGGCACGCCCACGAGAGCTAGCAGAAAAAAAAAACCCTGCAGGAGCCTTTCACAGCAGCAGAAGAAAAAACCCTGTAGGAGCCTTTCGCAGATCCAAGCAGCAGAAAACAAAACCCTGAAGGAGCCTTTTGCAGATCCAAGCAGCAGAAAACAAAACCCTGAAGGAGCCTTTTGCAGATCCAAGCAGCAGAAAAAAAAACCCTGTAGGAGCCTTTTGCAGATCCAAGCAGCAGAAAAAAAAACCCTGTAGGAGCCTTTTGCAGATCCAAGCAGCAGAAAAAAAAACCCTGTAGGAGCCTTTTGCAGATCCAAGCAGCAGAAAACAAAACCCTGAAGGAGCCTTTCCCAGCTCCAAGCAGCAGGAAAAAAAACCCCTGTAGGAGCTCCAAGCCGGCACGCCCACGAGAGCTAGCAGAAAAAAAAAACCCTGCAGGAGCCTTTCACAGCAGCAGAAGAAAAAAAACCCTGTAGGAGCCTTTCACAGCTCCACGCAGCAGAAAAAAAAAGCACCTCCTGGTGTCCCCTGGGTCCTAGCGCCCATTGCATTCCTGGTTGCAATGGGCTTTCTTGCTAGTCTTGTTATAATGTCTGAGTGCAGCTGTACAGTGGTTTAGAGAAGATGGAATATCAAAAAGCAAAAGAATACAGCCAGTTCAAATATTGATCTGATTTTTTACATCATCCCCACTTCTGGTGTTTTGTTGCTGCCTTGGAAGAGGGAAAAAGAGAGGCATTTTTTTTTTTGTCTGTGTAGCATTCTAGATAGAATTCTGAGAGTTCGGAATGCAATGCCACATCTAAAAAACCCCAGAGCCCACAATAAGTCAGTGAACAAACCTCAAGTCCATGTTAGAGTGGGTGAGTGAACAATGACTTGGGGGGGGGGCTGTTGTTGCCCTTGTTAGCAAGAAACCCCACAACTGGTGATTTGGAGAGATCATGCAGCTTTGATGTAGCACTTCTGCTCTTCTTGCTGCTAGAAAAGACTCCATTTCCCAGTTGGACAATCAGTCATATTTGCAAATCTACTGGGAATAAATGTTTGATCCATGAAAAATGGTTGCTGCCTGTCCAGGCAGGAGATATCAAAATAAATTGAATGTATGCAAATGCAGAATGTCCATTGGGAAATGGGGGTGTCTGTGCTAGAATATCTAGCCAGGTTATTTAAAAGTGACAGTGGCCAGCTGGTATCAAACACTAAGATGGAAAGTGGGGTGGCAATAAAAAGCACAGCTCCAGCCAATTATTAGTTTGAAGAACAGTTGCCCTATGCAATCTTAAGCCGGTGCCATTATTTGGGGCAGAAATAAAGCCGGGGGATCTTTAATCCAAAGTGATACAATCCTTATAACAACGTCTTGAATAAGGTCTTCTCTAATTCACTAATTCAATAAAAACTAGTGGTGGCCCCACAAGGATATGCCAGGGGTGGCGGTGGGAATCTCATTTCTCTCTCCACTCCTATTTGCTGAAGAAGCTCAGTAAGTGATTTCAAGGAAGTCACACACACTCGGCGTAACTTGCCTCACAGGGTATGCCTTGAACCTGGGTCTCCCAGATCTTAGTCTGAACTTCTGACTGCTACAACACACTGGGCTTGGCTGCTGTTGAGCAATGGGAAGCCACTGGGCCCGAGTGAGTCATACAAGCTGGGTGGTATCAAGTCACCTGGTGGTTCCTGCTGGGTTTGGCTCCAATGAGTCCAACATCAAAAGACAAAGCAGCTCTGGAAAGGGTCCTGCACCCTCCTCTTGCCTTTATTGACAGAGTGGAATACTGGCACTGATGTGGTTGCTTACCAACAGCCCCAGGGGACATCCGCTTCTTAAAACTGAAGGCACTCCTTTTATCATTTGGATTTTTTTTAAACAATGCTTTTAATAAAGAATTTATAATTTTGCTGCAAACCTAAGGCATCTTCAAGTTTTTTTTTTTTTAAGC
Source organism: Paroedura picta (assembly GCF_049243985.1). Classification (NCBI taxonomy): domain Eukaryota; kingdom Metazoa; phylum Chordata; class Lepidosauria; order Squamata; family Gekkonidae; genus Paroedura; species Paroedura picta. Next base: position 144,507,934 of record NC_135371.1, on the reverse strand, counting down.
TTTAGCATGTATGTTTATGGCTCGGCTCCAGTCACAGTATTTAAGTGTTCACAAATTTGGCCAGGTTGGCTCTTGGAATATGCAAGTGGGAACCCACAAGGATTGCATCTGATTTCTCCCTCCCCCCTGCTTCCTCTTTCATGAAACCTCTCTCCTCTTACTGCTTCCTTCTCACTTTCCACTCCATAGCTGGTCCACATTTACTTGCCCCTCTGTCTTCAGCTTGCTCGCCTTCCTGACAGCCTCTGCTTAGGAAAATGCTGGCCACTGGGCCAGGCCCACTTGCATGCTAGGGAACTTTCAAGGACTTTTTTTGAGGGGGACATCTCATTTTTTTTTCTGTTTTCCCCTTCAATCTGTCATCAAGAAACCCCAGGGTATCATGAAACTCTGGTTTCTAAATGGGCATGATCATGTTTTAAAGGCACTGGCCCCTTCATTTATTTATTATATTTATATGGAAAATTATGTCCCAGATCTGTGATGTTGGCCACTGGGCCAGGCCCACTTGCATGCTAGGGAACTTCCATGGACTTTTTTTGAGGGGGGCATCTCATTTTTTCCTGTTTCCCCCTTCCTTCTGTCCCTCCTCCTGACAACCATTGTATCCTTTCCTCCCCATGTTCTCCTTTCCAGCTATTCAACAAACTACCTTTTATCAGCCGCCTATCTTCAGCTGTATTTATTATTCCTTTACTTTATTTATATCCTGTCCTTTCCCCGTTATAATCCCCCAAGAGCACTAAGATCTTTGAGTCAACATCTGCTCAGGGTCCCCAGCCCAAAATGAGGGGAAGCTGGCCTTGACCAGGGGCAGGGCTGCTACCCACCCTGAGCAATGCAGAAGCACTGGATATAATTTTAAAAATATTATTGATTATTATTTTTCCTTTCCATCTTCACAATAACCCTTTGAGGTACATTAGGCTGAAATTGTATGATTGGCTCAAATGAAATGAGTGAGCGTGAATATTTGGATCGGGTTCTCTGAAGCTACACCACACTGCCTTTCAGAGGATGGGTACTGTTTAATGGCTGTAAGCAGCCAAGGCCTTATTAGTCATACAAGTCAGGTGGTATCAATTAACCCAATGGCTGCTGTCAGGGCTTTGCCAAAGCAGCCCTGGAAAGGATGCTGACCCTCCCACTGCCTTTTAGTCACAGAAAGTGATCCTGCTGTGCTGTAGTTGTCTACCACAGTCCACTGAGCTAATCTGTTAAAGGTACAGATGGTCCTTTAATAATTTGGGGAGGGTTGCAAAACTTCCATCACTACATTTAAATATCCTCAGATTAGGCCCACTCTCCGATTAGGATGTACGAGGGTGGGGGGGGGGACTGTGAAACTCACACTTTCTTTTTCTGCCTCCCACCCCATCACTGTTTCTACTTCTGTCCCTACCCATCACTTTCCCAGCCTCCCACCTGCTTCCTCTCCCATAGCAGCGGCAGGGGTAGTCCTTCTGGCTGCTCATCTACTTTCTCCTCCCACCAGCAATGGCAGCTCTGCTGGCCACTTACCTGCTTTCTCCTTTCCACAACTGGCTGCCCACCTGCTTCCTCCCACACCCAGCCTGGCATGGCTCCAGGCTCCACCACAGTGTCTACCTCAACCCACTGAGGTAATCTGTTTCTTAAATCTACAGGTACTCCTTTAATCATTTGGGAGAGAACTGCAAAACTCCCATCACCAGATTTAAGCTCACCATGCAAAACAGCAATTTTTCTCACGAGAACTGATCTGTCTGATTTGGATATCAATTGCAACTTAGGGAGATCTCCAGGCACCACCAGGAGGTTGGCAATCTTAGCAAGATTTGGAAATATATTTTCCCAGGGTTGGAAATGACTGCCAGGGCAAGGGAAAACCTGGGAAGAAAGGAATCCTTGTGCAGGATGGATCCAGGTGCAGTAGCTCTTGGCTAAGGAAGGTGGGACTTGGCGATCCCCCAGAATTACAGCTCATCTCCAGACTACAGGGACCTCTATGGTGTACAATGCTATAGAATCCAACCTTCAATCCCCTGTGCCCCTCCCCCCCAGGAGGTGGCCAGAGGTCTCACATATCTCCCAGCTGCATGGCCTGGAAACCAAGGACCTGATAGTGAACAGAAGCTAGGCTAAGGCTGTCCCCTTCCCTCACCAAAGGAGCTGCCCAGTCTCACGCTTCTCCTGGCTGTATGACCCCAAAATTAAGGCCCCAGCAGTCCGTGGTTGCTAGGCTGAAGAAGGCCTCTCTACCGCCCCCTTCCGCCCACACAAGGGCCTGCCTGGTCTCATACTTTTCCTTGCCACAAGGACTGAAATTGAGGCCCTGCCCGTGTAGAGGAGCTAGGCTGAAGCACACCCCTCACACAAAACCAAATAGGTACCCACCTACCCAGCCCCAGGGACTCACCACACACAGCTTCAGCTGCCACCAATACTGGTCAACCATGTGAGAAGAGCCTCAGCCAGCAACATCTCAAATGGCCGGCATCCCTCCACTTCTAATACCCTCCAAACTCATCATTGTCCACTTTGGGAGGGAACAGGTCAGCCTGCCTGTATAAGGGAGGGTTTTTTTTAAATTGGATGCTTTAGGATGCTTTAGGCTGATCCTGCGTTGAGCAGGGGGTTGGACTAGATGGCCTGTATGGCCCCTTCCACCTCTATGATTCTATGAATTCCCCAAACCCCAAAATGCAGCAAGAACAGCGGTGCACCAATGGCACCCCAATGTGCCCCAACATACTATTTGACAATCTTCTATCTAAAGCAGGGGTAGTCAAACTGCGGCCCTCCAGATGTCCATGGACTACAATTCCCAGGAGCCCCCTGCCAGCGAACGCTGGCAGGGGGCTCCTGGGAATTGTAGTCCATGGACATCTGGAGGGCTGCAGTTTGACTACCCCTGATCTAAAGCATCATCCCAACACTGTTTACTTCCTCCATTTTCTCTTCACAGCAACATGTCTGTGACATGGGTTCAGCTGACATGGGTTCATGTCTGTGAAATGGGTTCAGTTCGGCATTCCCAAGGTCACCCGGTGGCGTCTTGTAACCAAGTATGGATCTGAAACTGGCTCTCCCAGGTCTTAGTCAGTCATTCTTAACTACTGCATCATGCTGACTCTTTACACTGGACATGGCTTGTGTAGAAGCGATCTTGCCTCTGTAAGCTTTCTAAATGTGCATGATCATGTTTTAAAGGCACATTTATTTATTATATATTTATATACTGCCCTCCCTGGAGGCTCATGAGGAGGCTCATACATCATAGGATCATGAATGTGGGGTCATGAAGTGCTGGTGTGCTGACATAAATGAGCAAAGGACACAAGGTAAATACATTTAAATGTGACTGGCTGTTTCCCTGTAGCTGATGCCATGCATACATCAGCCTTTAAAGAGGAAGGAGAATGCACAGAGTGCTCACAGAGTTGCTACAAGGATCTGGTATGAAAGCTCTTTCCAGGTGTTTTTTCCTGTCCTTGTGGAACAGCACCAAACGTATAGTGCATCTAATTCTACAAGTAGGTCATTAACTGGACGTGCAGTGGGTGGCTATTGCTATAACTTCCTACTACTACAGAACCAGCTCTTCTTCTGTGGTTTATTTTGCATCTTGCACTGGGCTAACAGTTCCCAACTGCAAGCTTTTTCCAAAGCGGGAAATTACAGTGGTTTCAGCAGAAGGCTCAGGTAACTTGTAGGGAAGGATCCACTGGGGCTTGTCGTTGAGCTAGAAACAGCTAAGCCAGAGTTACTCTGCATGGCACATCTGTTCACAAGATCAGGGCAGGTTATTAGTGCATTGAAGTTAAAGTACAATCCCCTTCTTGCACTTTGACACTCAAGACTTTTGGGTCTGTGTGTGGTTGCACCATCATCATCAAAATGTATAGCGTGCTTTAGATCAGTGGTCTGCAACCTTTTACAGGTTGCAGACCGGCGGCAGCAGGGAGGGCGATTGCCCGGCTGTGCGTGCGCGGCTGAAAATGCGCGGCCCAGTGGTTGGGGACCACCGCTTTAGATGGTTCAGACCACTTCATGTATATGGACCAGGTGATTCCTTGCAGCAACTCAGTGGGAAGAACCCAGATGAATAGGTAGTAACTGCTTGCCTAAGGCAGCCTAATAAATTGACTTGATAAATTTGAACCAGGGACTGCCCTATTTCTTAGCTCTGTTAGATATCCTACTCCACAACTGTAGCCAGGAAGCAGAGAAACTCAAGTTGTCTAAGATGCTGGCCTGTTTTAAAATTTACATGAGCTAGAAGAAAGCTCAGAGCCCAGTTAACTCGCAACAACTGCTGAAGTGGGAAGATGCAAGGTAACTAACCACTATCAAGATTTGTATAGACTTCAATTCCTTTGAATGTGAGGTTTTTCACAACACAGAAATTTCCCTGCTCTTCCCATCACAGTGATAGGCTTCATGCACATCAGGGCATTCATCATAGCTTTATCAGAAGCAGTTATCACCTCTGAAGGCCCTATCTCCATTGATGGCAAAGGAGACATGAAGAAATAAAGGGAGTGTGTTTCATCCACTTCTCTTAATTGGCTGCACACCAGGAAAGAGTGTTTGCACTGCTTGTAAATGTTCTAGTTAGAGTGCTGGCTCTATAAGGTTCTATGGCAGCTATGCCCAGGGTTTCAAGCATGAGAGCCAATGTGATATAGTGGTTAGAGCAGCTGTTTTCAACCTCTTCCCCATGGAGGAACCCCTGGATTTGTTCAAACTTTGCCCCCCTCTCAAACACAAAAACCACAAGAGTACTCATGCTCAGGGGGGAGCAATGGAAGAGGCTGGCCCCCTAGCATGTGGCTGAACCCGGTAAGGCGGGAGGGAACATGTTGCGGACCTCCTCTCAAGCTCCCATGGACCCCTGGTTGGGAATCCCTGAGTTAGAGTGTCGGATTGCAAGCTGGGAAATCTACATTCAGTTCCCAGTTCTGCCATAGAAGCTTGCTTGATGACCTTGGACCTGTCATACACTGCCAACTTAACCTAGCTCACGGGGTTGTTATAAAGATAAAATTGAAGAAGGGGAACTATGTAAGTCGCTTTGAATCCCTAAAGGGAACAAAGTCAGAGTATAAATGAAGTAAATACATTGTGTGCATGGTTACATCTTTCAATAAGAAGAGTTGCTGGGTCTCCAGCATCCTAAAAATGTTTTACTATGAATATTATATACTAGTAGGAAATCCCATTTTGAAAACAGGCCATAGAAAGACAGAGGGAGGCAGAAGGGCTCCCATAGACCAGGGCAGGCCTGCCAGTGCGGCCGCCTAGGCCGGTGCAATGGAGCATGACTGGATGGCCCACCCTAGCTCTCCCATTGGCCAGGAGGCCAGGGAGTGCAGAACTCTCATGGCGGAGTGCAGTCAGATGGCCTTCCCTGCCCTCCCGGCAGCCAGGAGGCCAAGGAGCATGGTGCTGCTGCAGCAGAGCACAGCTGGATGGCTGTCCTCAGCTCCTTGGCTTATCTCCTGCTAGCTAGTCTTCCTCATGGCAAGTACGGGAAAGCAGGAGGAGGAGGAAAGGGTGAAAGAACCTCTAATTAGCTCTCGGTGAGGGGTGCTGTTACCCTGTTGGGGGCATGTCCCCCAGTGAGGGCCAATCAGAAGTTCAGAGCTTCATTGGAAGGACCATAAGGTTTTTATAGGTTATGATGTTTATTCCATGTTGCTACCTGCCCAAAGCCTAATGGGCTTGCTGGGCCTGGTGCCATTTGCAAGTACTTAAAATGGTAACACTTCCACAGTGGCTAGGCAGTTACAACACATTGCCTGTGAATGTGCATAGTTATTGTTGTGTGATTTTTAAAGGGATGGAACATGTGAGATTTCCATCAGTCGCCCTGAGAATGATTCCCAAAACCCGAACATGAAAACTGAAGCAGCAACCGTAACTGTGGGGATATTGGCCCTGTACGTGTACGTAGCTATTGGGAGGCATGGATGCAGATGTTGCTGCAACCCCCAACCCAGGAAACACTAATCTAGATGGCCCAGGCTATTCTAACCTCATCAGATCTTATAAACTAAGCTGGGTTGGCCATGGGAGGCCACTAAGGAAGTCTAGGGTCATTATGCAGAGGCAGGCAGTGTCAAATCACCTCTAAATGTCTCTTGCCTTGAAAACCCTGTTGGATTGCAATAAGTCAGCTTTGACTTGACAGCATTTGCCACCATACCCCCAGCCATTCCTGTATAAACCATGGATCCACTTCTTTTTGATTTCTTGTTTGGAGAAGTGATACATACTATTAAGCGGGCACTTGGCAGTGCATCCCTCAACCAAAGGCTGAGACTGGCCTTGCCATTGAAATAGTGGGCCAACTTGTCCCGGAATTGTCATGCTTCAGATGGTCTGCTGCTCATTTTTGTTTTTGAAAGGGATACATACACATTCATGCATTTATCTGCTTGTATGCCTTTCCTTTTTAAAATACGAAAACTGGGGTGTAGGAGGATAAAAGTTTCTCATGATTACATGGGGAGTTAACCAATCAAAACAGCCAGGGTCCTCCCCTTGTTTGACCTTGGAAAGGAAGCTTATGTTTGGTTTGAACACTGTGAGGGTGTTCCAGTGTGGTCTTACTGCTCTAAAATGTGATGTCTTTATCCTGATGATTTTTGGGGTCTTCAGCCTGATTTCTAAAAGGCTGTGATTATTATTGATCTAAGTCTGGTTCATATTGTATATCTGGGGCTTATAGATCCAGCCACTAAATCCACCCAATACCGTTTCACACATTCCAATCAAAAGAGGAATGGAAACTGCACAAGTTGGTTTCTATGGCTGCTTCTCGCCTTTTTGATGCACCATCTAAACCAGTTTGCAGTTTTTAATGCAGTGGCAGAAATGAAACGGGAACACCCAGCTTGAATTATGCCATCTCTTCCTCATACAAAGCCTTCACAAATGAAACAGTCAAGACTCCCAACAGATACCAGAACCCAACAAACCACAGCAAGTTCTAATCTTACCCACAGGGTGTTTACTCACACAAACATTTCTTCAGTGAAATTTGAAGATAGAAAAGGAAGTGCCTCTGAGTAGAAACCATGATTACTTATCTGAAGGTTTGGCTTGTATTACAGGCCTGCCTTTGCAGTTGTGTGAGCCCCCAGGGTGAAAAAATGATTGGTTTCTCTTACCTCCCACTCCACATCCAAGGGCAAGGGACTCTAGAGTAGGCTGCTAACTTTTGATTTCATATATCAACTCTCTGTATGAGGTCAGGTGGTAGAGCTGGTAATACTTCCTTGAACTGTTTTGAAGGAGAGTTTTGTTACATCACAGAGGGCCTAATCTGAAAATGATGTGTTTTTGATTTCCAGGGATGGCATCCCTCCTTACAGACTTGGGAGCAAGAAGCAACTCCAGAGGGAAATGCATCGTAGTGTCAAGGCCAACGGTCAAGTTTCTCTACCTCACTTTCCAGTAAGTACAAGAGTTTTTCAAGGTGGAGAGAAGGGAAACCTTAAAAGCCTATGGACTTGATGATATAATCAGAAGATACGTTATGCTGTCGCCTTGCTGAAGCCGAGCTTGTCTGAGTCTGGTCAGTACTGGCCTGTACTGGTGGAATCTGGAGAATCACTCTCCTAATGATGGAATATTGAATTCTGCCATTGAGATACAAGTGGCTTGTCAAGCTATTGAAGTTTCAATCAAGGTTTGAGGTCTACAGATGACTATTCATACATTTCTAGAATTAGCGCTGATAAAATTGGGTTGTTTCAGTCTAGTTGGAACACAGTGTGAAATGTGGCCTTTACCCTAGTAAAAAGAAAGGGAACAGATACCAGTGTTTCCTCTTCCCCATTCCATGTGTTCACATGGTTGAAAAATATTCCAGGTGTTACATATTTGCCACGTTTATATCTTGCTTCCCCCCCCATTGCAGAATTCAAGAATACAGACTTCTGTAACTTGCTCTACGAGGGCCTACCCTTGGCTTTGATCCGGAAATTGCAACTGGTACAAAATGTGGCTGCAAAGGTCCTCACTAGAACATCTTGGAGGGCCCACGTCCAGCCGGTGCTGTGACATCTGCACTGGTTACCAGTTCGCTTCCGGGTCAAGTTCAAGGTATTGGTTTTAACCTTTAAGGCTATGTGCAGCCTGGGTCCCACTTATCTGCCTAGCCTCAACCAGGGTCAGGGCCTTTTCAGCCCTGGCCCCAAACTGGTGGAATGAACTCCTGGAAGAGCTGAGGGGCCTTGTCAGAGTTGTCAGCTTTCCACAGGCCCTGCAAGACAAAGCTCTTCCACCAAGTGTATGGTTGAGGCCAGGGCAGAGTCTTGATGTTATTATCAGATGATCCTTCAAAGTGTGGTTAGATCAGGACCCTCACTCCCAGTGAGAGAGAGCTTTTGACCTATGGGCTAAATGGGGTGGGTGGGAGACTGGAACTCTTATCAACTGCCATCTGATGAATGTACTAAGGGGTGTTTTTAGGGGGGGGGGTTATTGTATTCTTATTGGATTGATGTAAACCGCCGTGAGACTTTTTGAGAGCGCCGGTATAGAAATGTGAAAATAAAATAAATATTAAGGGTTCCTGGAGAAACTCCATCAGGGCCAACCAGACCTCAGCTCAGCTTCAATATGAATGCTGCATCATGTGTCCTCCAAGTTATATCTTGGAATCCATCATAAGTCAACAATTTACCAATACTGCAGACAAGCTGCCTATAAAGCATACTCTTTGGTAGACATTAACAGCAAACCCACTTTTAATCCAACATTTTTATGAAGAATTTTGCTCTTGATGGATTAAATTTTTTTCCTGATAGTGCATCTGAAGGTTTTATTCCTAACACACAATTTTTTTCCACTGTCTGTATACACAATGCCAGGCTACATACCAGGCTGCCTGTCTGGTAAGGATAGACTTTCATGCCATCCTTGGAGCTTCCCAAAGTCATGTATGTGAGTAGACAGCACAGAGATAGATGGTCGGATTTTAGCCAAGAAGACCTAATATATTCAAGCTGGTAATGTAGGTAGGGGTTGTGGCTCCAGGGCTCCAGTTGTATAAGTTTCCATCTTCTTTATATGGTAGTTCTTCCCTTTTGAACTCCATGGTCTTTGTCCCTGCGTGACATTGGCTCAGATATTCCCAGTCATCTGTTTCCTTCGGGGTAGAAATATTTCCTTCTCACTTCTCTTTTCTGGGATGTTGAAAAAGGATCTGGGATTCTGTCAGCATTTCTAGCCCTTTGATTAATTAATTTGTGGATTTTTATACCGCCCTCCCCTACGGCTCAGGGCGCTTTACATAAAGCACCGCGGGGTATTACATAGAGCATTTGCCTCTGAAGGGCCGTTATAAAGTTCCTGTCTTTTTTAGAACCATGGGAATAGAAGATCTGAGTAAGAGGGGAAAATATTTCCATCTTCCCCTTACTTCTACAGCTGAGTGTTTTTTTTCTTTTATGGGTTGTTCTTTACATTTCCTGCTCTGCTCAAAGACTTCAAAGAGAGAGAAGCACACCAGGAGAAATGCTGTGCTCATTGTAGTCACTGGGAGTCCAGCTATTTATTTGAGTAGAGCCAGGATTTCTCCCACTAGTGAATAATTTCTTGAAAATTGTTTACACAGACCAAATACAAACTTATCTTGTCTCATGATTAGTGTAACCAAATCCCTTCTCCTCCTGGCTTTTTAAGATGTGTGAAGTCTTAGGTGACATGCACATTTTTAGATTTATGGAAAACTTTGTGCCTGTGTGATTTCTTTTGAGTTTATTTGAGTGTGTGTATGTGTGTGTGTGTGTATGTGTGTATCCCCTGCTTAAAGAAGTTCTATGGCCTCCACTTGTAAATTAGATTATTTTGTCCTGGGGCGTGCAAATCGACTTTCTCTGTAAGGCAGTGCTTTGATCAGGAAACTGAATAGAGCCAGCTTGTGTAAGAGTGACAATTTCCAGCAGAGTGGCCTTTTTCTACCCTCACATCATTTCTGAAGCTAAGTGGTTGTGAGAGAAACAGACAGACAGACTGACTGACTCCCTCCCCCATGAGTAGTATGTGAAATAGCTGGCACTTCAGTTTTGTGCTTTAAAAAAAGTGTTTATATGCATTGTGTGTGTGTGTGTGTGTGTGTGTGTGCAGAATATAAGAGTAAAAGAGCAAAATTGGGAAAGCGCTTGTGGGAAGAGGAAAACAGTGATCCGCAGGGTTTCCCCCCATTCCTTGCTGCTTTTGGCAGAGATCTTGCCTTTTTATATTCTACACTTGATTTGGAGATGTTCCCTTTTCCCTTGATAGATCTGCTTGAGGCAGCCATGCTCAGCAGTGTATCACCGCTTGCCTGCAGCAGCTTCCTTCATTTTCTGTACAAAGAGATGGGAGGGGGGGGGGGGAGAGATCTAGGACACTGTTGAGACAACACTACCTCAAAGGTGCCCAGTGTGTAGCCAGGAAATAAATTACTAGCACTTCTCTGATCTACAACCGTTTGACTTCTTCTTTTTTTTTTAGTTCCCTTCCCTTTTTCTCCCCCATCTTATTTTTTTTAATTTCCAATTCCTTTCTGTTTATACTCCACTTTTATTCCTTGAGTTAAAGTCTCTCCCTCCCACCTCAGAGTTTTTTATTTGATGTTTGACAACAGTCTTTGAAGATTTTCTACTTCAGAGTAGCTACTGATGGGCTGGTTGTACTACAGAGGGAACAAGCAGGGTTCCTCGGAGTGCAACCAACTGCTCCTGCCGAAGGCAAATGCTATTGGGGAGAATGTCGCTCCATGAGGCCACAGCACTCGCTCATAAAAATCCAGAGCAGACCATACCTAGTTGCGGTTGTCTTTTCATCCAGACATGGAGGCACAACAAGTTGAGTGAGGCCAGAAATACAGCTCAGGCTAAGCTTCCTTGGCTCGCGCTGTCTGCTAAACATGGCTTGTTGCTTTTGTCTCCGCTCTCTATAGAGAACCCACCGTCTTCCTAAGGAGATGACCCCCGTGGAACCAGCTACCTTTGCTGCTGAACTCATCTCTCGGTTGGAAAAGCTCAAGCAGCAGCAAGAGACCATGGACTGCCTGGAAGAGCGGCTGCAGCAGATCACAGAGGTGAGTGGATAAACCCTTTTGGCTCAGAGCCCTGCTGTGCAGCATCCCTTTGCCGAAGACATGGGTGGGGGGATATTCATGGGATGGCAGATGTGACACTAGTTCCATTCTGTCCTTACATTTAGCTGCGGACGCTTGCTAAGTGGTGCACTGCAGTTTTTAAAAACGTGCCCTGCAAATAGCTTATGGATACCTTTCTGTTTCATTGTCACTCTAGGTCTCTTGGGCGGGGGGGGGGGTATAGTGGAAGAGATAAAAGCTGATCTACAGAGAAAGGGATGTATAAAATAATAAATCAAACCCCTGGTGCTATCAGTCTATTCTTTCCAGATTGCAACACTGAAAAGCACAGGTTGGAAGCCGTTGCTAGATTCCCCTTGTAAATCCTGACATGATGGATTGTCCTTTATTTTATTTTTTTTGCCTGGGAAGGATGAAGAAAAGGAGTGCCCTGATATACCTGCCAGCTTGCAAACTAGTAGGGAATCTTCAGTTGCTCAGCAACACCAGCATCCGCTCAGCCTCTTGCCATCTGGCAGCTTTGAGGATGACCCGCAGGCAATCCTGGATGACCACCTCTCTCGCGTGCTGAAGACTCCGGGGTGCCAGTCTCCGGGCATGGGGCGGCACAGTCCTCGCGCACGCTCGCCCGACCGCCTCCCGGGTGGCAAATTGCTGCTGGCCCCAGGAACAGCCTCAGTACCCACAGCCTGCGCCCTCATCAGCAAAGGATTTATTACCAAGCAGACCACCAAGCATGTTCACCACCACTATATTCACCACCACACCATCCCCAAGACAAAAGAGCAGATAGAAGCAGAGGCAGCCCAGCGGGTCCAGTGTTTCTGCGCTGGAGGAAATGACTACTATTGCTACTCAAAGTGCAAGGGGCACTCAAAGGGGGCAGACCTTCCTGCAGCTCAGCTGGAGCCACTTGGGTAAGTTTGGACAGGTTTTGTCATTAAGAGCCAGCTTGGGATAATGGTTAGAAGCCTCACTTTCCACTCAGGCAAGCTGGGTTTGATTCCCCGCTCTCCCAAATGCAGCCAGCTGGATGAGCTTGGGCTTATCACAGTCCTAATAGTACTGTTCTCACCTAGCAGTTCTGTCAGAGTTCTCTCAGCCTTGCCTACCTCACAAGGTGTCTGTTGTGGGAGAGGAAAGGGAAGGCAATTGTAAGCCGCTTTGAGACTCCTGGTAGAGAAAAGTGGCATATAAAAACCAACTCTTCTTCTTCTAAAACCGTGTAGATGGTTAAAATTTAGTCACAGTATCCAGTTTGCTTCTTAAAAGTTCAGTGTTGTTGATGGTGAAGGATTTGGGGGTGGGGGAAGGTGATCTTGGGCGATGTGTGCTTGTGGTGATCCTTACTGTGACAAAAAGAAAAGGCAGTCTAAGTGCTGTTCACTTTTGTGTCTCTTGGGAAGCCTCAGCAGAACTGGGATGTTGATGAAGAGGACTTCTAAGCTACCAGATGGCGTCATCTTGCCAGGAGGAGAAGGAGGAGGGCTGGCTGTACAACCGGGGACCCAGCTACCTGGAGGGGAGGCAGACCGCTCACAGAACGTCTGGCAGTGGATGCTGGAGAGTGAAAGACAATCTAAGCACAAAATCCATAGGTAAATACAGGCTGTCTGCAGTACTGTTGCTCCTGGTAAATATTTATCTGTCTATATTTACAATTACTAAAAACAAATGAAGCTCTTTTTCTCTTCTGCTTTATTATTAGAGCTGTTCTTTGGAACTGAAAAACCACAAAAATGTCTCCTTTTTTTGCAAGAGTCCCTTTTCATGCTATGACAGACTTGTTTTCCCCCTTTCCCCAACAGTGAGTGCACAGAACAGAAGCTGCTATTAAAGTCATGTTTTCCAGCTTTTATAACCATGTGCCTTCTCTGCCTCTTTCTCTCATCAGCACACAAAGCACAAAGAAGGCCTACAACTCCGAGTCCACCAGAGGTGTGCCTGGTGAGCGCCCAGCCCGGCACCATCTGTGGGGCAATGGCAGCCATCCACGTGGGGTACAGCCCGTCCACCCTTTTATCCAGGATCCTGCCATGCCCCCTCTGACACCACCCAACACTTTGGCCCAGCTGGAAGAAGCTTGCCGCAGGCTGACTGAAGTATCCAAGCCACAGAAACAACGGTAACTGCCACAGGGGCCTGAATTGGGTGAAGATACAGAACAGTCTCGCCTGAGATAGACTTGCAGCCTCCTAGAGGGGAGGTCTCTGTTGGAATGAACTGCAAGAGTTGTAGATCATATAACAACGATGTCTCAAAGCTGAACATTTTCAAACTTTATGGCTGTGATGCAGGTCCAGTCACATTTCATTTAGAGTTTGTTGCCCCCCTCGTGACTCAGATTTTAAGCAGAGTGACAAGGCCCTTGCTAGCTTAGTCATAAGTTTTTAGATTTTTTAGTTCTGCCTGTAGAGAAACCATACGAGATGGAGAAGAAACAAATGAGATTTGTACATTTGGCTGAAATGGGCCCGAGACATGGGTGGGTCCTTTCCGTTCGCATTCACTATGGCTAATTGGTAGGCCAGAAGCTTTGTAGGAAGAAGGTGCCTGATGGTGACCCGGAGAGACCAGCGGCCTGACTCACGATAAGGCAGCTTCATGCGTCCATTTAGGCTTAGATCCTGTGCGTTCTTTCCATTGGTACAGTGCTCTTTGCCAGGGTTGTCCTCTACTGTGCAGCACTTTCCTCTGGTTCTAGTGACTTCCACTTATTATAAGTGAATATTCCTAATGATGATGTCTTTGCTGTCTCTCATTAGAAGATGTAGTTATAGTTTATCCCACCCACCTCTGTACGTAATTATCACCTTGATTGTTTACTGTGTGTGCATCTTAGAGGACTCAGTGGGCTTTTGAAAAGCCAAATCATTCCCTTCTTTTTCTTCCTTTCTTCCCTGTAGATGTTCAAACTCAAATCAACCAAGGGATCGCAACCACTTGACTTCAGTGCCCGGAGGAAATGGTCCTTTTTGCAGTACAAGCATAGCAACAGAAGAGTGAGTGTTGCTTTGTCTTACATATAGCTAGATATCCTTCCTTGTCTTTTTTATTTGTTGAGATCTGTGGGACATTGCTTTGAAAAGTCTCTACTTCATATGCCTTTAATATTTTTTTTTGGAGGGGGGATGCAGTGAAACAGGGAACCAACTGCTATCAAATCCTGTCTTCTGGTTCTTTTTAAGCTTGAATTCCTGTAAAGCGGACAATGATTGGATTAGCCTAATTACAGGATAGTTCTTTTAAAGAAGAAATCTGCTACAGTCTAAATAAAGTTCCCTTTCTTAGTCTTTATCTTAAGCAATAAGTAATGTTTGAAGTCCAGGCCTAAACCACCTCGCTATAGCCTTTCATTTTTAATTGGTTGACCTTAAGTACACCAGCTGTCTTTGCTAGTAGCCTTTCCCCCCATCTTCCTGGAGCCCCTCTACAAAGACTTGGAACAAATTAGGGAGACTAAATTTCTGTGGAGTAACACTTTGTGACCTTTTGACATGCCAAGTCAATGTTGCCTCAGAAGTTGTCTGCATAGCATTGAAGGACCTGTTGTGATTTTCCCTTGTAGCAGGATTGTTTGTTGTTCAGTAAGTAGATCTCCCTTCCTCAAAGGTCCAAGGTTTAAAATAGGCTTTGCTGCTTCCCCTGCATCAAAGACTCTGGTTGATAGGCAGATAGATATCTAGTGCTGAGACTGCACTGTTTGATATGCACATGTCCCTCTACATGATGCAGGGCTTTTCTCATTCATTTCACTATAGAGGGAATGCATGGACTTTCCCTGGAGTTGAAGTGGGTGGGAAAGCCTCTGCAGATCTGAAGTTCCACTTGTGAGCATGTATATTAATGGTGCATGGGCCTATTCTTAATTGTGGTGGTGGCTTGGGAAGAAATGGGGAAATGTGCAATGTGAAGAAATGGGGAAATGCCACTCTAGGCCATCTAGTGATCAAGAAAAGATATACTTCTTGATCAGTCCCATCCCAGGCCTTTTCTCTTACATTTACAAAAGGTGGTCTATATCAGTGGTCCCCAACCATTTTATCACCGGGGACCACTCAACGCTTGTCAATTTTACTGAGGCCCGGTGGGGGGGGGTAGTTTATTCCTCTACTCTCAACTCCCCTAACGCTCTCTGATTGCTATGGTAATGCTTAAACATCCCTTCAAAATAAGATACAGACACGTGACAACAATGAACATAAGGAACATTTTATTTTCATGGAAATTTTAACTCATGACAATGACAAATCAATGGGAACCCTGAGCTAGCTAGAATTCATACATATATACAGTAATTGCAATGTAATCATGCTCTTGTCTGTGGTAGAAATATCCAAATGTTGTAAAGTCTCACCTCTTTTTCTCTCCTTCTTCTCAGTCACAAAGAACCAAAGAAAAATTCTGCTGTTCAGTCCTCCCAGCCCAGTGAGTTGGTTGTCACTTATTTTTTCTGTGGAGAAGAAATTCCGTATAGGAGGATGTTGAAGGCCCAGAGCCTGACACTTGGGCACTTTAAAGAGCAGCTAAGCAAAAAAGGAAATTATAGGTAAGCCTCTTTGTGGTCCCTTTCATCTTTTCTTGTACTTGCAGAAGCTATGTACCAAAACAGCCAACAAATTTCTAAGTTCTGGAGGCCTTACTTCAAAAAGGACGCAGATAAAATGGAGAGGGTGTAGAGGAGAGCAACGAGGATGATATGGGGCCTGGGGACCAAGCCCTAATAGGAAATGCTGAGGAGTTTGGAAATGTTCAGCCTGTAGAAGAGGAGGTTGAGAAGACGGGACACGATTTAAGTATTTGAAAGGTTGTCAGAGGAGGACAGTGAGTGGTTTCTGTTGGCAGCAGAGGCTAGGACCTGCAGTAATGGCTTTAAACTGTGTGTAGAATGATGCCTGCTTAATATCGGGGGAAAATTACACAGTCAGAGTAGTTCAGCTATCTAAGGAGGTGGTGGGCTTCCCCTCACTGGTGGTCTTTAAGCAGCAGCTGGATAGATACTTACAATGGATGCTTTAGGCCAGTGGTCCTCAACCTTTTTATCACCGGGGACCACTCAACGTTGACGAACACTCACCGGGGACCACTCAACGCCTTTTACTGAGGCCCGGTGGGGGGGCGGTAGTTTACTCCTCTACTCTCAACCACTGCCCTAACGCTCTCTGATTGCTATGGTAATGTTTAAACATCCCTTCAAAATAAGATACAGACACGCCACGACAATGAAGTGTGTTGTAAAGGGCTGGGGGGGATGAAGTAAAGGGCCGGGGGGGGGAGGCGTCCTTCGGGGCCCACCTCCAATTAGTCGAAGGACCACATGTGGTCCGCGGCCCACAGGTTGGGGATCACTACTTTAGGCTATCCTGACTCGAGCAGGGAGTTGGACTAGAAGGCCTGTATGGTTGCTTCCAAGTCTATGATTCTATTATAAGCATCCTTATGTAAAGGAAACACTTTACTGCACCCTCTGGAAGTTTGGCTGCAACTCACTCAACTAGAGTCTTTTATCCTTTGCCCACCAAAGCTGTGGTAGGCCTCACCTGGTGTGTAGACTATGTTGTCAACACAGTTAGTTTGTACAAGTAGGTGAATCCATAGTGTTGCATAGAAAGTGTTCTCTGGCTACAGTACAGCTTTTGGAGGGATCTCTTATAAACAAGTAATGTTAATTGGCCTTAATTTGTACTCTACAAAATGGGAATCATCTGTGCTGTAGTGCAGTAGTCTGTTTGCATTTCTTAGCGCATGGGAATGACTCTTTATATGCAAAACAAATAAGAAGTGTATTCTTCCGTTCAATTTCTGTAGAAAGCTGTAAGATGAACTAGCAGCCTGATTTGTGACAAGGAAGTGTATGCTTTTTGAATGCATTTGTACTTGGTGAAGATTTTTGGTCAAAAGTATAAGGTGGTGTGGCAAAATTAAGCTGGCTTCACCAACAATATTGGAAACAAGATAGGGCAGAGTACCATTTTCCCCAATATGTGCAGTACATTTCCCCATACTTGACTTTGGATCCTTGATTATTACTTTACACAGATCAGGGTGCAAATGTCTGTAGCCCTCATGACTATGGAGAATAGTTTGGGAAATGTCTGGACAGAGGTCGACATGCAGACACCAGGTGGGTAGATGTGAGGCTTCATTCAAACACCGTTGTCTTTCAAAGCTCTCTGGTTCTTTGAAGCTTGAGTTTTTGACAGCGTCTCACAATTCTGTATGCATGTGTATGTGTGTTTAGGGGGTGGGGGATTCATGAAGGAGATCAAATTATAAAAGGTTTGATTGGTGTGCATAATTTACTATCTTTGATTTTTCTGGGCTGAAGATTTGGCCTTTGGCATAGCATGTTCGCTACCCTAAGCTTTGCCGTGGGAGTTTGCATTGACTTTACACTGGAAATTGTTCCTAAGGCCTTCAAATTCCTCCTTAAAAATCAGCTTCTCATAGTTTACCCCCTGTACTGTCATGTCAGGCACATCCTTACATGTCAGGGTCTTATGTCCAATTCAGTGATCTTGCTGACAGGAATTTGAACTGAACCCTTTTTTGCCATTAGTATTTATATATTTATTATATTTATATACCGCCCTCCCCGGAGGCTCAGGGTGGTTTACATGGAACATAAGAACAATACATGAAACAGTCTATAACATATGAATAACTGTACAATAATATTAATAACTAATAGTTATAACAATATAACAGTATGAACAGTGCAACAGTGCATTGCAACAGTGCAAAGCTGGTCCAGAGCACTCTGGTGGAGTTCTGAGAGGGAGGGGGGGAGCAGCGGCCCTTCAGTCGCTGTTGGTTATTCCTGGTCTCAACCAAATGCCTGGCGGAAGAGCTCCTTTTTGCAGGCCCTGCGGAACTGTTTAAGCTCCATCAGGGCCCTGATCTCCTCCGGGAGCTCATTCCACCAGGTGGGAGCCAGAACAGAGAATGCTCTGGCCCTGGTCGAGACCAGGCAGACTTCTTTAGGGCCAGGGACCATTAGCTGGTTGATGGTGGTGGAGCGCAGAGCTCTTTTGGGGGCATAGGCAGGGAGGCAGTCCCTCAGGTACACTGGGCCCTGACCGCGTATTGCCTTGAAGGTAATTACCAGAACCTTTAGTCTGATCTGGAATTCAACTGGCAACCACTGCAGTTGGTGGAGAATGGGCTGGATGTGGGACCTCCACGGTGTTGCTGTGAGGATCCTGGCCGCTGCATTTTGGACCAGCTGTAGTTTCTGGGTCAAGGCTAAGGGCAGGCCTGCATAGAGTGGGTTACAGAAGTCCAGTCTAGAGGTGACAGTTGCATGGATCACTGTGGCTAGATGTTCCGGGGCCAGGTAGGGTGCTAGTAGGTTGGCTTGGCGGAGATGGTAAAATGCCAACCGCACTACCTTTGTGATCTGGGCTTCCATTGTGAGGGAAGTGTCCAGAATCATGCCTAGGTTCCTGGTGGAGTGAGCCATAGAGAGCTGCACATCATTCATGAAATGATGTCTGTTTGGGTTGGGCTGCTAGAGAGTCTTATCATTCTACCACCCTACATACAAACAAGAGATTCTCCTGGTTTGGCTCCAGTTAGGCCCAGACCATCTAGGGCAGGGGTAGTCAACCTGTGGTCCTCCAGATGTTCATGGACTACAATTCCCAGGAGCCCCTGCCAGCAAATGCTGGCAGGGGCTCATGGGAACTGTAGTCCATGAACATCTGGAGGACCACAGGTTGACTACCCCTGATCTAGGGAATATTTTGCAAGCAGCTAAAGGCATTGAGAGAGGCCTATAGATTTAATGATCCTGAGTTCTACCACAAGGGTAATGTGAAACAAAAAAGAAGTGTCTGGCTGCTGTCTTGTTCACAGTAAAGCCTTGACTGGACTTTTCAAAAGCTGAAGGTAGTTCGTTACTGGGATTATGATGATCAGAACATAACATTCATTTACCAAAGCTCTCTGCGGAAGTGCTTCATATGGCCTACATGCACCAGTTAAATGGGATTGTGTATTATGAGGTGATATTCAATGTATGGGAAGACCCAATTGTGCTCCAGAATCCTAATGTGGATAGACCATACACAAATCATGTCCTGCATAAAAATGTCAGGGAAACTCAGGGCCTAGATCTCTTGTAAATGTGTCTTACCATTGTGTAGCAGCTCCAATAAAGTAACAGTGAAAGGAGTCATGATTGCACATAATAGACACCTGTCCAAGACTCTTGGCTGATCATGGCTGCTAGGTGTGTATTTGCAATTATGGCTGCTAGGCGTGTATCTGCCATCTATGTGGTCACTGTGGAGGTAGGTAATAACAAAGGAGAATTTAGTCTTTCCCTTAATACGTGAAGCAATCCCTAGGATGCTTTGCTGTGGTTTCCATTTCCTGTGAATCCAAATTGTGATTCCAGAGCACTCTTCAAGAGCTACTACTTTTTGGCAATCCAGATTTGGCTTTGGTAACTTCCTTTTCTATGCTGGATAAGAGACAGCAAACACTAAAGTGTGCAAAAGGAGCTTGGGCACAAGACTGATGTGTTTTTTTATCTTGTACATGCACAAGGTGAAACTAATTATCTAAATATGTTGATCCCTCATAGAATCATAGTGATCTAATTTTGATTGTGTGTGTGTGTGTGGGGGGGGGGGGCTGGACAGAGTGAAACCACAGGTGACCTTCAGCAAAGATGGTCTTACTGCCCAGAGTAGTCCAGAGTGCTCAGGGAAGGACTGGCTGGTTGATGTGGCACTGATTGTGTTCTAAGGCAGGGGTAGTCAACCTGTGGTCCTCCAGATGTCCATGGGCTACAATTCCCATGAGCATTTGCTGGCAGGGGCTCATGGGAATTGTGGTCCATGGACACCTGGAGAACCACAGGTTGACTACCCCTGTTCTAATGCACACTTAATAAGCATATCTTTGAAGCCATTGTTTTGATTTAACCCACGAGGATGTCCTTAAATGGTTGCTTCTCCAAAATTCTTTACTGAATGAGTCAGTTTGTGACTTACGGACCTCAAGTTTCTTTTGGTCATCACTCAATAGGACGATAATCATTTCAGGTCATGCGTGCCTTTCTCTCACTCACTCTCTCTGTGTGTCTTACGTGGTCATTTAGTATGGCTGGAGTTTTTCTGTCTCTTACACTCATTGCACCTGGCTCATGTTGGGTGATCTTAACATGCCAGGTTTTAAAAAAAACCCACAGCAATAAAGCCAAGATTGTGTGGGTGCCAGACTTAGAAGGGGCAAGCAGGAGGGAGAGGGAAAGGAAAACGTTTTTCCACTAAAAATGTGTTTCAGTGGAGGACTCACTTCAGCAAGCAAATAAAGCAAATGTGTTTTGAAAGAAGTAATGGGGAAAAGATTAATTTGTGGTCCTCATCTTCTACATTAATTTATTTGCTTTATTTATAACCTGTCTTTCTTCCCAATGGGGACCCAAAATAGCTTGCATCGTTCTCCTCTACTCCATTTTATCCTCACAACGACACTGTATAGGTAGATTCAGGTGGGTAGTTGTGTTGGTCTGAAGCAGCAGAACAAATTTAGAGTCCAGCAGCACCTTTGAGACTAAGTTTTAATCAAGGGATGAGCTTTCGTGTGCATGCACGCTTCCTCAGATACCGTGTCATGGAATGGAAGTAATTGGTTCAAACTTATAGGTAGAGTGTGAGAGTAAATTAACATACAACATAATGAAAATGGTCAATAGATGGAATCTGTTAATTTACTCTCACACTCTACCTATAAGTTTGAACCGATTACTTCCATTCTGTGACATTGTATCTGAGGAAGCTTTGTTGGTCTTAAAGGAGCCACTGGACTCTAGATTTGTTCTCCTGCGTAGATAGGTTAATCTGAGAGTATGTGACTGGTTTAGGGATTGATGGCAGAGTGGGTTTCCTAGATCCTAGTCTGACACCCATGCTGGCCTTTTTGCACTTCTCCCTGTGAACCCAGGCTGTAGTTAGGGGGAAAGGTCAAGGTACATGTGCCCACCCCACTCCTAGAAAATGATGGCAGAATTGGAGATCAACAGAGAAGTTATTGTTTATATATGGGCTTGTGCTCTCGGAAAAGGGAGATAAACTGAGCAGAAAGGCAACTGTTGTGCTTCAGGTTAGGCATTGTTTCATTTTCCCCTGTGACTTGCTAGTTTGAAGGATTCTAGAAAGAAGTATCAAAGATTGGGTTTAAATCAGCAAAGGATTCCACAGAGGTTCCTCTGGAAGTGATAAAAATGGCTTCAAAATGGAAGTGATCCCATCTCCTGCCCCCTCCCTGCTACCTCCCTACACCTTGATTTAGATTAGTTGTCTCTTTGATATCCTCCTAAATACAGTTGTTTCAAATCCTCTTGCAGGGCATACATACCAAAGCGAAACTAATACTTGAGTAAATGTGTAGCCAGTGAGTATATTTTTTTTTATAGAGGAAACTGAAAAGGGATGGAGTAGGGTTCCTTTGTCACGTACATGAAAACAGTGGTTGCGTTCTAACTTGCAGTAATACCTCCCAGGTTTTGCTTTTGTTTTTTAATTTGGCAAGGTATTTGGCTTTAGTTTAGTGTTTCGTTTTTGTTTTCCATACATCAGGAGTATTTTTTGTCCTGGTAACTGCATGGTAAAAGACCTTGAATGAGGAGAGGGTGAGAGACAAGCATGGGTGCAAGGAGGGTGTGTGTGTGTGTGTGTGTGTGTGAGTGGGGGGTGGGTGGAAATAGCAGACAAGCAGGCTCCCTAAATGCTGACTCTCGGAATGGAAGGCATTCATTTGTGCATATGCAATTAAGCAGCCTGAGAAGGAAGAATGCTGGAAGGGGGGATAAAAGGAACCTTTAATCAAGAAGCTGAACGGTTTAATTCAGGATAATAAAGGGGTCCTCGCTGTTTGACACAAGAGGGGAAGGGGCACTTTTTTGTCTGCATGAACATTGGCTTCATGATCTAAGCATCTAGAGCCAAAGAAAGGGAAAGCAGGACGCTGCTGCTTGACCTTTCGGTGTCAAATATTGCAATCTAAGCCAGGATTGCTCATTACACTGGGGGCCGCTAGGAAATGGCTGAGAATAAAAGTTACAGAGATTGTTGTTGCATTCAAAGTGGGCATTCCGTTTTAGAAAGTGGCTGCATTTTGGAACTTTGTTATAAATAGGAGATATTTCCAGCTATATAACTTTTTTAAAAAGCCACTTTATGGGAGTTAAATTGTAGGAGTTAGTTTCCCAAAGTTTACTCATGACGGTAGATCCAAAATGATGGGTTTTGCTTTGAATTTTTATTTCCTTAAATTGAATGCTTGGCTCTGTGCTCCTGCTGCCAACATCTATAAATGGTTTGACAAACTGTTCCAGAGGTGCCCCCTCTTTTATTAATTGGTGCATTCTAGTTGCTTACTCTTTCTTTTGATTTTCTAAGTGCTTTCTCCTTACATGATGCCTGGCTGTATGCCCCTGTATGTGTTGGTGTCTGTCCATCCTGAAGGAGCGCTATTGACAGCCATGTACATGCAGGCCACTATGAGTTCTGGAGATTTCTTATGGCATGGCATGGTGACAATGCACTGCAATCGGTCCTGTCCTTGTGGCATTGTCTTGGACTCTATTTAAAATATAATACATGCAAACAAATGGCATCAATAATGCTAGATGTCAAATTTATAATAAAGTCAAGACTGAGAAAGGATCAGACAGTAATATAAACAGAGAGGTAACATTCAGGCATTTCGATTAAGCTGGAGCTTGTTCCTGGTGTCTCAATGTAGGCTACAGTTTCTTGAAACGATGAGTTTGTTAATGAGCATGAACGTGGTTTATTTCGGGACACACGGTCTCCTTTACATTGAGCCAGTTTGGTGTTGTGGTTAGGAGTGCGGACTTCTACTCTGGTGTGCCGGATTCGATTCTGCACTCCCCCACATGCAGCCAGTTGGGTGACCTTGGCACTGCTAAAACTGTTCTGACCGAGCAGTGATATTAGGGCTCTCTCAGCCTCACCCACCTCACAGGGTGTCTGTTCTGGGGAGAGGAAAGGGAAGGCGACTGTAAGCTGCATTGAGACTCTGGGTAGAGAAAAGCGGAATATAAGGACCAACTCTTCTTCTTCTTCTTCTTCTTCTTCTCCTTCTTCTTCTTCTTCTTCTCCTTCTCCTTCTTCTCCTTCTCCTTCTTCTTCTTCTCCTTCTCCTTCTCCTTCTTCTTCTTCTTCTCCTTCTTCTCCTTCTTCTTCTTCTTCTTCTTCTTCTTCTTCTTCTTCTTCTTCTTCTTCTTCTTCTTCTTCTTCTTCTTCTTCTTCTTCTTCACGCGGTGTGACTTAAACTATCCCAGACAAGTAAATGTCCAATCTTTGCTTAAATACCTCCAAGGAAGAATAACCCACAACATCGCCAGGGAACCCATTCCACAATTGAACTGCCCTTTATTGTTCAAAGGCTTTCCTAATATCCCATTGTTGTCTTATGAGTCCTGTCCTCCACTGCCAACTGAAATAACACCCTTTCCACCTTTAAATGACAGCCATTCAAATACTCAGAGAAATCATATCACTATTCAACTTCTTCTCCATTCCCTGTCCCTGCAGTCTTACTTCATAAGGCTGTCTCCAAACTCTAGTAATCCTTGTTGCTGTCTTTTGTACCTGTTAGAAATTTTAGAGCATTATTAAATATTTAGAACATTAAACATTTAGAACATTTCCTTTCTGTAAGAAGATCATCAGAACTGAATGTAATACCCCAAATAGCATCTGGCAAGTGCAATATGCAGTGGTACAATGGCATTTTGTGCCCTAGATGTTATGCATCTCCAAACACCCTAAACTACAGAGTTTCCTTAAAGAAACATTGGCTCTTGATCCATTCCAATCCAGCTTTCAACCTGGCCATGGAGTGGAGATGGCTCTGGTTGTCCTCACGGATGATCTTTGCAAGTTGTTGAATCTAGGTGGTTTGGTACTGCTGTTGTTATTAGACCTGACAGCAGCATTTGACGCAGTCTATCATGTGTTATTAGCCCACAAGACAGCTGATGTGGGATTCGTGAGGCCCTTTAAATGTCTTCAATCCTTCCTCCAAGGTTGGGGACAGAGGGTGATGCTTCAAAAAAGAACCTCCCAGCGGCAGGCCATAGTGTGCCAGATTCTGCAGGAAGCTATTCTCTTCCCAATGTAATTTAACATCTTCATGTTCCCTCTTGCCCAACTGATCCCGAGTTTCAGTCTGGGGTGTCATAAATATGGCAATGATATCCAACTATATCTGATGATGATGGCCATCCATCCAGGCTGACTTAAGCAGAGTTGGCTGAAGTTAAATCCAGCTAAGATGAAGGCCCTCTGGCTGGGACATCATGCCCCAGATGAGGAGTTCCAACATGTGATGGAATCTAACTAATAACTTCTGCATGAGTTTGGGTGTGACACCGAATGCATCCTTATTTTTGGAGGCCCTGGTCACAAACATTTTCCAACAGGCATTGTACTATCTCTGCCAGTTGTGGCAACTGACACCTTATCAATTAGCATCCAACCTAGCCACCATGATCCATGCAATGGTCACCTCTAGGTCAGATTACCGTAAATTTCTCTCTACCCCTGAAGCTTCTCCAGGAACTCCAACTGATCCAGAATGTGGCTGCAAGGGTCATGACTGGGGCCCAGTGGATAGACCATATTCAGCCTTTGCTCTCCTAGCTACACTGGCTCCAGATTGGGGACCAGATTAGATGCAATGTATAGGTTCTTACCTTTAAATCCCTAGCCAGTCTGGGACCTTTGTATCTGCAGGACCACCTCTGTCATTATGTCCTCCCCCCCGGACATTATACTTGAGCAAGAAATACCTGCTCAGGGTCCCTGACCATAAGGAAATTTAACTGGCCTCAACCAGAGCCAGGGGGACCCTGGCTCTGGCCTGGTGTAATGCTCAGTCTAATGATATCAGTGCCCTGCAGTACCTTTGACAGTTCCATGTGGCTTGGAAGACAGAGCTATTCCACCAGGCCTATGGTTGAAGCCAGAAGTAACATCAGAAATGAGTGGCGCCTCTGCTCAATCCCACCCGGCTAAAAACTTGCACTGTGGTTCTGAATGTCCTTCCCCCAACAACAACAACAAAAGTCAATTTTATTTTTTTTAATTAATATGTATAATTTAAATTTATTATAGAACTGTTTTTAATTGTTATTAATTTAGAGAGCTTTACAGAAATTTCTTATTATATCAGTGCGCAGTATGCCCTGTGTTTTTGAAGACAGGGTGGAATGTAAATCCCAAAATGAATAAATAAGATGGAATTTTCTATCTTGGCCACCACATCACACATGCTATTCATACTCAATTTGTAGTCTACCAAAGATCCAAGATTCTATTTACACATTACTACTCAGAAGTCTATCCCCCATCCAGTATATTTAAATATTTTTACTAACCAGATGCAAAACTTTACATTTAGCTCTATTAAATCACATCTTGTTCACATTTTTCCAATGTATCCAAGTCTGCTTTAGTGTGTTGCCCATCAGTGACTGCAATTGATTCTCCAGGGACAATGGGGGGGGGGGAACGCTAGCAGAGAGAACCTCCCAGTGGCAGGCCTTGACATGTGGAATCTCATAGGAAGCTATTCTCTCTCTGATGTTATTTAACAGCTACAAGTGTCCCCTCGCCCAGTTAGTCTGATGTTTCAGGGTTGGGTGTTACCAATATATGGATGACACCCAGCTAAATCTGTTGCTGGATGGCCACCCATCTTCACTCTCAGATTCTTTGACTAGCATAGTCGACTGGTTCAAGCAGAGATGGCTGAAGTTGGATCCAGCTAAGACAGAGGTCCTTTAGCTGGGTCGACATGCTCCAGGTGAATCAGTGCTACTCCTGGCTCTTGATGGGATCCAACTAACACCAAGAACCTAGGTGTGATCCTAGATGCCTCCCTGTCCCTATCACGAATGCTGTACACCAGGCATTGTAACATCTTTGTCAGGTGTGTCGATTAGCACCTTACCTGTTGGCATCGACCTAACCACAGTGATCCATGCAATGGTCTACTTCCAGTATAGATTACTCACTCTATGCAAGCCTATCCTCGTACTTGCTCCAGAAACTTCAACTGATGATACAAAATATAACAGTGCAGATCCTAAGTGGGATCTAGTGGAGAGTCCATATATAAGCAGTGCTCTCCCAGCTGCATTTGTGCCTGCTTGAAGATCAGATCAGATTCAAGGTTTTGGTTATCATCTTTACAGCCCTAAACGGTCAAGAACCATTGTGCCTGCAATACTGCCTCTCCCATTATGTTCTCCCAGGAGTGTTACTGTCAAATTATCAAAACCTACTTAGGGTCCCTGGCCCTATAGAAAGAAATAAAACTGGTCTCAGCCAGGGCCAGGGCCTTTTTGGCCCCTTCACAGCCTCATCTAGATTGCTATTAAATATTTTAAAAAATATTTAAAATATTAAAAAGCACTAGGTAAAAAAATGAGTCCTGTGGCACCCCATTAGATACTACCCTTGTATTAGGTGAGAAGCCATTAAGTACCACTATTTGGGCATGATTATCTGACCAATTTCTTATGTACCTACCCATCTTAAAATCTGATCCACAGCTCTTCAGCTTGCAAATCAAAACATCCTGGAGAATATTATCAATTTTTTTGTCAGAGTGAGACCAGAGATTTCATAGAATCATAGAATCATAGAGTTGGAAGGGGCCATACAGGCCATCTAGTCCAACCCCCTGCTCAACGCAGGATCAGCCCTAAGCATCCTAAAGCATTTCCTAGTTCTAACTACAATTTGTCATAATATCTGAAGGTCAGTACTGGAACCAATTAGGGTTTGTTTCTTTTCCACATGCTGGGATGCTAAACCACAAATTAATGATAGACTGAAGACTTCCTAAAGCAGGAAGCCTTCATTTGTGGTGCATGAGAGAAAGAAGGAAAAAGAAGGCTAAGGACGTTATCAAAAGCCAGGTTCCTGGTTATCACTTATTCCAATTTGTGCATGACATCTGAATGACTAATAGGGTTGCCAACTCTGAGCTGGAAATTCCTGGAGACTGGGGGGTAGACCCTGAAAAGGCTTAAGCTGGGGGAAAGAGGGACTTCACTAGGATACAATGCCATAGAGCAGGGGTAGTCAACCTATGATCCTCCAGATGTCCATGCACTGCAGTTCCCATGAGCCCCTGCCAGCGTTTGCTGGCAGGGTTTCATGGGAATTGTAGTCCATGAACATCTGGAGGACCACAGGTTGACTACCTCTGCCATAGAGTCTACCCTCTAAAGCGGTTATTTTCTCATAGATAACTGATCTCTGTAGCCTGGAGATAATTTGTAATTCTGGGAGACCTCCATATCCCATCTGGAGATTGGCAACACAAAGATCTGAACTAATTTTGTGATGGCCTGTGTCATTCTAAAGTATATTTCTGCCTCTGAAAGGGTTGCCTATTATTAAAGGTGGATGTCCTGATCCACTTCTCTTGCATCTGTTTAAACATAAGCCCTGAAAAGGGTAGTTTTCTTTTCCCCATACAAAGTCAAGATCTTTTAAAACCAACCTACTTACAACTAGCTCAGGTAGTTTTTATGAAAGCATTTTCTTTTAATCCCTGCCTGTATATTTCTTATGACTGGACCAGACAGAAAAACTGTGTCTTACAATTTTTCTGTCACCTTCCTTGACTATCCAGTGCTTATTTATAATGCTGAGGGTTCTGTCAGACCATATACTCTTTCGTTGCCATCTTTGTTAGCAGATCACTCTGAAAGTGCCCTAGAAGGAAATGCTATGTTCACCTTCACCAGCCACCTTTTGCTATACCTGCCCATGGATTACGTAGTTCTTATAATCTTTGCTAAGGGGCTGGAGCACATCATGAAGGTGAGAAATAGCTCTCAATGGCAAGTGTTTCTGAGATATAAAAGAACTACTTAATGTTATTCTCTGCCATCACATTCTCATACAACATTCCAGCAGCTGCCATGAACATGGAACGGGAAAACTGTAATGTGATATAGTAGAAATATGCATGGTAAATAGATTATGAGCAAAGGTTGCTTAACAAGGGCCACTTTTAGCAATATCTCCATGAGAAGTGTACCATTACCTATACTCATTTTTCTTGAGGAAGATTCATATAGTTAGCAAACACCATGATGGAATAGCTAATTCCACCATTGGATGAAAAGAGGCTTTATGCTATGATGGTGTATTGTTCTGATGTGTCACGACTAAGTAGCAAGGCAATGCTATGACATCCTCAATAGCCAAGGCTTATAATATGATACTGTGTGGCAAAATTTTCCATATTTGGCTTTTGAATACAAAAAAATGGCAGTATGGGCTTTAGTATTTCCATTGTACATGGGCTTTTATTAATTATCTGTTGGTCTTATTGATTTCAGGTATTACTTCAAAAAGGCAAGTGATGAATTTGACTGTGGTGCTGTTTTCGAAGAAATCTGGGATGACAATGCCATTCTGCCCATGTACGAAGGAAGGATCCTTGGAAAAGTTGAAAGGATTGACTAACTGGCTGGCTGACAGTGTTTGTGTATGTGTGTGTAAAGAACCATAAGCTAAAGATGCCAGCTGTTGGACAGGCCATGAAACAAAGGTTTTGAAGGAAGGCTTGAACCAATGAAGAAACAGCAACAAAACTAAATGGAAGTCTACGAAGACTTTACCGAATCAGCCTTAGCAATTTTTGAAAATGGTATTCAGGCTGGGTACTGAGACATTAAGAACCCTGAACTATTTATTAAAAACATGACCACTTCTTGGTTATTAAAGATGCCTATGATGTTGAGAGACTTCCATACATAATATATGGTTTCTGGGGGAACCCAGTCCTACAGACTCAGAGAACTGTATGTAGCTAACTTTACAGTAATCCTTACTGATATTTATTGAACAGTCTCCCCCCCCCCCCTTCAAGTCCATTTTATGGACATGCTGCTTGAAAAAATGGAGAAAAGAGGGGATGTGACGTAGAGAGAGGGGTGGGTTTGTATTTTATTTTTACATTATTTCTACTATCTAAAGAATTTGGATTATTATTAAAAAATACCTGCATTTCTAAAACAAACTGGAATTATAAGGTGCCCAACTTTTCCTCACACTTTTTATTTCTTGAGAGAGACAAAGAAAGTGAGAGTGGGAGAGAGAAAGAATGAAATACTAATAGAGAGTGGTACATTTAAATCAATGCTGCTCTGATTTTCAGTCCTTGTGCAGACCTAACCTTCCCAGTCTTCGTTTATGGTGAACAGATAAGCAAAACACCCCCATAGTCTCGAACATATCCCCCACCTTCTTCCTCTGTTACCTTTTTGAATTTAACAGTAGTGCAATGTTATATCTGTAAAAGTCTAAACACCAACTTTGGTTAGCAGTAGGAGAGTTTGACACCCCGCTGCTTACTCTGGTTACAAGTTCTGGTTTGAGACTTATAGTAGCTAATGTTAATGCTGGTTCAGGAGTAAGGTGCAAACAGAGGAGGGAAAAATTCAGATTTAACAGCAGAGGATAGCAAAATAGCTTGCAAACATGTATAATTTTCTAACCATGG
The DNA here is from genome assembly GCF_049243985.1 of Paroedura picta. Taxonomy (NCBI): domain Eukaryota; kingdom Metazoa; phylum Chordata; class Lepidosauria; order Squamata; family Gekkonidae; genus Paroedura; species Paroedura picta. Next base: position 144,478,263 of record NC_135371.1, on the reverse strand, counting down.
TTAGGAGATTAAGAATGTTATGACTACATTGGCCTTAACCTTGGATTCATGAGTCAATATGACAAGAGTTAGTGGATGTTGTTGGTATCGTAAGAACATACCTTTGCCATGCTGCATACCAATCCTAGACATTGTGTCCAATGCCTGTCAATAGTATTCACTTGCTGGATTACAGCTAAAATGTAAAAAGTGCTATAAAATATCACACATGTTCCCTACTCTAATTGCACCCTTTGTGTGTAGTGGGCTAATGCAACACACAACACTTTGCCCTTGACCTGGTATTTTATTTCTACATTTTATGTTTGTTGATGATGTATTCTGTTTGCCATGTTACATTTCTTTTGTATAATGTGTCTGTATATAGTGTAGAAAATATATATGGTGAGGAGAAAAATACCCATTAATACATTATCTCTCATGTGTGTTTAAAAAAACACTTCAGTCAGTACAGTACCTGTGCCTGCATGGTGTTACTATGCCATGATTCACCCTGTGTTCAGGGTCCAAGCTCTCCCTTGTTTGTTTAAGGGATTTATGTATAAAAATATTTTATGCTTTTTTACTACAAGTCTTGTACTTATGACTCTTGACATGACATTTGTTCTACTTATACTGTAAATTATGCATTATTAAGAGGTTCATTTAAAGAAAAAATTACTTGGTACAATAATTATTGTAATTAAGAGATGTAGCCTTTATTAAAATTTTATATTTTTCAAATTTATATTATTTTGGTTTGGTTTGATTTCAATCTAGAAGTCTTTTTGTATCCCCTAAATCGGATTGCTTACCTAGGATTGTTATGTATCTTTAATTTATATTGGGAGAAATTTTTGGTTAGGCAGGCAGAAATCAGTACAATGAACTAAATTTTCATGAGTCATGGGGAGTGTTTAATTGATGATTAACAATTAAATATTTTACAGTAATATTTTATTAGAAATTTTATAATACAATCAAAAGAAGAAAGGCAAAGAGGCTTTTGATCTTATATATGATGGTTATAAATCAAACTGACATGTTAGTAATACACATTGAAAACCAATTTTCTATACTTTATTTTTTCCTTTTAGTTCTCAAACCCATAAATCATCATTTCATTTTTGTTCAAATTACACAGGAAGTCTACAGAAGGTTTAAAAGTTACTTTCTAGTTAAAGTAGTAAATTTGGACATTTCTACCCATTCTACCTTCTTTTTCAGCCACCCAGCCATTCTCCATCTCATCTAGTTTTATATCATGTTTCCTTTGTTCCTTGAAGCTGATATTGTAGATCTTGTGAATCTTGTTTTTGAGTCTCCTCCATTTCTTCTTAAAGTTATATTGAAGTTATTTTGCCTTTTGCATAGAATCTTCTAAGTCCCTAATCTTTATTTCCAGATTGAAAATACTACTAATGCCACAATAATCCCATCTCTAATCATCAGATTATTATGGTAGATCACGAATTGTCAGAATTCTCTCTCAGTTCCACTAGCTTAAAATTATCTAGTGCCCTTCCCAAGTATTTGTTTACAACCACAGTATTGCTTTCCATATTGTTGTTTTAAGAATAAAAGTGTGATAATTCTGGAGTCCTTGTCCAAATTCCTTAATAATCTTTTGCTTTAGATCATTTCACTTTTCATTTCTAAAAATCCTTTTATATTCCTTTGTAATCCATCAAACATTTCTTAAAGCAGAACTACTGGAATCAGTTTTGACTGACCCATTAAATGCTTTTTAGCCTTCTCAGCCATCAGGCTTTGTAATTTGTGGAACCTATACTGGTGGTGTATAAAGTCCACAAACCTAGAAAGAAAAAGTAAAAAAAAAAAAAATCAGTCCAAATCCAAATGCGGTAAGAGTTTGTTTCAAATCATTCCCACAGTCCAGTAATTCAGCCATGAAATAACCACTCTTCTGTTGTTAAGCACTTCGTTGATAAAATGATTTCCAAAGCAACAGAACTTCTATAGGTCTTCTCTTAATTTGGAACTCCAGGAATGTAGACAAAAGCTTTTCCTAGCAACTCAGTGTATCTTCCTTATCCCAACTGCACATTCGTTAATCAGAAAAAAAAACTTGAAGGATAATTTTAGGGAAGTCCAATCAGAACACAATTAAATAAACTCTCATTAGAAAAAATGAGTCCCAAAACATACATTCTTTACACTTCTATAGCATCTGTAAAATGGAGCTCTTCCACCAGGTCTGTGGTTGAGGCCGGGTTAGTAAGATCAATGCCCCCCCCCCCCCCGCCTCAGGCTCTGCTATAACATCGAGCACAACCCCTTGTTGAACGACCGTGGAAGAAGGGACTAACTGCTCCAGTATGAACCTGTGCTCCAATTGAGATTGTCACAAAACCTTGTCCTGAGTATCTCATCTCTGAAGTCCATACATGTGCTGCAGTTCACTCTTCTTTGGCTTTGGTATCTAGTTTTGAAACAGTCTCCCAGAGAGAAGAGCTGTTTTTTAATACTCAGTTTTTCACTATCCAAAGGAGTCCCAAAGGGGCTCACAAAAACCTTTTTTCTCCCCACAACAGGCACCTGTGAGGTTGGTGGGGCTGAGAGAGCCCTAACAGAACTGCTCTGTGAGAACATCTCTAAGAGAACTGTGACTAGCCCAAGGTCCCGCAGCTGAGTGCCTGTGCAGGAGTAGGGAAGCAAACCCAGTTCTCCAGATTAGAGTCCACCTCTATTAGCCACAACATGATAAGATCAGGAGAGTAAGTAGAACATTTATTGATTTATGAGTTGTGATTTCATTTAAGATGCCTATGATGTTGAGAGACTTCCATACAGTTTGGTGTAGTGGTTAGGAGTGCGGACTTCTAATCTGGCATGCCAGGTTCGATTCTGCACTCCCCCACATGCAGCCAGCTGGGTGACCTTGGGCTCGCCACGGTGCTGATAAAATTGTTCTGACCAGGCAGTGATATCAGCGCTGTCTCAGCCTCACCCACCCCACAGGGTGTCTGTTGTGGGGAGAGGGGAATGGGAAGGCAACTGTAAGCCACTTTGAGCCTCCTTCGGGTAGGGAAAAGCGGCATATAAGAACCAACTCTTCTTCTTCTTCTTCTTAATCATGGTCCATGGTCCAACCACGTGATGCAGCTTCCAGTTTGCTATTACATTTTAAAATGTGGGAAATGTGGCTGTTTTGCTACTGAAACATTCAGCAAAATGTTGCCTTCTAGCATTTTTGGCTTCTGTTTATTATGATCCTGCAAATGGATTCTCTGCAAATGGTGAAGGTACTCAAATTCTGGTGGACTATACCATTTGTTTGGCCAGTTGAATTGAAGCTTCCCCCCTCTATTTGAGCTGCATGTTTATGGTACAACTGCATGCAAGATTCTTTCATTGTCAATAATGCTTTACTATGTTTCTGCATTTGTAAGCTGCCTTGAGTCACCATGGAAAGCTAGCATAGAACTCTTTTAATATTATCTAGCAGCCAACAATAAGCAGAACTTGTATTTCATACAAGTAAAGGTAAAGGTATCCCCTGTGCAAACACCAAGTCATGTCTGACCCTTGGGGTGATGCCCTCTAGCGTTTTCATGGCAGACTCAATACGGGGTGGTTTGCCATTGCCTTCCCCAGTCATTACCGTTTACCCCCCCCCAGCAAGCTCATTTTACCGACCTCGGAAGGATGGAAAGCTGAGTTAACCTCAAGACGGCTGCTGGGATTGATCTCCCAGCCTCATGGGCAGACAGCTTCAGACAGCATTTCTGCTGCCTTACCACCCTGCGCCACAAGAGGCTCTTGTATTTCATATAGGTTCCTAAATATTTAGTAGCATAGCTGTTGGAACAAAGGAAAGGAAATAGTTTTACGTGAGTCTGAGCTCCTCTGCAAATTAAGCCTTTCAAGGTATATGTCAAATATGCCAAGTAACTGTCAAAGTCAAAATTTCTGGATGGTAAATGGAGAACTGAACAAATCTGACTGGTATCCAATTTCATGTCATCAGACCAAGATCTGGGATCGGAGTTACTGCAGGGAGAAAAAAATAGCATTTCCCTAGCCTGTGATGTTACAACAGAAGTTCAGTTACCCTTTTACCCTCAAAGGGGTACTGCCAAACACAAAAATTTCTTGAAATAGTGTCCGACTTCTGGAAAGGAGCTAAAGAATTTTTCTCACAGATATAAAATCTAGAGATTGGCACCCTGGGAAATCTATACTTTCCAAGTAGTAGCTAGAGAAGAATACAGATATGTGTTACAACATTTCTTGGTTGTGTTCTGGCCAATCATGTCAGTGGGGTTTCTGTCAGCGGCATATTTGGCCATCAGGGTATAAGTGATATGTGTGAGTATTTCTGACCATTGCTAATGCTTTCAGTGTGAAGGGTGGCATAGGAAATCAACATTTACTGACAATATTTACTCTTCTTCTGGTTATTCATGTATCTCCTAAAATGCTTAAAATGTCTGTTTTATTCATGTTTAAGTATTTGGGTGCCTGTGTTCTAGCTCTCTGATGCCTGATGCCTCTCTCTGTAGCTGCTCGCCCAACCCTTTAGACCAGGGATAGTCAAACTGCGGCCCTCCAGATGTCCATGAACTACAATTCCCAGGAGCCCCTGCCAGTGAATGCTGGCAGGGGCTTCTGGGAATTGTAGTTCATGGACATCTGGAGGGCCGCAGTTTGACTACCCCTGCTTTAGACCATGTCCCGGGACCGACCAGCTGCAGCTTCCTCATTCTTTCCTCATTCTTCCCCCTTTTTTGCCATCATCCAGAGAGTGCTGCTGCATCTGAAATTATTTTACACGTGAGAGACCTCATTCCAAACATCAGAAGAAATTCACACCTAGCGTACAGGGCTCAATATTGAATTCTCAGTTTAAAACAAAGCTGCAGGTGGTTTCCCACATCTAAATGGATAGTTGTCTTTATTAAGCACCGTTTCAAGTTCATCGGTTCACCTTAATTGATGAGCTGGACATAACAGATGGGTAGGCAGACTTCAGTACCATGGGAGGGAAAAGAAAGTTATTTTTCTTCTCATTCTACCATCAAAGGTTAGGAACTTAGCACTGCACAGTGTTATTATTTTTTCTTCTTCTGCTATTAAAATGAATCACACTGAGTCTAATTCTTCTTGGAAAGATGAATGTGTCTGAGTCAGTTTGAAGCCATTCACAGCCATACATGCCTTTGCATCTTCATACATCAGGGTCCCCAAATGCTCCCCTCTCCCTTTTCTGTTTTTTTCCTCCTTTTCCTCTCCTCTCTCCTCTCTTTTTTCTACCGTGCCCCCCCCCATGTCTGTAGAAACAAAAAACTAAAAATTCTTCAAATACATGGCAGGCTGTTTAGTGGAGATAAAAGGGTGTTTGAATAGTCCTTTGAAAATGAATGTGAAGTGAAAAAGACTTCTGTTTGGATTACAAGTAAGTCATAGTGATCATTAAATGCCATCTTAATGTGTCACTTTTCAGTAATTGTACTACTTTGGCAACATCAGATGTTTTGGTCCCGATCCGGCACTTTGAAAGCAACAGCACAAACTGAGTTAACCAAAAATTGTGTAGGTAACTCCCATTGGTTTTCTGTTCGTAGCACCTGGTGGCCACCAAAACAACTTGGAGTAGTTCTTGCATGTCTAGCTTACTTGAAAAAGGGTGTGTGTACAGATCTCATAACTGAAAAAATGGGGGGGAGGGATTGGCAAAAATATTCAAGAGATTCAAAACTAGAATGATTTCTAAGATTGACAACTGCTAGCTCAGATTCCTTTTCAAGATATACATTTCTGATTGATTTATTTATACCTCACTCTTCTCCTCAGTGATAAAGCAAAGCCGTTTACATAATCTGTCTTCCTCTTCCATTTTATTCTCACACTAACAATTTTGTGAGGCAAGTCTGATGAGCCTTTTTCAACCTTTTGACTGTGGAGGAACCCCTGAAACATTCTTCAGGCTTCAAGGTACTCTAAAAGTGGCTATGCTGCCTTACCACATACTCCAGAAGTGACAGGTCATGACCCACTTAGGGTTGCCAACCTCCAGGTGACAGCTGGGGACCTCCCAGAAGTGCTTCCCTCTGGCTGTCCCATGCAATTTTACCACTTCCCCACATGTTGGTTAGAAACACTAACTTTTTTCAGTCACTGGAAGGTTAAGAGGCCCTGGCAAACTTCCTCACTGTACCGAGGGGCAGAGAGCCAGGGACGCCTTACCTCCATCTGCAGAGACTGTTGGGGTCGGTTAGGCGATCTGGAGGCACCAGGGGTGGGGGAAGAAGGGAGAAGCAGATGCAGGCATTTTTCCTAAAGGGGGAAAAACAACAATGGATAAAAGGGGACTCCCTCCTTGCAAATGGGCTTCAGATCCATGAGAAGACATGGTTACCATTGTGGTACTTTACTGGTTTCTGTTTTCAAACCCCTGGAAATGCAGAGGGGGGGAAGTCAAGGGGGAGGCTTGTGGCAGTGCCTAACTTTTTGGGACCCCTGGCAGGCAGCCCTCAAGGGACAAAACAAGGCTTCAGGTAGAGAGATTAAATGAAATGCCTTTTCATGTAAAGTTCTGCTCAAGGAGATTCATGTCTTTTATTAAGTGACCAAGTAGCCATTGGGTAGTACTACTGTTTCTGAAACAAAATAAGAGTTGTATGGTGTCTCCATACCCTCCATCCTAGATCTGAAGAGTACTTTTATTTATTTTATTTTTTAAATTTATAATTGGTTTTATATACCACCGTTCCCAGGTGGGCTCAACGCAGTTTACAATAATAAAAAGATAAAAACACAATAAAATCCCATAACATCCCTTAATAAATACTATTGCAACTACTAAGGCAGCAGGCAAAAAAAAATCTAAGTGTCTCACCCCCTTGTCCAGCCAGGGGCCAACCTTCCTACTGTTCTATTGGTGATCAGATCCATCACGTGTTATCAGATATTATCAGAGGGGGATCCTAGACCAAATATCTGGACCCAGCCCTGGCCTCAACCATATTCCTGGTGGAAAAGCTCCATCTTGCAGGCCCTGGGGAAAGCTAACAACTCCGGCAGGGCCTTTAGCTCTTCTGGGAACTCATTCCAGCAGGTTGGGGCCAGGACCAAAAAGGCCCTGGGCTTGGTCGAGGCCAAGCGAACGTCCCAAGGGCCTGGGACTACCAGTAGATTCATACCAGCAAGAGTGAAGAGCCCTGGGGAGGGGGCATAAGCAACCAAGCGGTCCCGCAGATAAGCAGGACCCAGACTGCATATAGCCTTGAAGGTCAATACCAAAACCTTTAACTTGACCCAGAAACAGACTGGTAACCAGTGCAGATATTGGAGCACTGGCTGAAGATGGGCCCTTCATGGTGTCTTAGTGAGAATCCTGGCAGCTGCATTCTGCACCAGCTGTAACTTCCGGATCAAAGACAAGGATAGGCCTGCATAGAGCAAGTTACAGAAGTCTGTATTCTTGAATTCAGCAATAGGTAAGAAGCAAGATATAAACATGGCAACTATGTAACACCTGGAATATTTTTCAACTATGTGAACACAGGGAACGAGGAAGAGGAAACACTGGCACCTGTTCCCTTTCTTTTTACTAGGGTAAAGACCACATTTCACACTGTGTTCCAACTAGACTGAAACAACCTTACAAAACACAGAGCAAAAGCACGGAAGCTCTCCATGGTAGCAATAGTTACAGTAAGTAGCTTTAGACTATGGCCTGGATATTTATCACTTTCTACGGATAAGCCATTTTAGAATGCATTCCTCCACTTAGTGTAGTATTATACAATCTCAGCCAAATAACAAATCCTGTGAGAAGATTTACAAAGGATAAATAAAGGGAAGCAAATGTCTACTTTTGTAAAGGAATTAAATGAGACACCTTTAGAGGCTATCAGAATTTATTCTACCAAAATTTTTCGTGAGTCAGAAATCACTTCATCTGAGGCATGAAGAATACATTGATTAGGTTAATATGATTATATTCACAACAACGAAAAAGGGTGGGGAGATAGTATAAAAAGAGGCTGGGTCTACACACTAATTTGCTACTCCATCCCCCTGCTATGTCGCACTAATTCCTCAGCTCATGACACAGCTCAGAGTCTCATTGCATAACTTTCAGTTGAATGTGTGAATTCCCTGTAGTGAACAAGCACCATGTTCAATATCCAGCATCCACAGCTAACATGCCTGGAGGGTATGATCTGCATGGCTGTTTAATGTAATCCTGATGCTCAATATTGGTGACTTGTTGACAGCATTGTTAATAATGCTGGAAAAGAAAACTCATTTCAGGGCACCAGAGAATGTCTTGACTCTTAATGGATTTGTGACAGACAGCACTTTGAAAGACAGGTTCCAATTGCTGAAGTCACAGCAACAGGAAGTGAAGGCTTCAGAATATTCACTAGGCTGAGAGAGCCAGGGCGACAGGCTGCTCTGAGCACTCTGAATGGCCTGCAACAGTTGAGAGGGAATTAATATATTCTAGCTGTGTGCTGAGAGAGAGACAGTCTGACTGGAGTCTATTCTGGTTCTGAATCTGACAGAACCTGCGTTCTGTACTTCACTGACTAAGGAGAATAGCTACAGAGATGAGTTTTCTACTGACAGCTAATCCACACAGCACCTGAAAGGGGAAATTTGGTGGTATTTCCTCAGGCTAGTGTGTGTGAGAAAGTGCTTGTCATGCCTGCACCTCTGGCACCTCTAGCACACCATTAGGGGGCATGCTGAGATCTGGGCTGCCCTCAGATGAAGACCCCAGGTTGGGCATGTCTGCAGAGGGTCTGCAGGAGGCAGAGGTGGAGTTGACCTTTGAGGATTCATCTGGGCATCAGGACCAGTCAGACTTGAAAGATGACAAACTGCCAGATCCCAGGCAAGGGCCAACTCAGCCCTTCTTGCCAGCCGTACTGGGGCCCACTTCACCAGGGGTGTCTAAACGGATGACTCACCAGAGTGATGGAGGCTGCAAAGGCATGGCAATCTGTCAGTTTGCTGGCAAAGTGCAAGGTTGGCAGCTCACTTTCAAAGTAGATGGCACACAGCTGAAGGCCTTTCCTCTGATGAGGGCTGAACCCAGCTGCAAACAATCTGCAACATTTTTAAAAGGCAGCTATGTGAGTTGGGGGATGAGAGGGTGCAGGATGGCACAGCAAAAGGCACATAAGTCAGAAAGGAGCATTGTACCATGGCAGGATCGAAAATGATCTTGGTAGCCATTTAACAGACCCTCATTCAGACTCCATGGTAATGTCAAGTAGCATTACCATTACCTTTTTAAGGCTGAAGATGAATGATATCAGCAAGGCTCAATGTAGGGCAGCAGTAGGCATGGACATGATGTCTTGAATGGCTACTGTACTGCTCCCAGGAGAAGGCAATGCCAAACCACTTCTGCCAAGGAAATCTGAACATAGCCAAATGATTGAAATGAATTATAGTGCCAGAGAGTGAGACCCCCAAGTCTGAAGACACTCAATATGATACTGGAGAAGAGTGTCGAAGTTCTTCAGCTTGATCTGGTCCTGATGACACATTTAGATCAAAGCTGCAAGGAAGTCCAAGTGCTGATATGGCCAGCATAGAAAGAAGGGGTCCTTGTTTCACAAGATTACATACTATTGGAACATGGAATGTCAGAAGCATGTACAAAAGGAAGCTGAATATTATTAAAGTTGAAATGAAGCATGCCTAACTTGACAACCTTGGAATAAGTGACCTAAAATTTAGGAAATGAGTTTACATGCAAGAATGGAATTATTTTGACACTCAAAAAGAGCATAGCTAAGTATGTTATAGGCTATAATCCAATCAGAGACTTGATTATATCTGTCATAAGTGGGCATATCATTCAAACATATGCATAAACCTCTGATGCAAAAGAAGACATAGAGGAATCCTATGGAAAATTGGCATTTGACACAATATCAAGAAAAATGTATCATTAATCATTCATGACTGGAATGCTAGAGCCTGCAATCACTCGATTGCAGTTTGGTCTGAAAACACATAATAAAGCAGAACTTACTGAGTTCTGTGAAGAAAATTCCCTGTTCATCACCAACATATGCTTTATGCAGCATAAACACAGGCTTTACACATGGACATCACCACCTGGACAATAGCAGAACTAAATTGATTGCATACTAGGAAACAGAAGATTGAGAAGTGTTGTCTAGTCAGCCAGAATACTTCCAGGAGCAGATTGTGGGATGCATCAGGAATTATTATTTTAGACTCTGTGGGTTAAGCTCAAGAAGTTGAACAAAACAGCAGTGAAAACAAGGTATGACCTTGATGGTATTTCAAAGAAATACCAGATCAATGTGAGCAGTAGTTTCAGTGCACTTAACCAGAGTGAACGTGAACCTAAGGAACTCTGGAATGAGATTAAAGACACAGTCAAAAATGAGGCAGCAAAAATATCCCTAAAGTTGTTAAGAAGAAAAGATCCAAGTGGCTTTCAGAGGAAGTGATGAGTATTGCTACAGAAAGTAGCAGGATAAAATCTTTAGGCATTAAACAAGAGACAAGATGGATGAACTCAGTATTTCAGTGTCAAGCTAGAAAGGACAAGGAAAGGTATCGTAACCAAAAATGTCAACAAGTGGGAGAACTTAACAAAGGGAAAAAAAGAGACCTCTTCAAAAACATTTGAGAAATCCCTGACAAATTCACGGCTAATGTGAGTTCTCACGAATAGCCAGGGAAGATTTCTCATTGAGACAACTGAGATGAAAGATAGATGGAAAGATTACATGAAACTCAGTAAAGCAAAGATTTTACATTGGAAGAAAAGTTGCTACAAATACAATATACAATGGAGCCGGAACCCTTAGAAAGTGAGATATGGTGAATATTGGTGAGTTAGCAACTGGTAATGCACCAGGTGAAGATGATGTGCCCATTGAAGATGATGTGCCCATAAGGCTGCAGGAAAGTCTTAACAGCACTTTATCAAGAAGTTTGGATTACAATTGTGGCCAACAGATAGCAAATGATCAATGTATATATCAATTTACAAAAATATAAGAAGGACGGTCTAATAATTAAACCAAACAGAAAGAAAAAGACCTATTGAATGGCAATACAATAGATATATTCATAAAAGAAAGAAAAGTGTCCTTTTTGTAGTTTTCCTTATCTGTTTATTCTGTAGGACTTCTGTCAAAACGGAATCCAGGTAATATCCATTTTCAGTGAGATTCTTTCTTCAGTGACAAGTCCTCTGAGTCTTCAGTATTTTTATAGGTAAGAATTTAAACCTTACATATAGTAATAATATAATACTGGCCACAAGTTCACATAGGTATAGGGATACTGGTCTGTATTGTTGTAAATATCAATTTACAACAAGGGAAATGCCAAATAATGTTACAACTATTGAACCATTGTATTAGTTTATCGTAAAAGCAAAATTTTACTTAAGATTCTACAAAAGAGAATAGAACCATACATGGAAAGAGAAATACTGAATTAACAGGTGGAATTTAGGAAAGGCAATCAAATAGCAAACATCAGATGGATCACAGATAGTTCAAGAGAATACCAAAAAGAAGTATACTTCTGCTTCACTGGCTACAAGACTGCTTTTGATAGCATACCATTCAGAGATTTGGAACACCTTAAGAAAAATGGGTGTACCACAACAACTAATCATTTTAATGTGGAATCTTCACAACGAACAAAAAGTTACAGTGAAAACTGTGTTTGGAGAAACAGAATGGTTCAAATTAGGAGAGGGAGTAGGACAAGGATGTGTTTTACGTCCATATTTTTTTAACTTCTAGGGTTGGGCACCCAAAACAGCTGGTCTCTCCTGGCGCAGTGAGCATCGTGCTGTGTGTGTGTGGGGGTGCGGGTGTCAGCGTGCTGGCAGGCACACGCACACAGGCACCTGTGTGTGTGCGCCCACTGGTGCACTGACACCAGCGCGTCCCCTCCCTCCCTCCATAGTGCGGCGCTCGCTGCACCAGGAAAGACCAGCTGCTTCGGGCGCCGAAGCGCCCAACCCTAGTCACAAGAGTAGTGCAGCTGGCCTTCTATCATGCCAAGCCAAACGACTAGCACCCTACTTGGCACCAGAACACCTAGCCACAGTGATCCATGCAATGGTCGCCTCTAGACTGGACTTCCGCAACTCGTTCTACACAGGCCTGCCCTTATCCTTGATCCGGAAAATGCAATTGGTGCAGAATGCAGTGGCCAGGATTCTCACCAACACACTATGGAGATCTCATGTCCGGTCTACACTTCAACGACTCAACTGGTTCCCAATTGAATTCCAGATCAGGCTTAAGGTGTTGGTTCTTACCTTCAAGGCCATATGCAGTCGGGCCCAGTATACCTGAGGGACCGTCTCTCTGCCTATACCCCCAAATGAAGAAGAAGAAGAAGAGTTGGTTCTTATATGCCGCTTTTCCCTACCCGAAGGAGGCTCAAAGCGGCTTACATTCGCCTTCTCATTCCTCTCATTATGCTCTGCCACTGCCAACTGGCTGGTGATCTCTGGCCCCAAACAAGCACATCAGTCCACAATGAAGGCCAGAGCTTTTTCCGTCCAGGCCCCCACCTGGTGGAACGAACTCCCTGAAGAGATCAGGGCCCTGCCTGAACTCCCACAGTTCCACAGGGCCTGCAAAAGGGAGCTCCTCCACCAGGCATTTGCCTGAGATCGACCACAGGTCCCCCTCAGACATTCCCTCCATGGCCTGAACCAGTCTGGCCTCTCTAGGGGTTTTAGCTAAGTTTCTGTTCTTGTTATATTGTTGTTGGTGTTGTGCTGTTTGGAACCACTGTTGGATTGTTATTGTTGTATTTGACTATGTTGGCTGTTGATTCGTTCCATGTATCCCCCTATGATGTTGTATGTAAACCGGCCTGTGCCATATAGAAGGGCGGTATAGAAATAAAATGAAATAAAATAAAATAATGGGGGGGGGATTGTGTGCATACCTGGGTCACTGCCAGTTGAAACTCAGAAGAGATGTCTCCAACACTCTAACACTCTAGGGTTTCACCAAGGGACAGGTGAAATTCTAGAGTGTCACTTCCAGTTTTTAATTGGAAATAGGGTTGCCAGCCTCCAGGTGAGGCCTGGAGGTCTCCAGGAATTACAATTGATCTCCAGACTGCATAGATAAATTCCCTGGATGAAATGGCTGATATGAAGTACTAGGGTACTTCCTCTCACTAAAACCCTCATTTGCTGGAAATACATAAGATTAGGACTGGAAAGAGCAGCCTATATGAATGTCTATCGTCATAGTTGTTCTTTCAGATTTCTTTGGCACAGCTCATTCTTAGAATTGCTTCAGATGCAATTATGACTTGATGCCATTTATGTACATAGGTAGGTCCTTGTATCCTAACACTTTGGTCAGCAAAGTGTGAAGCCTTCTTCCTGCCTCAAAACCATCACTCCATTTCAAGCAAATCTTTCCCCAGAGGCACTTAAATTGGAGTAAGACTCCATCTGGAGGAAAACTTCAAACTTTGCTGAGTGAAGTTGGGGGGTACAAAACAATTTCTCCATGAATGTGCAGAGTGCCTTTCCCTCACCATAGCAACTGATGCCTGTTTTCACATTCATTATAATCCCCCCCAATTTTTTTTTTACATTCTAGCCTACCTTTCTCACCTAGCATCAAGGAGGATAACACAGTGAAGCAAAGCCCAGTAGCACCTGTAAGACCAACACAGAGGGCCATTCCGCACCGGGATCCATGTTGCAAATTGTTTGCGGGATGAAAAATCGCCATTTTAAATAGTGGAATTCGTAGTTATGCATACCTGCCTTTGTAGTGGAATCCAGTTGCGTTTCTATCGTTTCCCACAGGGTTCTGGTCTTGGCAAAAATCACTAGAAAGGAAGCGCTATTGCTGAGCTGTGTCCCGCCCCTGGCCGTCAAGCAGCCAATGGGCGGCCGTTATCATGCTCCCAAACAGCCCCTTTCCCTTTAAGGAAGGTTTTTTAAAAAATAACAAAACACACACCCGTTGCAACGAATCTGCGTTGATTTGTTGCAATGGAGAGACCCATCCAGCTAGCAGGTGGTGTTTGAGCTGCCGGTTCATCGTTGCCACGCTCCCCCCGAGTGAAAAAAAAAATCCCCCCCCCCTCACGGGCTCGATTTTTGCGGATCGGTTTCAGGAGTGTTGCAGATTGTCAACGACGTTGTGCATAACGGCAAAACTGTAGTGATTTCAATTAGTAATCATTGTGCTATTTTGGACGAATGCGGAACGGCCCAGAATCATTCAGGGCATGAGTTTTCGAGTGCAAGCACTCTCAGGTGCTTGCACTTGAAAGCTCACTCCCTAAATAAATCTTTGTTGGCCTTAAAGATGCTACTGGACTCTGATTTTATTGTACTACTTCAGACCAACATGGCTACCCATTTGAATCTACAGTGAAGCAAGGCTTTCTTCCACAGCAGATTGCAGGATTCCTGTGTAGGTTTCTATAGTCCCTCTTTCTGAGAATGAGAGTATTCTGCTTACCCATTACTGTAGCATTGGGGGAACAGAGGGAAAGAAATCTTTGTACTTCTGTGCCATTGCTAAACCATGTGCCAATTTCTCTGTATCTGACTATTTCTCTTTTTTCCCATTATAATCCCCGAACAGAGGAAAAATGCATACTTCAGAAGAGTAGAGTAAGATTTGATTTTGCCAGGTGTGCCTGGATCAAGGAGCTGATGCACATACACATCAGTTGCTCAGTTTATGTGCTGAAAGTGAAAGAAGCTATTTAAGACGTGTTTTAACCTGTCTATCTCCAGCTAAGGATTCAAAGCTACTTACAATAATTTTTACAAATAATATAAATTACAATAAATTACAGCTACCATTGCATACACATTGCCTAGTTGGAGATTGTGTGGTTAGGTAAGCAGAGAATTCCCAACATTATGTGACTGGCCATAATATTTATTTTAAAAAGAAAATAGGCATCTATTTGTGCCTCCCTTTTATGTTCAATAGGGACCCAAAGCAACTTAAAATTAGGGAGATGCCCCAGGGGGGTGGGGATCAGTACTTTTCAGATACGAGGTTTTCTGATTCAGTATGACATGACTCAAATGAATCACTCATTTGGTATATTGATTTGAGTTTGGCCAATTCAGGAAACTCAAACTGATTCAGCGGAAACAGTCACCAAACAGCTGATCCTACTGCAAAGAGAAGCCTCTCCATGGATCAGCTGTCTGGTGGTCCTACCCCCCACCTCCATACCCTTTCCAGGCAGTGGAGAGCTTGGTATTTGCGGCCTGGGAAGGGTCTGTCAAAGCTACCCCCAGACCCCTCCCAGGCAGCAGAGATCAAACTCTCTGCTGTCTGGGAAGGGTCAACAAGGTAGCTCTTCTCTACCAGATCCTCACCCCACACCCTCCCTAGGAAGGGTATATGAGACATTTAAAGAGCTGTCCCCATCCAGACCCTTCTCAGTCAGTGGAGAAAAAGTTCTCAGCTACTTGGAAAGGGTCTACTGAGGCAATTAAAGAACCACCAAACAGCTTATCCTCAGAGGGTGGGTGGGTGGGCCTCGCCTCGCCTCGCCTCCCCTGGCTGTTGAAAGCAGAATCTCCACAGCCTAGGAAGGGTAGGGGGCATTTAAAGACCATGCCAAACAGCTAATCCTCAGAATCAGGTGTTTGGCAGGGTCCTTCTCAATGCCCAAATCTTGAACCAGCTAAATCAAGCCTGGGTCAGTTCAGGCTTCTGTCATTCGGCTGGTTGAGACTGGTGGGATGTTTGATTTGGCTAGAATAAGCCTAAAAAGTAAACAAATCAGCATTGATTTGAATATTTTCAGGCCTGAGTCAAATTGCCCATCCCTACTTACCATATCAGCTCTATTTTATCCTCATAATAACTACCATATGCAGGAGGTAAGGCTAAGAGTATATGACTAGTGTGCTAAAGAGTCATGTGGCATCTGAGAGACTAACAGATTTTCTGAGCATTCTTTGTCTGGTGAATATAGCTAGTCATGTTTGTAGGGGCAGATTAACACAACGAACTCACTAGAATTTGACACGTAAATTGATGTTCACTGGCTCTACAGAGCCTCCATAGATTAAGACTGAGCAAGACTTCTAAGTGACTTTTGATACCTTCTGGACCACCTATCTGAATTGGGAGGCACCTTTCTGTGATGGTTCCAGTCCTTACGTGGAAGGTAGGTTTCAATAGTTTGAAAGCCCAGTCGATTGCTATGGGATTGCTGTTCAGGTTCTTGGCCTCTGGCCTCTGCAGCCTTGCAAGGTTCCATCTTGTTTTCTATGCTCTTTAACAACTGTTGTACACCTCTTGAACTCTATGGGTGCTCTTGGACCCAGGCTGACTGGTGAATAAGTAGGTAGCAGCTGTGGTCAGCAGTACCTTTTATGAGTTTTTGCTTAATAGACAGCTGCAGCCTCTCCTGGGCAGAAAAGATCTAGCTGGAGTTGTGCATGCCCTGGTTTCATCAATGAGATTATTGCAATGTATTCTATGTGGGCTGTTCTTGAAGTGTTCAGAAACTTCAATAGATCCAGAATTCTGCAGCCAGGATGTTTACTGGAATGAATCATAGGAACTATATATTTCCCATGTACACTGGCTTCGAAATTGCTATATGATTTGGCACAAACATACCTGAAGGAATACACAGTCTTTTACATACCCACTCAGCTATTACAGTCATCTTCAGAGGCATTCAGATGCCTCACCTTTTGAGATTAGGTGGGTGGCAACTTGGGGAAGGTCTTTCTCACTGATGGCACGAAACATTCTGGAATACTCTCCCCCAAGGAGATTCATTGCTCCCCTTCTGTTGCTGTCTCCTACCAGTGGATGAAGACTTTTTCTCCCATTTGGCATCATCTGATTGATCTCTCCTTCCTTCCATGCTTTTGTATGTATTTCAGCTGTTTTGCATGTATTTTAACTGTTTCTAATGCTTTTATAAGTTGTTTTAATTATATATTTTAGGAGGGGTGTGGTTTTTAATGGTTTTATAATATAATTTTATCATGCATGGTACAAATGGTTAGCCACCTCAGTAGCTCTAGTAAGGGGAGTAAGGTGGGGTACAAATTTTGTAAAGAAATAACATGAATTTATAAAAAGAGTCCCAAGGTTGTTGGAAGAGTAATAAATATGGCATACAATTAAACCTACAAATCTCAGTTGCTGAAACATGAACCCATGCTATGCTGGATGCAGATTAGAAGATCATACTGGCAGCAGGTGGTTTGTGAGGAAATGTGCATCTTTCTTGAAATAACAAACTGGAGAATTCAGAAGCAATCTAGGCTCTCGCAGTGCACAAGACAAATGTTGAAGGTAAGACATCCCAATGGGTCTTCTTTGTTTTGTAAATAAAATAATATATCAAATCTTATCAACTAGAAGCAGTGAATTACAGAAAAGAAGAGCTAATGGCATATGCTCCTTATAAAAAGATACAGAGGCAAAAGAGAAGAAGGCGGTCAACAGAGATTATCCCAGATTATTAAAAGAATGGGGAGTATGAATATTTTAAGGAGGGTTTTTTTTTTAAACTCAGGAAACTTTTTGTGGATTCTGGGATATGGTGATAACAAGCCCAAACTGGTCTTGATGTAGACTCAAGGAAGTTTTCAGTAATAAGAAACTGGAGGGGGTTATTTGCATGCTGGGGATATCTTTGAGCCATGATGGGGTTCCTAGCTCACGCACAGAGGTGTCTAGTGCATTGTCTGGTTGTTGTCATCATTAAACACATTACATAGAAGCCTCTGAATACGTACATTTTAACATTCTAAATTTGGGAGGCAAATTTCCTCGAGACCAAACTGGTCAGGGATTCTGGGTTTTCTTTGGGGGGGCATAATCTAGGCATGGAATAAAGGTCACGGGGGCAGGTAGTTGTGAATTTGCTTGTTTAACGTTCATTGAGTCTGGAAGTGCTCTTGATTAATGTGCAGTTGATAAAACATTGATAATCGTGGCTTTAATCAAGAAGTAAGAGGCCAACCTGACAATGCATCCCAGAGACATGATTTTTGGATGCTTAGGTGGAGAGGGAACTGGTTAGAAAACCACAAACAGAGAGTAGTTGTCAATTGTTATTCATCAGATTGCAGAGGGTGGGCTGTGGGGGTGCCACAGGGCTCGGTACTGGGTCTGGTACTTTTCAACATTTTTATCAATGATCTGGATGAGGGGGTGGAGAGGCTCCTCATTATTGCAGGTGACACCAAACTGGGAGGAGTAGAGAACACCCCAGAAGATGGAGAGAGAATTCAATGAGATCTGAACGTGCTGGAAAAGTGGGCAAATTAGAACAAGATGCAATTCAGTAAGGATAAGTGCAGAGTTTTACATCTGGGCTACAAAAATTGGAAGCATATATACTGGATGGGAGACATACTTCTGGGTGGCAGTGTGTGTGAATGAGATCTTGGGGTACTTATGGACTGTAAGGGAAATATAAGCAGACAGTGTGATGGAGCAGTAAAGAACGCAAATGCAGTATTGGGCTGTATCAACAGAGAAATCATATCAAAATCACAAGGTGTAATAGTCCCACTATATAACACATTGGTCAGGTCACACCTGGAATACTGTGTACAGTTCTGGAGACCACACTAATCCTCCACTGAACAGGGGGGCAGACTAGATGGTCTGTATGAATCCTTCCAACTCTATAATTCTGTGAGACAGTGAGGCTTAGTGGGGATATCAGGTTGCAGCTTAGCTTTATTTGATACATCAATTCATAGCTTTTGACCTGCAGAACAATGGCATAGACTAGAGGTTCCTTTTTCATACTATCTCGTATCCTATTTTCTATGGCAATTTCCAGAATTTGTACTAAGAAGGCTGAAAAGTAAGGTCCTCTGTATACCAGCTATGAACAGCCAGGGTGAAAAGAAACATTTCTTGGTTGCTGCGCTCTCTCCCTAGAACACCATCACCATGGAGGTTTGCCCATTTCTTAGCTCAGTTTAAAAACAATATTGTTGCTATTGTTGAAGCACTATAAATTGATGCCAGTGGGAGATGTTTGATAGCCAGGAAAATATAGACAGGTAGTCATTTAAGTGAGCATTTCAGAAGTACGTGTGTGCATTGACACAAGTGTGTGCGTGCGCAGAGAAGCTCTCCAATATTTGAAACCACCAGCCATGTTTGGAATAGGAAGAACGGAGACAGTGTAAATTAGGCAGGAAACAAATGACTGATCCTCTACCATGTGCATCTGGCTACTGTTTCAGCTTCATATGCTGAGCATAGCAGGGTGTTTTCAAACACACAGAATACTCTCTGTTGCATAGTAGGTTGGTGAATAAAGCCTTGTTTACCATTTTGAATATTACTGCAACAGGCAAACCTTGGCTGGGAGCAAAGGAGGAATGATTTGGGACTTGCAATGCCTGTGTGACAGATTGCCAAAATGAAGCAGAAGTGATTCCTTTTAGCAGTAGTTAGCGCTTTTGTGCTAGAGCTCTTTGTAGATTAGTAACGGCTTTAATAATAATAAAAAATAGTGTCCTCACAACTGTCCAGCATGGTGCATTTAATTATCAGGTAAAAAGATTTCCCCCCCACCAAGGCTCCATTTAATTATTTGATTGCATAGTAGCCAAAGAGTGTAAGAGGGTTGTAGCCAGAAGGCACTTCAAAGCCATGCCTTGATGTTTATGAGAGGGCATAGTGGTTTCTGAAAGCAGGAGATTTTTTTTTAAATTAAGCCCCTCCTTATGATCCTGCCAGCAAATCTCCCCACCAGAAAAAAAAGCATAAAGAGCGGAATCCCCTGCCAAAGGGTGGTGGTGATGGGGGTGGGGAGAGAAGTTCAAAGAGATCAGAGAGTTTTAGTGTAAAGTTTAGAGTTTATGGTGTGACTAGTGGCTATGGAGATTCACTGTTTGAATTCTTGTTTATTAGAAACAGTCCCCCTGCCTTTCACAGTGTTTTGAAGGACATGAGAAATGAGCAGGCACTTCCATATGGCACCAGGTACAGTCTATTGAGTCCTATCTATTGGCTTTATCACTCGTTCCCCCACCCTGTTCAAAAGCAAAGGAAATTCAAAGGAAAGGACTGGGCAAAACATTTAAAGATGTCAAACAGAGAGGAGCTCCCCCCCCCCCTCCAGGTTTTAGTATAGTAGGCAGCAGGCAAGCCTTAGAGGGGAAACACAGTCATATCATCAAAGAAGGAAGTTGTAAAGGCTATTCATCAATGTATCTCAAATTAAACTCAAGCATGGGTGGTTTTGCCTTTGGGCTAGGCTTTTGACATGTATGGCCATTACTTGGTCATCAGAGGGGATCAGTGATGGCTGCAGCGGTCATACTTATTTCGCAATGTCATTATGTATCGTTACATACTTACATAGGAGGTCAGCTCAGGGATATTGTTAATCTCTCCCTTTCTACTGGGGAGTTCCCTGCGCTGCTCAAGGAGGTGGACCTGTGGGATCCTGCCAACTACCACCCAGTTTCTGGGGAAGGTGGTTGAACAGGCTTGGAGGAAACTTCGGCCCTCGACCCATACCAGTCTGGCTTCCATCCTGGCAACAGGGTGGAGACAGTGTTAGTCGCCCTTTTGGATGATCTTCAGCGCCAGCTGGATTGAGGTGGTTCAGCTTTCCTCATTTTGTTAGATCTGTCAGCTGCATTTGATGTGGTCAACCAGGAGCTGTTAGCCCACCGCCTCACTGGAACAGGGATACACTCCTTTCTCCAAGATGGGATGCAGAGGGTTGCAGTGGGGGATGAGTTGAAGTTCCACAGGGTGTGATGCTCTCTCCTATTCTTTTAAACATCTTTGTGCCCTCTGGCCCAACTGGTCTGAAACTATTGGCCAGTCTGTCATCAGTATGCTGGTGATACCCATATCTATCTCCTTATGGACGGCCACCCGGATCTCCTCCGGATCTCTCCAGAACCATTTGCTAGATGTTTGGAAGCTGTGACTGGATGGCTTGAGCAGAGTTGCCTGAGACTCAACCCCTCCAAGACTGAGGTCTTATGGCTGGGAAGGATGGAATCGGACCAGGCAGTGCATTTACCCCTACTGGCAGGGATTCAACTTCAATCGTGTCACAATTCAGTGTGGGGGTTACCTTAGATGCCTCGCTAACTATGGAGGCATAGGTCAAGAAGATAGCTAGCCGGGCATTTTTCCATCTTCGCCAGGCTCAGCTACTAGCACCCTACCTTTCGCCTGAACACCTAGCCGTGGTGATCCATGCAATGGTCACTTCCAGAATTGATTTCTGTAACTCGCTCTGTGCAGGCCTGCTCTTGACCCTGACCCCAAAATTGCAGCTGGTGCAGAATGCAGCTGCTACGGTCCTCACTGGAACATTGTAAAGGGCTCATATTCAGCCAGTGCTGAGGCAGCTGCATTGGCTACCAGTTGTGGCTCAGATCAGGTTCAAGGTCTTGGTATTGACCCAAGGCCATTCACGGTCTGGGACCCACATATATGAGGGACTGCCTTGTCCTCTATGTCCCTGGCAGGGCCTTGCACTCTTCAGGCTCCAATTTATTGACCATCCCTGGCCCTAGGGAGGCTCTCCTGGCCTTGACCAGGGCCAGGGCTTTTGGTCCTTGCCCTTACCTGGTGGAATGAGCTCCTGGGGGATCTGTGGGCCCTTGGAGAGCTTTTTTGCTTTCTGGAGGGCCTGAAAAATGGAGCTCTTCCACCAGGTTCATGGTCAGGGCCAGTGCTAGAGCAAATGGTATGGGTCCCCTCTCCTGTTGGTGTCCAACATCTTGACGCCGATCATCTGGTTCCCCCCCATGCTGCTTCTGAAAAGTATTGTATCTTAACACAAGCCCGTGGCGCCGTGGGCGCCGCGGACTAAATAAAACAGTAAGCCCTTGGAAGGCAGGCTGTGTCCGGGATGAGGAAGGGTGCCGATTGGCCCCTTCCTCTGGACAGACTATTGGAGGGACCAATCGGCAGGCGCAAAGCGCCTGCCGATTGGTCCTTCCGATTCCCTGCCAGAGCAACTGCGAGCCGCGCACAGCGCGGCTCGCAGTTGCTCCTTAGCCGGTGGCTTGATGCCTTAGGAGGCGCAAAGCGCCTCCCAAGGCGTCAGGCCGCCGGCAAGGGAATCCCCGGCAGCCGCGCACAGCCGTGCCCGGCGCCCTGAGGCGGCGAGAGACGCGACGCTGCTTCCCGGGGGGGGGGGGAGAGTCCCGGGGATAGCTTCCCCATGCTCCCACAGCACAACCACCCCCTCCCTAGGTGTGCTCCGTGCCTAGGGAGGGCCCTTTTCACACCTGTTTATTTCCCCTGATTCACAGGCTCCAGCCTGAGGTGCGCAGCGACAGAAAGCACGTGGCCCCATGCCTGCCGAGAATGGCCTGTCAGACCCAGGAGACGGGGGGGGGGGGAAAGCCACGCCCAGCCCCTGCTGTCCGACTTCCCAGACAGACAGGGCTGCTAGAATCTCCCCCCCCCCCTCAAGGCAGAGATGCGTGCCCAGAGATCCACAGCATGACACTCTCACCCTGCTTCAGAGGCACAAGGCTGAGCTGCACGCAGAAAGCGAGAGAGCAGGACATATTTACACCAACTGCAGAACTCGCGGGGCTTTAAGACCCAGGGGACACTTACTGGTGGGGGTAGGAGAAAGAGAGGGCTGCCTGGAGACAGGGATTTTCACCCAGCTACAGAGGCACAGCTGAGTTCAACAGAGAGAGAAAGACACAAACCTCACACAGGACAAGACAGGTACACAGACAGACCACCAGACATGGGAGGAGAAATTTGCTTCCACTTTGCTCAAAGACAAGCAGCCTACGGAGAGGGCAAGTCATGCAGGGAAGGGAGGCTTGGAGATGGTGAGCCACGCCTTCTCCTGCCACTAGGGACTGCCTGCAGGGACTACCCTCCCTCCAACTAATGGCAACCCTCACCCCTGCTCGAAGAAAACATGCCACCTCCTCTCCAACTCTCCCTGCCCCTGCTTGGGTCACTGGGGGTGGGGGGCATTGCTCTCTCTCTCTCCATTTCTCTCTTTCCATGTCATTCTCTCCCTGCCTTTCTCCCCCCTCTCTTTCTCCCCATATTTCACTCTCTCTCCTGTCTTTCTCCTTTTTCCTCCCATTCTTGCTTCCTTTTTCTCTTTACTTTCCTTTCTCTCACTCATTTCTCTGACCTCCCCCAATGCTAGCGCCCGTTGTATTTCGGACTACAATGGGCTATTAATCTAGTTAGTATATAATGGTTTTTGCCATCTGTGGAAGTTACTGTATTTGATAATGGGTTTTTTAATGGGATTGTATTGTATTGTTTGGATTTTTATATAACCCGCCGTAAGCCAGCCTCTAAGAGTGGCGGGCTAGAAATCTAAAACATAAATGAAAGTTTTTTCTTGAAAATAATTTTTACCAATAATTTTTACACACACATACACAGGGATAAATGTAAAGGGACATTTTAGCATCTTTGGGATACATGTCTTCAGTGCAGTGATTATAGGCAAACATAGTGCAGTGCATATAGGAAAAAAATACAGAATACTTGCCCATAAGTGAATCCACAGGCTATATTGTTGAGCAGTCTGAGTAAAGCTTTCACCCACATATCAGAATAAAACAATTTTCTTCTTTACTGTAGGTTAATCTTAGGTGGCATATATTGCAGAGAATAAGAGGAGACAATCCGGATCTTACTCATGTTGGACAAAATATCATAGCAAAGAAAAACCCCTGCAGACCAGGCTCATGTGATCACATTTGCACAGAATAATTATGATCAGGCAGGGAGGCTGGTGGCCATTGTCTTTGGACTGGGACAGGGAAATGCAGGAAAACATGCTGTTTGGAAGCTCCATTGCCACTGTGCTGCATCGGCAACCACAGCTACAATATGGAAACTATAGAAGGCTGTCCCCATGTGGAAAAAACTGACATTAAAACAGCAGCTGCCATCCCACATAACAAATAAAGGCTGTTGTTTGTAATGCCCACAGTTTTTACTAGACCAAACAAATATATCATATGTGCAATATACTTTCTGTATATATTCCAGAATTTTAAAGATGAATAAGTATTGATAATTAAAAGGTTAATTTTCTGGGTGATTGCATTATAGAACAATGAAGCATAAGGCCACAGGATACAATGTGCAAGGCATTAACCAAAAATATTTATTTAAAGCTCTTATTGCACTCAATAAGATTGTAGAGGCCGGTGTGCTCCCAAGATGTTATGTTCTCACTGTCACCCATGTGTGAACCACCTGAGGATATTCCTCTTTGCTACCCAAATCTTCAAGGTCAAGGGTGCTTTAGAAACTTCAAGGATTGATGGGAAAAAGTGAACTTAATTTTAGATCCTGTTTTCCTTAAACCCAGCCCAGCTCCAGTAAAATCAGATTGAAATGCCTCCAGCTACTGATGTTTGGAGGCATTTAAAGTCAGATCAAAGCCTCCTTAACTAGTCCTTTTTGGTAGCACATTTGATGAGAAACACAGGTGCTCCAAAATATTAAGCTAGCAGCCAGACTGGTTCTAAATGCTGCCCTAAATGATTGCCTCTGATCCCCTCAAATATCAATCAAGAGGAGAAAATGATGTTTTAATAGAGTCATGATTTTTCTCTCTCTCTTGTTCTGGTTGTGATTTGAGCTGCTTTCCTTTCAGTTATTAACGTTTCGACTTACTGATTGTTGTTGATAGTTGCGGTGGAAAGAGTCAGTCCCTTGAAAGATGATATTCTGTTTAAAATTCTGAATACACTAAATGCGGTGAGCCTAGAAGACAGAATGACCTTGCTGGGGACATCTTCAACAGAATAGCTGACTGGTACATGACCAAATTGCATGCACAAACATACACCTGTGTTTTGCAAGCTCAGACACCTGTTTGGAATTTGAGCATGCCCAACACCTGCATGCAAAGAAGTGCTGGTATTTGCCTAGCAATCAAAAATTTCAGCATGGCTGTGGTTTCAAACATTGCCATTTGTGCAAAGGAATGTACTTTTCAACAGGCATGAAGGATTTTTTTTTTAGCCAAAAGGAGAAAGTAAAAATGAAACAAAATCTGCAAAAATACAGAAGTCATGGAATTTGTATTTGCTTGCAATGTTTCTATATCTCCCCGAGCAGAGATCTCTTTGAAAGACAAAAGAAAGCAAGGAGGAATGCACTGAGGTCAGAAGCAAAAGGGGAAGGACATGAAAAAAATCTCTAAGGAGTGTTAGAAATATGAGCCCTTTTCAGACATTACATCTATATACAGCTCAGTTACCATGTGTATTGAAAGTGTGTGCTACCCACAGTATTTCCAACATACATGGTGACCATACTTTGCATACATGTTGTGAAGCCCTTTCTCCACTCACACGGAGTGCCTGCAACCCGCTTAAACCTCCCTCTCAGGTTCTGGTTTACAAGTAGGTCAGGACATCACATTTCTCCACCCTTCTCACCTCTTGACAATTTTCCCTCTCACATCCTCTCTCTCACACATAGAAACATCGGTAAACTAGTTAATTCAGCCCCATTTAATAACAGGCCCTCACTCACACAGAGTTATTGGAGTTAGGAGCTCAAATGCTGCTCCATTCATAACCTGCCATGATTTATTCTGAAATTAATGTTTATGTTATTAACATAACATGGAAGATAGTAAAGGAGAAGTTACAATATTTCATTTCCACTGAATTTTAGAACTGTGGTAGTATTCCTGCAACTGGGATCCTTTGGTTAGAACTTGAATATTTCTAGCCCCACTACAAGCAGGTCTTCTGCACAGTTTCATTCAGCTAGACACCCTCCTTTCCCCCCTCAATTCCCCCACTACCAGCTCCCAGCCCCAGTTCTTAGCTCCTTTTTTACAACAGCCAACTCACTAACCCTGATTGGTTGCACCGAGGGAGAGGTGGAGCCTCCCTCGTCTGTCACACAAGTTCATCTTTGGTACACACAAGCAAGAATCTTGTAGGAACAGACAAACTAACATAACTTATGTTCTGTTCAGTAGATTTCCGTGGGTGGAAGAGGTGGGGAGGTTTTTCATAGTATTATGCCTTATACTGAGTCCAATTAGATCTATCAAGGTCTGTATCATCTGTTCTGCTAGATCAGTGGTCGGTACCCCTTTGGGGGTCGAACGACCCTTTCACAGGGGTCGTGGCAGGGCAAGCAGCTTGGCGGGAGGGCGCTGCCACTGTTGCCGCTCCTCCTGCAGGGCCCCACATTCGGCCACCAGCTGCTCCAGCAGTGACTCCAGCGCAGCACAGTCTCCCACCAGGTGCTCCAGGTGGCGGCGCAGCTCAGTGGGACAAGAGGCAGAACTGAACTGAGAAACCTGGAAAAAAAACAATTTATATACAATCATGAACAATGGATCTTCACGCCATTGGTCACTTTTGGTTTAATTTCTGTGAAAGAACACTTGCATAATTTTATGGTTGGGAGGTCACCACAACATGAGGAAGTGTATTAAAGGGTTGTGGTATCAGGAAGGTTGAAAACCACTGTGCTAAATGCATCTATCCAGGTCACAGGTTTGCGTCTTTCACATCACTTATGGCCTGTTCCTGTTAACTAAATATGCTGGAGTTGGAACCAGAGACCTTCTGTGCAAAGCTGATGGTCTCCTATTGAGCCATGCCGTGCCTCATATCTCTGATCCCCAAAAAGCAAAGAAAGATTTCATCAGCATCTCTCACCACACTCTGCTCTGATCCCATTATCTACCCTTGCCTGTTGTAGTACAAACTAAAATGTCTACATCAGGGGTCCCCACCTTTGATGAGTCTGCAGACACTTTTGAAACTCTGAGATGTATTAGTGGATGCCACTAAAAAATGAACCAGAACTAATAAAAAATGGGATTGCTTTCACTTTCCAAGCAAGGAGAAGCATTTGTTTTTAGCATGGCCACAGGGAAACAATGATAAAACCTTGTTGTATATACTGCCAAGTACAGCAAGTACAAAATCAACATAAGCACATGGAACATATAAGGACCAAAAAACAGATGTGTTTTGACTCCTAAGGAGTCTTTCTCAGTGGTCAAAGAAGTTTAAATGCATTTGTGTGATATAGAATAGAAATACATAAGAATTGGATTTGCAAGGTGGTAAAAAAAAACCCTCAAGTAAATAAAAGATGTTATAATGAGCATTTATGAAAAATCTAATTGTAGATTAGCCTCTTGTGGCGCGGAGTGGTAAGGCAGCCGTCTGAAAGCTTTGCCCATGTGGCTGGGAGTTCAATCCCAGCAGCCGGCTCAAGGTTGACTCAGCCTTCCATCCTTCCGAGGTCGGTAAAATGAGTACCCAGCTTGCTGAGGGGTAAACGGTAATGACTGGGGAAGGCACTGGCAAACCACTCCATATTGAGTCTGCCATGAAAACGCTAGAGGGCGTCACCCCAAGGGTCGGACATGACTCGGTGCTTGCACAGGGGATACCTTTACCTTTACCTTAATTGTAAAAAATGGTTTAAATATATTTATTAGTATTTTTTATTATCAGCTAGTATAAAAAAATAAAAGTGGTGGTTACTTGTTAGAAAGTGAAAGTCCAACTGATATGTATAAGAATGACTAATATGGAGCCCACATTGCGAAATACTGTTTAAAAGACACCACTCTGTAAAATAGACCAAAAGTTTAGTAGTTGTAATCCAAATACTAAAAACTGATTCAAAATGCCCATATTCTAAGCAAAGATGTCTCTATACAAACCCCAGTGTTGCCTGACTCTCACTCAAAGTGCATTCTCATGTGAAGAACAGCAATGGTTGGATCCCTGACATACTATACAAGTGCATTTCAACTTATTTGACTACTGAGGACAACCCCCCTAGAGGTCAAAACATATCTGGGTTTTGAACCTTTTATGTTCCATGTGTTTATGTTGAATCTATACTTGCTGTACTACATGGTATATACAACTGAGGTCTTATCAGTGATTTAAACTCTCGTTATGTGCATGTAACCATAATAAATATTTGGATTTTATAGTGTAATGTTTTTTTCCCCCAACTCATCCTTTAAGGTTCCTAACTTGTCTTGTCAGGATGGGGTTCTGGTTCCCTGTTTGGTTGTTCACAGAGAAACACTGCTAACCCCAGAGATACTAACAAGTCTACGTCTTGAGCTGGCTGTGATGCACCTGCCTAGGAAGAACTCGGCCCTGTGCTGGGCAATCAGCATGCATGGAACAATCCGAAGTTTTGTATTTCATTCTATCCCATTCAAAACCCTGTTGCAAAGTATAGGAAATCTGCAAGTGCACACCCCTGATTGGAGTGCACAGATGGCCCAAGGCTGCTTAAAAGAATGTCCCTTTAAAGTTTAAAAAGCTGGTGCATCACAGGTCACTTATGCACAGTGAAAGCCTTCCTGACCCAATTTCAGATATTTCTAGTAGGGGGGGGGGGTATTAGGAAGTACTGGGGAAAGCTTTCTGGATATAGGCTGTTCCTAATCCAATAAATGATTGGATATTGCATCAAGTTGTCAATCTCTGATTACATAATCCTACTCCAGCATCACTGAACGGCTGATCCTAAGCAATGCTTTGCTTCTTATTGTCACTACCCAAAAGGTCTCCTTTAAACAAAACCCAGTAGGAATTCCACTCCCCCCCCAAATCCACAAAACCAGTAAAAAAAGGCCAGCCCTACGTACCTGTGCATTTGTGCCGCTGGCGTGCCGGTGGCCGCGCTTCCCTCTCCCCCCCCCCTCCCGCAGCAAGAAGCTTGCCGGGCAGCAAGCAAATCGGCTGCTTTGGCGGACGATTTGCTCACGGCCTGGAGAGCTTCTCACTGCGGGAGGGGTGGAGAGAGGGAGCCGCGGCCCGGTGCCAAGGCCTTTGCGGCCCGGCACCAGGCCACAGCCTGGGGGTTGGGGATCACTGCCTTATATGGTCTGGGCCCTGCATATCTACAGGACCATCTCTCCCAGCATGTCCCCTGAAGAGCTTTATGTTCTTGATGATCCCTGTCCCCAAAGAAATATGGCTGGCCTCATCCAGAGCCAGGACCTTCTTGGCCTTGACTCCCACCTGGTGGAACAAGTTTCCAGTAGAGACCTGGGCCATGATGGAACTAACAACATTCTTCAAGATCTTTAAAATGGTTCTCTTCCACCAGGACTATGGTTGAGGCCAGAAAAACTGAGGAACAACTATGCGCGTTCCTCTGCCTCTCCACTCCATTTCCTTCTTTCTATTCTGGTTTCCCCACCACACTTTTGGAGACCATCCCACCATGATGTAAGAAAGAATGGCTAGCACAACAATGGTGGGAGTAGAAAATGGCAAAATGCTAATTAAAAAAATGTTTTAAATTGGTCTTAATGTAAATGTATGTTTTAAACTGCCTTGAGGCTGCTTGTGTGGAGGGGCAGTCTAGAAATTAAAGCATAAATAAATAAATACACAAGCAAGGGTTTTTTTTGTGTATATTTTTAAGTTCTAGTCAACTGAATGCACACGCCTAGTTATGTTCTATGGCTACAATAACAATAAACGCAAGTTCCTTTAATTTCTTTAGCAAAGAGAATAGACCTTCTCTACCTTCTGCTTCCAATTATATAATCTATTTGAATCCTTTATTGACCATCTGGTAGTGTCCATGTATACAGTCATCCATTCAGTTGCCTGAAACATGTGTTCACAATGAATAACTTGTTGTTTTCATAGAATTCTATTAGCTGTTGTCCCGCTTTGTTTTATGCTCTTAACCCAAATTTTCCAATAATAGTGGATTCTACTTTTGAATTCCAGTCACCTATGATTATCAACAGAGTCAAACCAATAGCACTGTGCACATATGCAAAACCTCAGTTGAAGAGCCTCACCAAATCTCCACTTAAGATAAGTTATGTTCACCTTTCAGGTGATGTGGAACTCCTGCGCCTGCTCAACCCCCAACTCCCATCTTTCCAAAAGAGCAGCCCCACTCATGGACCATTTCTACATTAGGAGACATCCCCCCCCTTTTAGTCTCACTTTGGATTTTGATTGCATGCTGCGAGTTGAAATTTGCTTTCCGCATTTGGGATTTCCTCCCCTTATTTCCCAGGTTAAAATTCGCCATGTGTTTTCCACACTGAGAGTTGGAGGCAGCCTCCAAAGAAACTAAAAGGTGGTAAGAAAAAGAGCAACACAACTAAAAGCCCAGGCAAATAATAATATTGTAATAGTGTTGTGTACAAGTTGAAAGGGTAGTCATCAAATAAGGTTAGGGGAAGTGTTCCATAGGCAGAATGGAAAAGTCCTTTCTGTGCCTGCCCATTTATGGAAGGGGGAAGGGCACACAGAGCAGAACACTTGAAAACTGATTAGGCTTGGGAATCCCAAAAGCTAATCAGAAATTTTCCAGTGGTTATCATCAAGGATCAATTTACCCCTAGAAATATTCCATTTCTCCATCAGTCCAAACCACATGACAAGGGCAGATTGGAGTATTTAGATGAATCACCACATCTTGTGCAAAGAGAAAGCCTTATCAAGAATATGATCTATTGCATTAATTAGGTCTGTAATGTTCTGAGGCAGTTTCACTGGTACCATGGCCTCCATGAATCCTTTAACATCTCATGACAAGTCAGCTTCATTATGGCTATTGAAGTCCCCAGAGAACACAAAGCTTGTGGTCATCAACAAAAGATCTGCCTCTACCAATTCAGGTAGGGAGATCACTGAGCAATGGAGTGAGTAACATGCCAACAGAATCCCTGTTCTGTCCTGAGTTGCAGTTACGAGGAACATACATTCAGAATTGGACCTCTGATTCACAAAGCACTGTAGAGGCTGATAGACAATAGTCACTTCCCTTGCCCTTAAGTCTGGTTAAATGCTCCATCAAGAACCGTAAAAGGCATGGACAGGACAGAGCTTCCCTTCCCTCTTTGTTCAGTCATAGAATCATAGAGTTGGAAGGGGCCACACAGACCATTGTAGTCCAATCCCCCTGTTCAATGCAAGATCAGCCTAGAGCAACCATGGAAAGTATCAGTCCAGCTACTGGTTAAAGACTGTCAGTGAGGGGGGGGGGGACCTCATTTGGCAGCTGATTCCACTGCTGAATTATTTTGAATTTCCCTCCCCCTCTATCTAGCCAGTACCATTCTCCATGTAGTTTAAATACATCACTGTGGATCCTATTCTCTGCTGCCAACAGGAATCACTCCATGCCCTCCTCTAAGTGACAACCATTCAAATATATAAAAGTCAGAAATTATATATGTCTCCACTCAACCTCCTCTTCTCCAGGCTGAACATTCCCAAGTCCCTCAGCCTTTCCTCATAGGGCTTGGTCCCTTGTCCCTGGATCATCCTCGTTTTCTTCTCTGCACCCTCTCAATTTTGTTCATGTCCTTTATGAAGTGAGGCCTCCAGAACAGCACACAGTACTCCAGCTGCAGTTTGACTAATGTGTATAGAGACTGATCCAGCAAATTATGGGCCTATAAGTATTATCAGCAAGACACCTATTAGTTAGAATGAAGGAATGAACCAAGAAAAAAAAGGCAATTGCACATGAACAAGCTGGTTTTAGAGACGGAAGAGGGATACTTGAAAACTGCCTCACTCTACATCATCTAATTAAGAAATATGTCTCTTAAAACATCACCTTGCTATATGCTGCTTAAGGCTGTATTTGATTCTATCTCAAAGTCTCGATTCTGGGCAAAATTAGAAAAATCTTCACTAGATACAAGGATACATGCCCTTTATTACAAAAATACATTAAGAGTCAGACAAGGAGAGATGGACACTCCCCTGGCTTCCTGGGTAACTCTGCCTGCTTAAGATCACTTAAGGTAATTGTGGAGACAAGATGGGGATTGGTGGGACAGATTATCTGCAACTGTGGGTCAGTGAAGAGAGTCAGGAGGCTCAAGCAATGTATGGTTGAACCCCTCAATACAGTGGTTTGGAAGGTTACCCAAGAGTCCAGAGCCATCCCAGCAGGACAGAACAGAAGGGCTGACCCCTATTGTGCCTGCTCTATACATGGACATTGCCTCCTCTCCATGCTGGGGTGGATATTATTCCTTCAACTATGATGAGTTAACTAGCTGTTGTGTAAAAAAAATTGAATACTTCAGAAAATGCTATTGATGGACTGATGTCTGTAATATGGTCCTTATCTATGATGGAAGTGGGAACATACATGGTTTTCTTTGTCATAAGTAGCTCTCTCTCTCTCTCGCGCGCTCTCTCTTTTTAAAGGCTGAATCTGAAATATAAACATCTGAAACAAATTGCAGTTCACTTTAACCATTTAGCCCAGCTCTTCTTCCTTTTCATCTTGCCCAATGCCACTAGACTCAAATGTAATCAACTGATTATCTGATCACTCTCTGGAAATATAAATTCCTCAGCCAGAGCATGTTCTGTTACTTTCTGACTTCTCTGAAATACAGTTCTTTCATCAGTGTGAAGGAGTAGTTGGCCTGACTCAGGGATTGGATTGCAAGAAGAGCTGTTTGTTTTTTTTTGTACCCTGCTTTTTACTACCTGAAGGAGTCCCAAAGTGACTCATGGGAATTGTAGTCCATGAATATCTGGAGGACCACAGGTTGACTATCCCTGGTCTACTTTTCGTCTCCCCACAACAGGCAGCCTGTGAGGTAGGTGAGGCTGAGAGAGCTCTGAGAGCACTGTGACTGGCCAAGGTCTCCCAGCTAGCTGCATGTGGAGGCACAGGGCCATCAAACTCCAGATTAGAGCCTGCTGCTCTTCACCACTACACCAAGTTGCCTCTCAGAGACTTCCCATAAAACACAGTAAAATCAAACTTTCTCTTTTTTCCAGTGCCATACTTAATATTCACCCTCTGCCGTCTTCTATACAGGATCCCGTGGAGATTAATGATCTAGCTATAGGATTTTCAATTGTTGCTTCATGACTAACATGTGCTCTGTATCAGTGCAGGCTTTTATTTACATTCTTCTTGTGATGTCAACATATGGTTCTTGTTAATGAAAGTAGAGTGCTTCATATTGTAGTATTATTCTTTTATTAATATCTCCTTTCTTTTCACAATGTGGCAGAGGAGATGTTTCTTTCTAATTACTTCTATGGTGACAGAGGGACAAAAAACTGGAGTATGGCTCTATTTTGATTCCTGCTCCGTCCTGCCTTGTTGGTAATCATTAAGGGTTTAAGGACAGTGGCCCAGAAGTCCTAGAGCAACAGCTTCTCTTTAAGAAGGGATTTTACTGCAATCTATTTAACAAACTTTCTTAAATGTTTGGCATTTTCACTCTCTGATCCTTTTTGTATGTAGACTCTTTCCTCCCCTCATCACCCACACACTTTCATAGAAAGTGCTATGTAACTCCTATTTCCTCTGGAGGTCCAAGTATTACTCTGGATGTGGCCTCCTGGCACTGGTATCCAGAGGAGTACTGCCTCTGAATGTGGAGGTTCCCTTTAGTCACCATGACTAATAGTCACCTATCTTCCATGAATCTGTCCAATCCCCTTTTAAAACTAAATGCCTGAACCCATCACTACATCATCTGGCAATGAATTCCACATTTTAATCACTTTCTGTGTAAAGTAGGATTTTCTTTTGTCCGTCCTGAACCTACTGCCCATCAGCTTCATTGAATTACCCCAAGTTCTAGTAATAAGAGAAAGGGGGGGGGGAAGTTATCTTTTTCAACTCTCTCTATCCCATGCTTGCCAGGAGGGCAGTCTAAAAATCCAGTCATACCCATGGTTCCTCTATATATTTGTGAAACGGCTCTGTGGGAAAAGTGTGTCCCGGGGGTCTGTAAGTGAATATGGGCCAATCATGGTGCAACCAGCATAGCTGGCTGCACCCTGATTGGGCCGGCCCCTACGCCCGCCTCCCTAACAGTGTGCCTATCATGGGGAGAGGAAGGGAAGGCAATTTTAAACTGCTGAGAGAAACCTGAGGCCTGCTGGGTGTCTGTGGGCCATTCCCAGTTCTCTCAGAGCTCTTAGCCCCACTTCCCTCACAGGGTGTCCGTTATGGGGAGAGGAAGGGAAGGCAATTTTAAACTGTTTAGAGAAAACTGAGGCCTGCTGGGTGACTCTGGGCCATTCTCAGTTCTCTCAGAGCTCTTAGCCCCACTTCCCTCGCGGGTTGTGGGGAGATGAATGGAAAAGGTGTTTGTCAACTGCTTTGTGACTTATTTTGGTAGTAAACATCAGGGTACAAAAATCCAGCTCTTCTTCTTCTAAGAAGCAACCATGAAAGAAGCATGTGGGCACATAACATTATATCAACTGTAAAAAAATAGTAAAGGAGGCAGAAGAAGCAGGGCCACAGAACTGGGAGGAATTGGTTGCCATGTAATCTCCCCTGAAGAAGAGTCTCCATTCTGATTTTCCCTTCACATATCTGAAGACATGGCTCTTGACAGCGTATCTGTAACCTCTATGCCACAATTCCTAGTCCTCTCCCACACTCAACTAACATTCCAAACCACAGGTTCTTGACACCCATCTCTCCACACCCACACTCTCATTTGTCACCACGCCACCACAAACCCCCCCCCTCCAACACACATATTCAATCTCATGCCCTTACAGACTGGACAGCCCCTCCCCTTACTCTTCCCAACCCCTCCCCTTACTCTTCTCTCTATCTTAATCACTCTCTTCCTTTTTAACTCCCTCTCTCTTTGCTACTTTTCCCCCTCCCCCTGCTAGCGCCTGTTGTATCTACTACAACGGGTTTTAATTCTAGTAAATAAATAATTTTAAATACCTCTATTATATTCCTCTTTGGTCATCTCTTTTCTAAACTGAAAAGTCCCAGCCCTCCCTCATAAGAATGGTGCTCCCATTTGCCTTCTTTTCTAGTCTGTAATGATATAAATAAATACAGTTGTGTGGAATTGCCTGGGGAGGAAGCTCAGTTTTCCAGACTACAGAGATCAGTTTCCCTGGGGAATATGGCCTCTTTAGAGGGTGGACTTTATGGCACTGCATTCCTCCCTCCCCAAATCTCCAAAATTTCCCAACCCAGAATTGGCAATCATATCTCTGAAGATGCTGTTTCTTCTGATCTCTGTAGTCTGGAGATGCATTGTAACTCCAGGAGAACTACAGGCTCACCTGGAATTTGGCAACCTTACAGTCAAGTGATTTCCATACACTAATACAAGCAAACATCAGGATTTCCCACACACACTGATGCAGTCACAGAAGTACATTGTCATTTTTTTGTTCCCATTGGTCTTATTCTCTTTGATGCATGATGAATAATTCCTGTCCTCCTTCAGTGTTTACACCCTTTGGATTCCTCAGATGGTTATCATAGCCATCCTCCACTGTCATTTAGCCAAGCTAAACACATGTTACTCTTTTAATCTTTCCTCATAAATCAACTTGAACCTTTCATCATTGTTACTACCATTTTCTGAATCTTATCTGTTGTCATTGCTCTGCTATGTAGATGTCCCAAGTGTTCCAGGTAAAGGAGGGCAAGATGATTGCAAACTTAATTTTAAAAAACCCTCTTGCTTTCATTAATGCCAGTCATTTAGCCGCACTAGGGCTTAATGTTCCAATCTTTTGCTAACATGAGTAGGGCTTGCTCACACTAGTAGGGCTCATACTTTCACTTCCATGAATGAGTAAGAGATTCCCGGACGTACATCAATTAAAATTGCCTTTGAATGACTATATTTACACATTCCATTCTGCAATCACACTGAGACAGGAGTTGGGGAAATGGTTTGAGCTTTCTGGAATTGTAACTTTGATTTTCCTTTCCCTCTTCTTCCTTTCTAAATATTTCTTCTGTATATTCATGTTGGCAGGAAACTTCATTTCCAATAGAGTTTCAATTCAAAGCATCCTTGCAAAAATTGAAAATTTAGCATGTAAGCAAAATGGAACTTTCTCAGTTTAATTATAGAAGTAAGACCTTCATTGGAAATGCGAGGAAGGATTTGGTTGTTTTATTTCATTTGTTTAAAAAATAAACTAGTGACTGGTTTAACAAGCAGGAACGTGTGTAGGTTTCCAGTTGTGGTTTTTCTGTTGATGTTTAACTTTCTCTGTATTTCAGTTGCAATACCTGTATCCATAACATTTAACCACTTGCATATCACTGTCACACACAACAAACAAGAATCCTTTGCAGATGTTCTCAGGTGGCCAAATGAATGCAAAAAACTGGACTCGTGATAGCAGTTGCCGAACTTGATCAAGTCACTGGAAGATATGTATGGAGCCTGTGCATACATAAGTAGGCATTTAGGACTGGAGAGTGAGCTGTTAGTGCTCTGTACAAGAGCAGATTTCATTCATGTCGTAGACATGCACAGGTGCCAATATTTCCAGGTCATGATCTGAAGGCACATGCAGCAAAATTACTAAAACAAAATAAATCTTGGATCTGGTCTGTAAAGTAGGGGGAACAAATAATGCTGTAGCAATCACAGTAACCTTGATGATGATGATGATGAAGAAGAAGAAGAAGAGTTGATTCTTATATGCTGCTTTTCTCTACCCGAAGGAGTCTCAAAGTGGCTTACATTTGCCTTCCCTTTCCTCTCCCCACAACAGACATCCTTTGAGGTAGGTATGGTTGAGAGAGCCCTGATATTACTGCACAGAGAGAGCCCTGATATTACTGCACAGTCAGAACAGATTTATCAGTGCTGTGGCAAGCCCAAAGTCACCCAGCTGGCTGCATGTGGGGGAGTGGGGAATCAAACCCAGTTTGCCAGATTAGAATTCCGCGCTCCTAACCACTACACCAAGCCTTCACCAATGCTTAGACACCAACAGCCACTCAGAACAGAAAATTATGTTTATATGCCCAGTCTTCCTGTTCAAATTTCCCATGTGCAGGAACAACATAGTTTAACAATTAACCCTAGGCAGGTCAGCACTGCTGATACTTTTAGATCTCACAGCAGTGTTCAACATGGTAGACCATGAGCTACTTGCCCACCACCTAGCCAACCTCGGGATACAGCCTTGAAGTGGTTACATTCTTTTCTCCTAGTTGGGAGGCAGAGGGTGGTGGTAGGTGAAAGTATCTCCCAGCAGTAAGCCCTAACCACCCCCTTGCCCAACTAATCCAAAATTTCAGGCTATGCCAGTATCCCCAATATGCAGTTGACACCCAGTTATAACTGTTTGTGGATGGCCATCTGTCTACAGCTGCAAGAGCATTGGCCAGCTTACTGGAGGTGTAATGGATCATTTAAAGCAGAGTCAGCTGAAGTTGAATCCAGCCAAAATGGAGGTCCTATGGTTGGGTTGACATACAACTTCCAGCCCTGGAAACAATTCAGTTAACAACACTGACCTCCATCTGGAAATGCTTTACCATGAAAAGGCAACAAGCTATCAGTATGGAAATTGGGAATGATGTCTTGGTGGCTATCCTCTGATCTGTGTGACAGAATTGTGTATCTGAATGATACTGGCTAGATATCAGAGCTATTTTTACCTCATGGCCAGGACTGAAGCCTGACTGGAAAGGGCCAAGGGCTGATGTGTCATCCAGAAAACATCTGCTCACCCATCTACCTTGCCCAAGTATGGCAGATGTATGGCAACTATCAGGCAATAGTTGGCTGGGTCAGTTTTGTCCAGCGTTGTTTTTTTTTCAAAAGCAGCCTTACCACTGTTCCTTCAGTTTCTCTAGGAAAATCCCTAGATGATAGGTTGATAGTGCCTTGGAGTGGTTCCTGTACCCTCTTGTCACTGGCTTTCACCAGACAGGAGGGACACAGGTCCAGGAAGCAAGTGGTGAGATGCATAATTGTCAGAGCTCTGTCCACATTGACTGAGGAAAGAGACTGGAGTGGTCCAAAGTTGGACCTTGAGATAGCCAAGTGGCCTCCAGTTTAGTATCTGTGTCAATTTTGGTGGGAAAGTCCTGGTGGAGTGACAAGATTTTCTCTGCAGAAAAACTCACAAATGCCTCACAGCTAATGGCCAATTTAGGAATGTCCTGTCCACTCACTAGGGTCAATGACCAAATTATTTTGAAAAGTTTATTGGGCAAGAGTTAGAGGATGCAATAGAGGAAACATAGTAGCCATTTTTCTGATCTTTACTGCCATCTCACAAGCATTCATAAGTGACTTATAAGATGCTCTTGCTACTTCATCATGTGTTTTCTGCCAAATTTCCTCTAGCCATCTCAGCACCTGGTTCTGTTCTCCTAGTTCCTGTGTATACCAGGTGCTGACTTGGGTCAGGAGAGGAGAGGGCATTGGGGAATTTTTGATGGCTTCAGAGAGCCAGCAATACTAGTCCTCTACCAGCTCATCAACTGATTAACTGAGGGGCATTGGATCCCACAGAGCATTCTGTAACCCTATAGGATCCATAAATCTCCTTCGGCAAGCATAAATTAGCTCTCTGTCTATACAGGATGGGAGCAGAGTGTTGATACCAGCCTTCAGGGCAAAATGGTCGGACCATGGCATGCATGTTACCTGGATTGGATCCATTTGAATCCCCATCCCTAATTAACTCCAGGGCATGGCCTGCTTGATGTGTGGTATTGTTTACAAACGGAGAGAATTCCCAGGGTCACCATGGATGACTTTTTCTGCATGAATGTTGAAGTCTCCCAGGATTTATAGCCTAGGGAGCTGCAATGCTGAGACAGCCACTTGCTCCAGGAAACCAGACAGGACGTCTGTTGGTATGTTAGGTGAATGGTACACCATCCAGATGACCACACACTCTACTGCATCTCATACCAAACCTACCCATTCAATACCTGGAACTGTTGGAGTGGGAAGTGCCCTGAAGGAGAAAGCCTTTTAGACCGGTGTTCCCCAACCACCAGGCCGCAGCCTGGTACCGGGCCGTGGAGGACTCAGTACCGGGCCACAGTGGGGGGGAGGGAGGCACGGGCACCGGCATGCCTCCCTTCCCCCATGCGATGCACACTCACTGTGCCAGGAGCGATTGCTGCCTCCCAGTGCAGCGAGCGCCGCACTGCGGGGGGGGGGGGAGGCACGGATGCTGGCACAATGGCGGCCTCATGAGGTTCGCTTGGCCTCAGCCAGGGCATTTCAGTCTGGTCCTTGCCTGGTGGAATGAACTCCCAGAAGAGTTACGGGTGCTACTAATAAACTTCCACAGGGCCTGCAAGACAGAGCTCTTCCATCAGGCTTTTGGTTGAGGCCAGACTGAGGAGACATTATGGGCCCCCCCCTCCTTAAATTCTCCCCACAATCCTCATCTGGGTAGCATTCCTCTTCTATTGGGGCAGTAAGGAGGATTAGGTGGGTGGGAGAGGTTTTTTTAAAAATTGGTGTATTGTAAAGGTAAAGGTAAAGGTATCCCCTGTGCAAGCACCGGGTCATGTCTGACCCTTGGGGTGACGCCCTCTAGCATTTTCATGGCAGACTCAATACGGGGTGGCTTGCCAGTGCCTTCCCCAGTCATGACCGTTTACCCCCCAGCAAGCTGGATACTCATTTTACTGACCTCGGAAGGATGGAAGGCTGAGTCAACTTTGAACCAGCTGCTGGGATTGAACTCCCAGCCTCATAGGCAGAGCTTTCAGACTGCATGACTGCTGCCTTACCACTCTGTGCCACAAGAGACTTTTTGGTGTAATATATTGTCTTGTTATTTCATTACTTTGTATCTGGGATTTTGATGACAACTGCCACAAGCCAACTGGCCAGGAGTGGTGGCCTACAAATCTAATGAAACAAATAATATATAAACAACATCTTCTCCCACTGATATAGCTCCCTGGTTCCTCAATTGTTGGGATCTCCAACCCCTCCCTGGCCTCCCTACATATCATTCTGTTAGCACCTTTTCTCCTGCCCTACTTTGTTTGTCCAGCCAGCTTGCAGTGGTTTACAACGTTAACGCATAAAACCAATAAAATCTCACATTCCCATAAAATTCCAACAAAGTCATAGTCCTACCCTCTTATTTTTTTCTGTTTATCCAGTCAATCATTTCCTAATTCCACTGTAAATATTCCTATATAAAAATTTTCCCACGCCACTCCTCAATTATCTAACTATTTTACATAATGATAAAATTTCCCCCAGATTTTACCCAAATTCCCAGGTTGAACAGTGATTACAATTTATTCATTGATTTTGCCTCATATATATCTTCAGCCAGATTCCATTATTCATAGTTATCTCAACTTATATCATTAGTCAAATCAAATTAATCAGATTTCTTCCTTATCCAACCCATTTATTTTCTGAGCCAACTTTCTGATATCTCACATGGGACTCTCAGTTACTGGCTCATGTCTGGTAAATCTATCAATTTAGAGCCTCACACCCTCTTGTTTTCCATTTTTCCGGACCCAATTTGGTGGCAAAGGTTCTTAATTTGTTGAGTGGCAGTAAATTTCTAATTTTTGAATAGGAACATAAACTGATAGTTTTACCTGCTGGCCGTTGCCGGAACTTGCTCAGACCTCTGAGTTATAAAAGGAGTCTGCACCCAGGCTCACATTTTTATACAGTCTCTCCACTTTTCCCTCTTCAGTGCATCTGTGGGATTGTAGTGAGTTCTTAAAGGAGCAAAGAGGCATTCCTGGGCCCTTTTGTTGGTATCTCACCAGACTCTCTGGTTTCGGTTTCGTTTTCTGTCAGATTCTCCTCACTCTCTGGTTTCGGTTTCGTTTTCTGTCAGATTCTCCTCATTGTAATTAGGCACTGTAGGGCAGCCAGTTAATGTGCTTGACACATTCCCTGGTGTTCCTCTGATTTCTGTGCCAGGCAGCTTGCTGCTACAAAGTCCAGTGAGTGATGGTCAGCTCTGGTGTTATCCTGGAGACTGAGGCTCCATGCTAAAGATGGGCCCACACTACGCTGAAGATAAGCACGGCATTTAGTCTGAATCCTTAGCAGACATCTGTCATGGGATACCCTGACAGAAGCTACACTGCCAAGAGTTTAGGTATTATGTCAGCCAGCTGCCTCTTCCTTTGAGAATCAGGAGACAGGGTCAGAACCAACAAAAGATTCCTCAAGGAATGAGGGCTGTTAGTTTGGGCAGGGAACAAAAGAACAGCAATCAGTTTGCCTCTCACCTTTGGGGTCCCCAGAGTAATCAGAATGTCAGAAAGTAACGGCAAGATTAACAGATTAGAAGAGGCAGAAGAGTGCTTGGTTACGAGCACAATCTCTATCAGCCTTGGCTTCTAATACAGAGTTGATGCAGGACCAAGGACTCAGTGAGTAAGAAATCCTGGGTTTTCGCTAATTAGGCTGATAAAAGCAAGAATCAGAGAAGAGGCAATCTGTGGATGCAACTTTCACTCACACTACTCTGTCATCTAAGTCTTTTGATAAACAGAGTCTGTCTGTGCCTTGCTGCTAACCGTGTTTTCCTTTGTCTGTGGACCTTGAACTGTGGACCTTGAAAGGTCCTCCATGCAGCTTCAGATTGAAAATATGGCTCCAGACCTCTTGGTGGACTGGTTTGCTAAGTCTGTGTTATGTATTGCTTTAATACTTTGTAATTGCCTTTGTACCTCCTTGAAGTGGGAAGATTAAAGATCTCAGGCTTGGGCCTGGATGTGACATTTAATTTAATTCTCTTGACTGTGTGTGTTCTGGAGACTGTGTTGGCAACAACCAGGTGTAGCCTTCGATATGACAATAGCCCTCTGCTTAACTGGAGCACACACGACATACCAGCACAGTAAACTAGCATCCCATGAGGGGATTATTATTATAATATTTATTTTGCACAATAGTAATTTTTTGCTTGAAACTGGATACTGTGTTGGGATAGACAGTGGATACTGTGTTTTGCAGCTATTTGGGATTTAGTGAAACAAAACCAAATTTCTGAGTAAGGCCAAGGAGTTCTCATAAACTATTTTAATCTGCACAAAAGTAACACATTTTCAGAGATATGTTCTTACCCTAATGTATCCTGCTGCTGTTCTAATTCATGCTGTCTTCCTTCCCCTCCCCCAGCTTTGGTGTCTGTAGTTTTACTTTCAGAAGTGTTCTGGTCCTCCTTATATCTAGTGCTGACGCTCATTTGAAACTGGTGTTTGAAGCCAAAACCCTCCCCCCACAACATCAGATTTTAATTTTAAGCTAACGGTTGAGTTTTGCTTCTAAATGCCTTTCTCAAAATTGCTTCAGTGTGTAGTTTCTGAAACTTTGTTTCCTCTTTTCATTCTGAGGCTTCCCTGGCACTGGTCTCTCATACCAGATTTTCTCTCCCCCCCCCCCTCTGTCTTCAGGAACAAATGGCATGACACTTTAGAAGAGCAAATGGCCCTTGAGAGTGGCTGACCTAAACAGTGACTTGTTCTGTTCCATGACTCCCCAGTGAACTGTTGAACTGGTTGAACCTGATTCAAAGGGCTCGTCAAGAATTTGACTGCACTGGAGCAAAAGTTGGGGTGACTACTAGGAAAAGGCTGAAACCATCAATATTTATTTATGGTCATTCAGATGAAAATTCTAGGAAAAGGCTGAAACAAGAGAAATAAGGCAGAATTTTAGAATATGGGCACAAGGTATTATGAGAACAGCCAATTCTTACACATTAAGGTTTAGGGAAAAGTCTATATCATGACTGATGTACTGGATTGATTT
The DNA here is from genome assembly GCF_049243985.1 of Paroedura picta. Taxonomy (NCBI): domain Eukaryota; kingdom Metazoa; phylum Chordata; class Lepidosauria; order Squamata; family Gekkonidae; genus Paroedura; species Paroedura picta. The sequence continues at coordinate 144,435,759 of NC_135371.1, read as the reverse complement.
TCCAGAAGTCCAATAGACATCTGGAAAATGCAAAACCAAATCGATTAGGAAGTGGGTTAGGCACCAATACGCATTTATTGTTGTCCAGCCTATTGGAGTAATAAAATTCAAAGCAAGTGGCAACCTGTCCCCATAAGGGAATCTAAATGGTGGATAGGGTTGGGTGCTTCGGCCTCTTCAGCGACCACAGAAGCCCAAGGTGGCCAGTGCCATGGCACGGAGGGGAGGGGTGATGCTGCATTTCTCCATGCTGTGGCACTGGCTGCCTCCAGCTTCTGTGATCGTCGAAGCGGCCAAAGTGTGCCGAAGCACCCAACCCTAGTAGGAGTGGCAGGGAGGATACAATTGCCTTTATGCAGGCTGCAGGGGCTTGGAGATACTTGACTAGATTCTGATACACTATAAATGTTTCTCCAAGATACTGACAAGCCCTGTTACCCCAGATGACTGAGAAGGAGCACAAGTGGTGCCAGGGGAAAGGGTCAGGAGATGATGAAATGGTGTTGGTTGAGAAATCAGACTGAATCTGATAGATCATGCTATTCAGTTCATTGTAAGACCTACACAGCAGTAAAGATGGGAAGGAAAGGTTACTTCTGTTCCTACATCAGTTTCCATGACAGATGTGGCATCATCAGTCCTGGCAATAGTTACAATACGATTATTTGGTTATATGGTTAACAGTTTGAATGTTTATAATGTTAACATAAGTTATTGAGTTTAATTTCTTAACTTCCTGAATACTGTACCACACATTATAATGGAATCTCTGCTGTAAACTACCCTGAGCCACAAGGGAGGGCAGTATTAAAATGTAATCAATCATTCAGATCCTGGGACCTGTTATTGAATGTCACATTTTGTTGGTTGTACTGACACACTATGTGTAATCCTCCTTGAGGCTCTGTGAGAAAGCCAGACTATAGATAATGTAAATGAGTAAAATAAATAAGGAGAGCTTGAACTACATTATCTGACTGCATAGTGAATGTTTTTAAAATCCAGAATAATTTAAGGGCAGATAGAATGTCTACCTCGAATTCAGAAAGGCACCCAATCTAAGATGACATGAAGCACAATTAATAAGCAAAAAATCAAGAAACCCATAGTTCAAGAAGGCTTCCTTTAAAAAGAGGCAATCTCCCCAAAATTGGGCAAGAAGGAAAACAAGTTCTGGGGAAACAAATGTAAACTGATGATACTCCAAGCTATGTATTCTGCATCTGGAATACATTGGATTTTGGAGTAGTGGAAAAGGTGAAGAAATAGAAATCAAAATGATGAAGGGAATGGGTCACCTTCACCATGAGAAAAGCTAAGGATCTTTTTAGTGCGATCCTCAACAGCTGTACTCAGAATCCTACTGAAATCTACTCAGTGGGCTTACTCCCAAGAAATTGTTCATAAGATTGCACTGTAAGGAGGGAGGGCATGATAAGATATTTATGAAATAGATTGCTGGACTAGATAGATCGCTGGTATGATCCAGCATGATTGCTCTTTTGAAGAAAACAGTGTGTCTTCATACTATCCTTGGCAGCTTTTGTCTTGGTCATCTGCCCAGACCCCATACATGAAGGTTGGTGCTTTTGGTGGGGTTGGGGCCTTTTGTTCATGTACTTCATTTTTTAGGTGCAGCAAATGCATTTAAAATTAAACAGATATTCCTATGAAATCTTTGCATTAGAAAAAGAGTTGGTTCTTATATGCCGCTTGTCTCTACCCAAAGGAGTCTCAAAGCAGCTTACATTCACCTTCCCTTTCCTCTCCCCACAACAGACACCCTGTAGGGTGGGGGTGAGGCTGAGAGAGCCCTGATATCACTGCTCAGTCAGAACAGCTTTATCAGTGCTGTGGCGAGGCCAAGGTCACCCAGCTGGCTGCATGTGGAGGAAGAAGAGTTGGTTATTATATGCTGCTTTTCTCTACCCGAAGGAGGCTCAAAGCAGTTTACAGTCGCCTTCTCTTTCCTCTCCCCACAACAGACACCCTGTGAGGTGGGTGAGGCTGAGAGAGCCCTGATATCACTGCTCGGTCAGAACAGTTTTATCAGTGCCATGGCGAGCCCAAGGTCACCCAGCTGGCTGCATGTGGAGGAAGAAGAGTTGGTTATTATATGCTGCTTTTCTCTACCCGAAGGAGGCTCAAAGCAGTTTACAGTCGCCTTCTCTTTCCTCTCCCCACAACAGACACCCTGTGAGGTGGGTGAGGCTGAGAGAGCCCTGATATCACTGCTCGGTCAGAACAGTTTTATCAGTGCCATGGCGAGCCCAAGGTCACCCAGCTGGCTGCATGTGGGGGAGTGCAGAATCGAAGCCGGCTTGCCAGATTAGAAGTCCATACTTCCAACCACTACACCAAACTGGAGCGGAGAATCAAACCCAACTTGGTAGATTAGAAGTCCACACTCCTAACCACTACACCAAGCTGTGTTTGTGCTGTTAATTTTCTCTGGTGTACAGAATGACACAGTCTCTTCTTTTTGCAGTGAGTGTTTTTACCAGACTGCCTGGAATGTTGCGTGCATGAAGGGTGGCCACCATGCCTGCTACTCCATGTTCTGCTTTATCTGGTGCCCGTATGTTTTCCTTATGTGCCTGGAATTTTAGGAAGATATATGTGTGTGTTGGGGGGGAATGCCCATCACAGGCCCCATTCCAGGCTTTCCATTTCTGATGCTCATATGTTTTCCTTTTGCTGTGGCTGGCTTCAAAGAACAGATTGCCATGATTGTTCAGGTACTGTGAGCACCTTGAATTTTAGGGGAGGAATATCTCACATTGCATGTCCCACTCAAGGCTTAGCATCTCTGGTTTGTATTTGCTTCTCTTTTTAGGTTTCAGTAACGTTAGATTGCTAGTGCTACCGGAGTCATCCAAAGAATTACAACAGATTCGGGGAAAGGGCATAGTCTTTAAAAGTTTTAGAATTGGTTTAGTCAGTTGATTTCTTGTTTGGGGATTCCCCCCTCCCTAAATTTTACACTGATTTACTCCAAGAAGATGAAATGATTATCTTTTTAAATTCCCTTTCATATGTCATCATATTTTATCTACAAAAGCAGGGAAGAGTGACACATCTGGTGAACAAGGAAACATAGAAGAACGCCAGGAACTGATGAGCAAGGCAGTAAGTTTTATGTGTATTAGATGTCCACACATTAAACTGAATCTTGCTTTAACTGAACCTGCACTATAGCATGTGTGCATCTACTCTCTCTGAGGAGATCACTACTGGGCCTTTCTGCAGCAGATGTTTTTCCTTTTTTCTCTGCTGTGTGAAATATGCGGCATACAACAAACAGGAAAATGCTTAGGGACCATCCACACCATCCTGGCATCTACCAGATTGGAAGGGGTGGAGTTGGGCACTTTGCAAGTCTCTCCTTTAATTCTATTTAAAGTAACTGAAAACAATCTCTGCTTCCTTGATACAACAGACGCCCCCCCCCCCCCCAACAGCTGAAATGTCCAGTTGCAGAGTTGTCTTCAGCAAGATGTCTGGCAAATACTTGAAACTGGAAGATACATGTTTCAGTGCTTAATGATGTTGCCCAGCAGATGCTGCAGCAATGGCCACCAAATGCCATGATGAGATCCTTGCAGAGGACAGAAGATGTCATGATGAACTGATGGCCAATGAGAAACACAATTATGCCTAGCAGGACACCATGCAGAACACAGAAGTGATGCTGTGGCAGTCAACGCCTTCAAA